>NW_012267242.1:13117389-13194971 GCF_000151885.1 Dipodomys ordii
CAGACTGTGATAGACAATTTGCTCCAGGAAAGTTAGAATGAACTAGTGACTTAGAAATTATGTAATCACTTAATCACAATAAAAAAAAAGAACCTTGGGGAAGGTAAGGAGAGAAGGGATGGTAGGGAGAAAACAATGGAGGGGGTAACAATGTTCAAGAGGAAGTATACTCATTACCTCACTCATGTAACTGTAACCCTCTGTATAGTATTTTTACAATAAAAAAAATTTTAAAAAAAAGAAAACTAAAGCTAAATCTGTATGTGTCTACCTGCACCAGAATCAACTCACAATGGTTCAAAGACCTCGGTCTTTGAGAGTATCAAAACAGACACCCTGAAAACATTACAGGATGGAATAGGAGAAACCCCAGGTCTCCTTGGCACAGGCCGAAATTTTAATAGAGACCCAGAAACACAACAAATCAAAGAAAGATTGGACAAATGGGATTTCATGAAGCTGCAGAGCTTCTGCATGGCAAAGGACATATCCAGCAAGATCAATAGAAAGCCCACGGATTGGAAGAAGATCTTCACTAGCCATACAATAGATAAGGGTCTCATATCTAAAATATACTTGGAATTCAAAAAATTAAATCCCCCAACAACAAATCCTTAAAGAAATAACTGCCCAATAAATAAGTGGGCTAAAGACTTAAAGAGAAACTTCTCTGAAGAGGAAATAAGAATGGCCAATGGACATAAGAAGAAATGTTCAACCTCTCTAGCCATAAAATAAATGCAAATCAAAACAACATTGAGATTCTACCTCACCCCAGTTAGAATGGCTATAATCAAGAACTTTAATAATAACAGATGCTAGAGGGAATGTGGCCAGAAGGGAACCCTACTGCATTGTTGGTGGGAGTGTAAACTTGTTCAACCACTTTGGAAAGCAGTATGGAGGTTCCTCAAAAGACTCCACATAGAGCTCTCCTATGACCCAGCAATCCTACTCCTGGGCATTTACCCAAATGACCACAAACAAGTCTATACAAAAGCTACCAAGACAAATATGTTTATTGCAGCATTATTTACCATAGATATGAAACCAATCCAGATGCCCCTCAGTAGATGAATGGATCAAGAAAATGTGATATATATATATATATATATATATATATATATATATATATATGGCTGAATTGGATCATTTAGCTAGCACAGGCATATTATCACCAATCATATATATATATATGTGTATATATATATATATATATACATATATATATATGTATATGCAATGGAATTCTATGCCTCCATCAGAAAGAATGACACTGCCCCATTTGTTAGGAAATGAAAAAACTTGGAAAAAATTCTGTTAAGTGAAGTAAGCCAGGCCCAAAGAAACATAGGTCCCATGGTTTCCCTTATTTGCAATAACTAGTATATGTCTGGGAAAACAGAAAAGATCAAAAGCTATGTCTATATGACCAGATAAGATGATGTTAAGTGAAATGAACCCCAAGATAGGGACACAAGTGGTTTTTTCTTTCTTGCTATTGTTTCTAGCATTTTTATAAGGTACCATGCGATTTTTTTGTTTCTTTGTATGTTCCTGCCTCATGATATAATCCCTATTTTCATTGTATTTAATGTCCTTTCTTTCCCTGTTTCCTTTTCTTTAACTCCTAGTTTCAATACTTCCTATTTGGAAATGAAGATCTGATACACAATTCTCTTTTTGAGTACTAATCACACATAATAATCCCAAATAATCTTTATTTGCTATATGGCTGAATGCACAGAATCCTCATCCAGAATCTCCATCCATCTCTGGTGTGGTGTAGAGCAACTTTAAAGGATCTTCAGGGCTGGGAATGTGGCTCAGTGGTAGAGCACTTGCCTTGCATGCATGAGGCTCTGGGTTCAATTCCTCAGCACCACATAAGCAGGAAAAAAAGCAGGAAGTGGCGCTGTGGCTCAGGTGGTAGAGCGCTAGCCTTGAGCTGAAGAGCTGAGGGACAGCGCCCAGGCCCAGAGTTCAGGCCCAGGACGGGACCAAAAAAAAAGGATCTTCTATATCAACTCAGAAAAAGATAGAGAGCAGCAACACTCAGAGGATCAAGCTGAGTGGCATAAGCAGAGTAGGAGAGAGAACAGAAGCCAAAGAGGAAGTAGATCCGTCTACACAGGAAACATCCCAGAAAGCCTAAATTCAACTGTTATTCATCTTTACTGTAGTATTTTCATGAGTGATGACTGCTCATCTCCATGGCTGAATTGGATCATTTAGCTAGCATAGGCATATTATCACCAATCATTTTAAGATAGGTATAATCTGTAATCTAATAACAACTCATTCAGAACAATAATTGTGTGTACTCATCCATTTTTTAAATGTCTTTACATGATCCATAAAAACCTGTAGCTGAGTTACATGATACGTGCAACATGATCATGGGGTTCAGGACAAGCAGGTCCCAGCAGGGCTTAGTGCCTGGGAATCTACCCTAAGACCTTCCCAGTCCAGATCACTGATTTCAGCAGAGGGTAGATGGAAGATCTCATGGCCCCTCAAGCAGATGGATGAGGGACCATCTGAATCTCATGGAAACAAATGAGGAGCAAGGCAAATATCAGGAATGACTCTGCACCTATTCTGGTTGTGCAATGCTGCCACCTGCTGCTTGTGGGATTCTGCTCCCCTGAGGCCAAGCATCTCCTACATCTACTCTGGCCACTTGTCCACTTGTCCATGTTTGGTTCTATAGCCAGGGTGAGAATTGGGAGGGCCTAAGTGGATCGTGAACAGAGTGGAGGTAGAGCAGGTGTGTTGTCAGAGGAAGAATGAGTGAGAAAAAAAGTGTTCTCTGAAGTGAAAAGTGGGTTTGGTCTGCTTGGAGAAAAAGCAAACATAACTTCCTGCCATGGGAATAAAGGAATACAGGTTTCTAGAGGACATTTATCGAGATCCTGATCTAGAAGAAGCACTTTTACCAGATAGATAGGAAGATCTGTAATCAAGTCTGTGCCAGCTTTGCCGTAGGCCTGGCTCCTGAAGCTTCCCAATCACTGAAAAGTATCCTGAGAACTCAGGGTATCCCACAGGAATCGGGAAAGGCTGGACTCAGTTCTACTTCTGAATTCCTTGCAGATATAGAAATTACCAGGGAAGAAAATGAAGAAACATTTTTGTGTATATATTAATAAAGTACAAGATTATTGAAACTGCAGAATAACTTCTAAAATATTTTCAAAGCTCAATTCATCATTTCTATATGGAGATGCAAAAGTGGTGTGCTATGAATGATATGAAAATACGTAGTGTTCTTTTAGCTCTGTTAAATTTCTACTAAGATGTTCTACCAGATGTGTCAAACCTCTACCACAGAACATCTAAAACAGTCCCTCAAATACACCCTAAAGTGCTAAGGGCCACTCCAGTCCCTTTTAGCTGTGGACTTAGATCTGGGACTATTATAGTTCTGGGGGCTTCTGGAGGCTGCTCTTTGGATCACTACAGGTCTTCATGTTTTTCCTCTGCACGGGCACCAGAGCTTCAACTCTTGTGAGTGTGGGGATCCTGGGATCTCCAGGTGCTGCTATAGTTCTAGGGATACTGTTGACCTGGTTTTGAGAAGCATACAGAAAAATAAATGCCAAGTATTATCCCAGCAGCTGCCATTTCTCTTCCTGACTCTGTCCCTACTTTCTGGATCTCTATGCTTTTTGTATGTTCATGAGGTTTCCTAGCTAAAATTCTTAGTTGATTTCTAAGCACAAGGTTTTATCATGGAACTAGCCTTGCTCTTTTAACTGTGTGCCACAATAAAATTCAAGTTTTGAGATCAGAAGTTATATTTCATTCTGTTTTATTTCAGTGTCCATTTCAGACATGTAGTCCTTGTAGTCTACTTAGAATGAGATCTTTAATCAGTGGCACTCAGTTGAAGAATGAAGTAAACGTGATATCAGTGGCATCTTCAAACCAGAGCTGCTTCTGAGGGTGTTGGTAAAAGCATGGTAAGGATTCATTTGCCAGGAGAGAAGGTGGGTGTGGGTGAAGTGAGGATAATAACATATAGAAAAACCTCAAGAGAAGGTACATTAGAGATCCTGTTGCTGTTGCCTATGTTCCTTCTGTTTGAAACTCCTGCTTTTTGATCCTACATCTATCACATAGACAGTTCTCTAATTTGTTCATAAATGCACTAACAAGAATAGTGCTGTGTATACATTATCATATTACTGACTTTCTCTATTACATTTCCTTTTTACTTGTTATTATGTTTTCAATGGTGAAGGGTAGAGGCATTAGTGAATATATACATATTTTTTTGGTTGGTCGTGGGGCTTGAAGTCTGGACTTGGGCACTGTCCCTGCACTCTTCAGCTCAAGGCAACCACTCTACTGCTTGAGCCACAGCACCACTTCTGGTTTTCTAATAGTTTATTGGAGATAAGAGTCTCTCGGACTTTCCTGCCCGGGCTGGCTTTGAACTGCGATCCTCAGATCTCAGCCTCCTGAGTAGCTAGGATTATAGGCATGAGCCACTGGCACTCGGCCGCATTAGTGAATATTAAAGGCTTAAACTAAACTGCACATAACCCATTGTTGAAAGCAAGTTGGCCATTAGGTACATTGGAAAAAAGAACATCTCTGAAGAATGCTTCTTTGTACATCTCTGATGCTAGTTTACTACAGGACCACAATGTAACAACTATTGCTCTTCTTCTCTTACATGGCTTGATATCAAGTGGTTGCCTTGTTTCATTTGTAAAGCCTTCATAGACTTCTTTAACTTGTGTGTTCCTCTTCCTCTGTGTCTAGAATGATCAAAGGCTTTTGATATCAAGCTGTACATGATCATAAACTGCTTATCTTGTACAAGAAAATTCCTGACATTGAACCCTGTTTCCAGAAAGTCTAAGTCAATTGCTCTAATTGGTTAATAATTGGTCCAATTGCTCATTGCTTTAAAAGATTCCCTATTGAGAATCACTGATATGGAAACTTGAGTTTATCTTCAGTCTATCTATTGACATCTCTTATACTGAGGTTTGGCATGGCTATATAACTTCTTAGGTGTCTCTGTTTCATTCATAGATTTGATTGTGAGTTTCTGGAAGGCAGGAGGTAAGAGTTATATGTCTGTATAATTTATAGGATTGGGGCAGCACTGGTCAAGGGTTAAGGACTAATATGTGATTGAGGTTGTCTATTATGATAAATCTTCCCTGAAGTCCATGATTTAATCACTATCTCTATGATAGTCTCTTACCTGAGTGTCAGGTGCCATTGGGATATTGTACTAGGAGAGAGAAGTGGAACAGTGGATAGTCGTAGAGCAGTTTTTGCCAGTAGACTCTCTTCTAATGCCAGACATCCTTTCTGAACTGATAGCAGAAAAAGCTAGCTCTAGGGCGTCAGTCCCTGATTCATAAGGAGAATTTAGTCATCCTTCTTATCATAGTTATCAAATTCATCACCACCAACATCATCAATCTTTTTATTAGACATGTGTTTTCCATGACAAATGTTCTACAAGTGTTTTGTAAGAGGTAAATGAAGAAATATACCCTATGAAAATGAACAGATTTGACTACTGAAGTTAGAACATCAAACACTAAATTTTCTCATTTTAGATGCCTATGGTCTGGAGTAAAAGAAACATTTTGTTTGTTTTGTTTAAATTGTTGGGATGGATTTCTTGTATGTTAAAGGAATGTGCGTGTCTGTGTTCATGTGTCCGTGTGGTGTGTGTGTGTGTGTGTGTGTGTGTGTGTGTGTGTGTGTGTAAAAGAGAAGAGGGAAAACAGGAAGTATAGGATGGAGGGACAAAGACAGAGATTATATGGGGGAAAGTGTAGAAGGACGATTTTTCTAAGAAAGATCAGAGCCAGGTATGGTGCTCAAGCCTGTCATCTGAGCCACTCAAGAGTCTGAGATCAGGAAGATTGTGGTTCTAGGCTAGCCACAGCAAAAAGTTTGTGAGACTATTCAAAATAATGGTTGGATATGGTGGCATGTGTCTGTCATCTCAGCTAAATGAGAAGGAAAAAATAGGATGATTGTAGCCCAGGCTGGCCCAGACATAATACAAGATCCTATCTCAAAAAGTGACTGATTGAGAAAGATCTAGGGGCAAGGTAGAGTAAAGCCTAGCAAGAACAAGACCCTAAGATCAAACTCTAATACTGCTACAAAGAACAGAAAGAAAAAGAAATGTTATGAGATCATTAAATTACAGATGTGACTATTTAATTTCCCACTTTGGTCTCTATGAGAATGTCAAGAGCCATAACACAACTCTCAACAAAATTCAGGATACATACAGAAAACCACATTTCATACCCTCACTATTACAGGACAATTCAGCTCCTATTTGTTAGCCTTTATGATCCAATCTAAGGGATTCTTAGAGTGACAACCACAGAAAGACTTTGATGCACTGACTAAAGGGATTTATTCCTATAGACAGACACATAAATTTTACCTAATTAAAACAAGGACTTCTGGAGAGAGATTACAAAGAAAGGAACCCACAACTTCCCAAGGAAACAAGTGTCAGTGACCATGGTGCAACAATCCTCTATGTGGAAGCCATGAGTTTTTAATTCAGTCCATTGCTGGGGCAAAAATAAAATATGATCTACAGAAAGTCTGATAGAGTAAAGGTTTGGCTCCCTATCAAGTCTTGATTCCAAGATGGCAGCTGGACATTCCCACAGCCAGCTCAGTGGGAAGACTGACCAGCAAGGGAATGTAAGGAGTAATCTTGCATGTGTTCCACTTGAGCAACAGCCACACCCTGCTGCTTCCAGACTCATGGCTCATCTAAAGCCTAGACCTGGGACCCAATATAAGATGTGTCCCTGCTGCTGGCTTCTTATCTGCTCTACCTCTCCAGAGACACATCTGTGGCTGTATCTGAGACCAGGGTAAGTGTTTCTATGAGATTCCAGAGGGGGCTGTTGAGCAGGATAGAAGTAGGATGGATGAGAGACTCTGGGTAGGGTTGAGGTAGAGTGTGGAGGATGCAGTTAAGGGAAAAGTGGGGAGGGACAGGTCAAGGGTAATGGAAAGTGCTTATTGTTGTGGCCTGAGTGATAAGGAGCAGGTTGTCTGCAGACCTCAAGTCACTGGGCTTGGCAGTGGGGAGGAGGTGTTACAGACACCCAAATTTATGTTTGATGGACCTGTGGATTCTTGAATCCATGCTTAGTGCTATGTACAGGACAGTGATGGAATTAAATTATCTTTTTGAATATTAAGAGATTTATCAACGTGTCTTCTCATAGGATATTTCAGAAATATAAAAGTGAGGAAGAAATACTCTTTGTGTGAATTAGGTCTTTGTAGGTAGATACATATGTTATTGTTTTAAAGTATTTTTTATATCCTTTATATCTTTCCCCTCATCTGAGGGCAGGGTTTCAACATAGGAATATTTTAATGCCTGTGGATATTGGATCTCTGATGTCTCTCTTTTGGTATTCAGGTTGGCTTAATTCTCACCAAAATGTCTTGCCAGCAGAGCCAGCAACAATGCCAGCCTCCTCCCAAGTGTCCTACTCCCAAGTGTCCCCCTAAATGTCCCCCTAAGTGTCCCCCTAAGTGTCCTCCCAAGTGCCCAGCCCCTTGCCCACCTCCAGTCACCTCCTGCTGCAGTTCCAGCTCTGGGGGCTGCTGTGGCTCCAGCTCTGGAGGTGGCGGCTGCTGCCTGAGCCACCACAGGCCCCGCAGATCTCAACGACGACACCAGAGCTCTGGCTGCTGTGGCAGTGGTGGCAGCGGCAGCTGTTGCTGTTGCTGTGACAGTAGTTGCAACTGTAGCAGTGACTGTAGCTGTCGCAGAGGTAGTGGCCAGCAGTCGGGGGGGTCTGGATGCTGTTCTGGAGGCTGCTGATGAGAAGCCCGGAGGAGTTGCATTGAGGATTTTGAGGGCAAAGACAACTGGTGTTTCACACCTCTTCTCTCTTCACTCCCATTTCCAGTGCAATTTCCAATCAATTGACCAACTAGGCAAGACTTGTGTCCCTGAAGCTACGAGTTGGATTTGACTTCTTGAACTGTTGATAAATAATCACAGCAATAAATTTATTTTCAAGTGACCAGTTGACTTTTTTTCCTCCTTCCTCTTCTCTTCTGACTAAATCCTAACCTTCTTCCTGGACAGTTTTCAGCTAATGTGTTTGGGGAAAAAAATCAATCCATTGAATATTAGTGAGTTAAAGGGAAATACATATCACAACATTTATGAAGCCAGTACATAAGAATTAGAACTCCAAGATGACTTCTAACATTTAGTAAATATTATCAGATAGAACTTTGAAGGACTTGAACATGTATGGACAGTTCAAAGCTTTGTTCCCTTTGCATCTGGATGGGTTTTATGGCTGTGTTCTTAGCAGCAACATTCATGAAATGATTGCCTTTGCTTTTATGGGTAGCTAGTTTTGAATATCTAGGACTTAAAAAAAATAATCAACTATGATTTGAGTTAAAATTGCTTTTAAAAAGCTTAAAAGTTAGTGGTTATTTTTAATGAGTTGTCCTGAGCAGGCCAGAAAATTATGTTCCTTGCGGGGCATGCTCAAATTGTTGGCTATTCCAACACACCTATGATGTGTATGAGCATCAGCTACGCCACCTTCTGACAATGGGCAGGCCCCAGCCATGGCAGCCAGTTTAGTGTGCTAGGAAGATTCTTTATTCTTTCAGGAGGTTATTATCTATTATTTCTGCTTAAAGAGATGACTGTAGTTCCTAGTTCCTTTACTGTATTTCCCAAAATCATTTCTTAACTAAGAAATAGTATCTTCATTGTCCATTGGCACTTCCTTTAGGTCCTGTTGGGGAGTGAGAAGCTGAGTTAAGTAACCCAGACCCAGGTATTGTGTTAGAAGATAGTAGCAGGAGAGTAAGATGATTACATTGGTAAATAATGACATTAAGTGAAAATGAGAAGAATATTCATGGGAGGCAAATTTGCTAACAGAGCAGTGTTGAACATTATGAGAATTCAATTTTTTTTGCACAGAATAAGGAATGCAAATAGTTAGAGGAGAGCCCAGGATTGACATTTGAACTGTCTTTAAAACTTGAGCTGTGGCAGATACAGCTTTCACGAAGGGGGTGGGGGTGCTTGGGTACTGTATCTAAACCCTGAATGTATGTACAAATATATATATATATATATATATATATATATATATATATCAATGTGTCCTATATGCATATGCTATATACTGTGCTTTTGAGTAAAATCTCCCCAAAGCATTTTCTTTATTTTTATGCATAGGGAAAAAGCTAAGTTATAGTTGAGATTACCCTAATGCTGGGGCATTGCCAAGATATTCCTGTATGGTTATGAGTCTGAATGGTCTTTTTTAAGAAAAGAAAGTATAAGAAAGATGAGCCATTAGAGGAGTATTTGGTGTCCAGTTATGATCATATCTAGATAATACTAGGATTCTATGAAGTTGACTTTTCATAGAGGGCTTGGGGAAAGTCAATATTCCTTTGATTTAGTCTAGGTTTATTAGTAATCTTCCTTTGAAAATTAAGTATCCTAAGTATCACTTGAGTTTGGCAAAATCAGTTTATCTTTGGTGAACAGGGATCACCTTCACTTAAAAGATGTCAACTAGCATTTCAGAAGGGATGCAAGTTTGATCAACATAAAAGGTTATGCATATTGGGTTGGGAAGTTGGCTCAGTGGTAGAACGCTCGCCTTGCATACCTGAGGCCCTGGGTTCGATTCCTCAGCACCACATAAGCAAAAAGAAAAAAAGCCAGAAGTGGCGCTGTGGCTCAAGTGGTAGAGTGCCAGCCTTGAGCTGACGAGCTGAGGGACAGCGCTCAGGCCGAGTTCAGGCCCCACGACTGGACCCCCCCCCAAAAAAGGTTATGCATATTGACTGCATATTGACGAGCCTGGATCCCTTTTGAGTTTAGGTGTGCTAAATTGTATTTCAATATTTCAGAAGAAGTGAGACTTTTAGTCCAGTCTTGGGATGTTCCATTCAAGGTATGCCGATGGCCATTTTACATAAAGTCAGACAAATATTGGGCACCTCTTGCTATAAAATACTAAAGCACTACACAGATCAACAACTGAGAAGGCTTTGATTCCATAGAGATGGGAGATAAAGCAGTGTGGGGGCTGGGCATGACTGGATGACTAGAAATTATAATTACGTTGATCACTTTCAGATATTGCACACAGTGCCAGTCCTTCCCATTTTGTTTTCTAACTGAAGAATTAAACTGTTACAGGGGTCAGTATGAGGGAAAAGTTGAAGAATTAGGATTGTAGGTACAGATATCTAGATCAAATTTATTAGCCAATTGGATAGGATCTCGGTGCAAATCAGAGTAGTCATTGGTAATACTTTTGAGCCTGATGTGGTTTCAGGGTTAATAGACTATGACTGGCTTCCCTTCTCCCAGTAACAGGCTCCTTTTAAGGAAGAACTGTCACTGTAGTAATGGGTACTAACTTAGTGGTCTCAGAAAGAATGAACCAAAGAAAAGGATGGGCAGAAGAGAATATATAGATGAAGGAGCACAGGGATAAGAAGAAAGCTGAGATTTCTGGAGAGAAACATCATTCTTTTAGTTAAGGAGCCTCTGACAACTTTTAGCTTCTTGAAGGCATGGGTAGTCTATCAATGCTTCATTGTGTGGCTTCCAGATTTCATTCAAAGTAGCTTTCCAATTGCTGTTGAACCCTCCCTTTAAGAAAAAAAGAATTAAGAGTGCAAACACACTAACTGTGAAATTTTAGAAGATCCCCGATTTTAGTCATTGGTGTTTAGGATCATCCATAGTTTAGATTATATCATTTTTCTAGGTAAGAGTGGCAAGATGAGACACTGCAAGTGTTTGACATAAATCCAACTGGAGTAGAAGGTAGAGGATCTCCATTAGAAGGGAAACTCAGTTTAGAAAGCTGTTTTCCCATAATTTAGATTCCTTGGAAAGTAACCAAGTTTAGAACTTGTGCCAGATCAAGGATGTTGCTTATAAGAATAACACCTCAAGGTGTCACCCTTGAGTTAGCAACACCCTTTAGTAAAACTTATCTCAGAAACCCAATCATATTATACTACGTGGGTGTTGGAGGTGCCAGGAAACCAGTCTTTAAGCAATACCTGGTGGATGAGCTGAAAGTTGCTTATCACGTTCTAGATGAAGACTGTGGAGCCTTCTATATGTTACAAACCGACGTCTGACAGTTTCACAAAGACTCCAGCTATCTAGGGCACCTGTTGTATTCTTGCTGGAAGGAGCAGCATCTCCTTTGTTTTTTTTTTAGCAGAGTTTTCATGTATCCTGACATGAGGTAAAACAAGACTTGGTCTCTGTCCAGGGAGATATCTAATGAAACAACTTAACTACCTTAATTATGCACCCAATAATTTGCCTCAATAATTTAAGTACTCATTCTGTGGAAACAAAAAGGAGGCCATTTCCAGCCTCCGACTGAAGATAGAGACAGAACTCAGTTCCTTTGCCATCATGAGGGGAGAACATGATGACAGCTTAAATAAAGATCGACTTCAACTGAAAGTTTCTGAGACGTCTGAACCTAAAGAACTCACTCTAAATGTCAGCTTCTTCCCTGGATTCAAAGAATGTGAAGAGTTCAAGGCTGATACAAACCCTAAGTCCAGACTGGACTACCAAAGTCAAGGGGAAGATGGCTGGAAGGTTTCTTCATGGTTGCCAGAAAATGTCAACCTTAAATGTAGAGACTCATATTAGCGTGTAAGAAAAAGGTTTTCAGAGCCAAAAGGGAGTTGGCATCCTGGGAAATATGGCTTTTAGTTGTTCAAAAAGGTGTGTGGCACCTTGGTTTTGTAGATTAAAGAAAAGCAAAAAAGGGGGGTGATGGGCAACTGGTATTACAAATGTAATTAATAAGATTAATAAGAACAGAATGAGTCGTTGATTATTCATGGCTCACTCATTCTATGTATTTTAGCAAAGATACACACATAACTAGGAGCAAGACATTTCCAACTGGTTTATGACTCTAGTGGCTTAAGCATGTCTATAAGGAACCAAGATCGAATGGTTAATGGTTAAAATTAGCTAGATTATAAGGCTTTGGAATCTAGAAAAGTATGGCTCATTATCTCTACCATGTCTATAAGACCTAATTGAAGTTTGCACATCCCTTTTCTTTATTTTTATTTGTGTCTCTTTCCCTTGCCTTTCCTTTCCTTTCCCTCTCCCTGCATGTTCTCTCTCTTTCTTATTCTCTCCCCTATGTTTAAGAACATAAACAAAAAAGACATCTCTTTCTACAATGCAGAAAGGAGTTATAGAGGTCCTCTGGTCTTCACCAAGAACAAAATTGGCCTAATCCTTGACCTTATATGTCTTAAACTTTAGGAAAGTAATTTCCTTTATTGACTCTACCAAGTGTATTTTTGTTATAGCAGCTTTAGACAACTGAAATGACAATTTCTGATTTTGATAACCTTGGTTTCAAATCTATCTTGCATAGATAGACAATTGTGGGTGCATATGTATCCTCTAATAGACATATATAACAGCACTCAGTCTACTCACAAGGCCTGGAAACAATGACATCCCAGCAGTGGTAAGTACCGCTGGCATCCAGGTCTTAGTCTTGGTTTCTAAATATTATTCTACATTAAAAGGCCTGGGTGATCACTAGAAAACGACAACAACAACAACAAGAAAATCTAGAACTCATCAAAGGGACATGGAAGTCCAACTGAAAGAGCTTACAATGGCCAAACATGGGGGGAAAGCCTTAGAAGCAATTGAGATATAACAAGTATAACAGAAATACTCATGAGTTCATATTGAAGTAAATGTTTGAATAAGTAAGTATACTGTGGTTTTATTTTTGCATGGTTCAGCAATTCAATCAGGGTTTCTTCATCAAGAGCCTTGACCACTACTTTGGACTGGCCACAGTATTCCCACTGTTTGAGCACATGAGGGTTTCTGTCTTCGGATTTGCTTGTAGGCAGAAACAGCAGCAAGAGAGCACCAGGCAGCAATTTTTCCTTTCCCATCTTTAAGTCATTTCAAACCACAAGAATCATTTTGCACTTCCTCCTCTCTTCCAAGATGCTTGCTTCAGTTCTGGTCTCTGCATTTGGCTGACTTGTTGAGCTGTGGGGGACATCCCAAAATGCACCCTGAGGCCCCAGCCCAGACATGTGCTTCTCTTCTCGTACCCTGTGATCCTTCACTTTTGGGGAGTGAACCAATTTTTCTTATTAATGAAGAATTTCTGCATTTTAAAATTCTGTTTACTATTCTCTAAGTTTCCAAACACATTATTTCAAAGAATAGTATTTTTGTGTCCTATTGTATTAGAGTTTTCATTGCGGTAGCAAATACCAAATAAACAAAAGGAAGAAAGGTTTATTTTGGTTCACAGCTGCAGAAACTGTAGTTCATGGTCATCTGGGTCCTTTTGCCTAGATCTGAGATGAGGCAGAGCATCGTAGTGGAGAGGGCATGATGGAGCAGCTGATTGTGTCCTGGCTGCTGGGGTTGGAGAGGGTCTGGAAGGAGGGAGTAATAGAGTGTGGTGGAGGAAGACAACTTAGTGAAGGTAGACAGGTCAAGGGTCATGGTATGCTTGGGACAAAGCAGGGACCATGGGGGAAGGTGTTAGGGGATGTGTAATTGCTGCTACCCTGCCAGTGAAGGGTCTGTTAGTGCCCCACCCATTTCTCTGAAGAAAGCTTTTCTCTGGCTCTGCAGATCCCAAACTTATTTTATATGTATGATTTCTGTACCCATTTCCAAATGTATTTCCAACTAGATTTTCATAGGTAGAATGTCAATGTACCTGATATTTCCTGTGAAATGGCATACGCTATCCATTCCCGTATTTCAAATGTTTCCGTATTCATTAGCTTTGGAATCAGTTATTTACCATCTAACAAATACAAAGAATCATGGAATACTAGACACACAAAAGTAGAGAAGAAAAACTCCTGTCTGTGAGGTTTGGGTAGATGCACAGATTTGGGATGACTTTCCTAATACCCCAGGGAAGGATGCTTAAAGGAGGCGGGGGGGGGGGATAGTTAAGGTATTGAGTTTTCTTTACATTTCTATTTTTGTCATTCAGATCTACCACCAAGATGTCCTGTCAGCAGATCCAGCAGCAGTGCCACCCTCCTCAAAGACACCTAAATGTCCTCCCAAGTGTCTCCCTGACCCCTACCAATCTGTTTCTGATGCAGCTCCAGCTCTGGAGGTAGCTGCTGCCGCCTGAGCCACCGCAGGCCTGCAGAATCTCATCCACACAGACACCAGAGCTCGGGCTGCTGGGACAGCGGCTGTTGTAGCAATGGAGGCAGCAGTTGGTGTGGCAGTGGTAGTGGCAGGAGCTGCTGTGGCAGTAGCCGTAGTGGTGGCAGTGGCTCCTGCTCTGGGGACTGCTACTAAGCTATGTCATGAGAAGCACTGGAAGGACAATTGTGGTAGGCCTCTGGCCTACTCCTCTAGATCCCCATCCATTGAAAACAACACAAAAATAAATCTCCTTCTGAGAACCCACTACCAACTCTATGCCTTGGATTTGCCTCAGTTTTACTGATGGTTCATTCCACTTGTCTTCCTTTTTCTAAATCCAGTTTCTCTTCTCGATAAGAAGCTCAATACCATGGCGCTGGGAAGGTGGCTCAGTGGTAGAGTGCTTGCCTTGCATGCATGAGGCCCTGGGTTCAATTCCTGAACACCACATAAGCAGAAAAAGCTGGAAGTGGAGCTGTGGCTTAAGTGGTAGAGCGCTAGCCTTGAGCTGAAGAGCTGAGGGACAGCGCCCAGGCCCAGAGTTCAGGCCCCACGATCGGACCCCCCATCCCCAAAAAAGAAGCTCAATACCAGTTTGTTTTGCTGAGTTTGAGAACAAAATCAACCAATTAAAGTTAAGGAATACTAATTCTTTTAAAAAATTATCTTAAGTTTTTTACAAAGAGGTTAAAATTTGTTCCACGTATCCCTTTGTGAGTACAATGTGTCTTAATCAATGTCATCCCTTTCCTCATTGTCCCCGTATCTCTTAACCCCACCCATTTCCTCAATTTTCATAGGCCCACTTTCTCTTATATAAATTGAATATTATAACTGCCTTTTCCCACTCTGCTTCTCTTCATTCCTCTTCATTTCCCCTAGACCCCACTCCTCATTCCACGCCCCTGCCAGACTTTCCAAGTTCCACTTTCCTGGTATTAGTTTTGTTACACTGTAAGTTAGTTGTTCAAAGGCATTATATACCATTGGAATTTGCCTCTGCTTAAGGTGGCTATAAACTTAAAGAAAGTCTAAAATTCTGTAACGCTTATAAACTATCAAATATTATTGATTAAAATTCCCGTGAATTTATGTTTTTTATAAGATAGTGATGTCACTCAAGCTGTTCTGATAAAAAAATTCTGTTTACTTGAATACAAACTATATATAATAGATGTGTTCATTTTAGTTCTCTCTCTCTCTTTCTTTCTGGATTAAGATGTAATGGAAACCAAGTGGGAAAACTTTCTGATCCTTGAAGCCTCTTCTCTTATTAATTTATATATTATACATGTGGTCTCTAGAGTTAAGATACTATTGAGATCTAGATAAATTGTTTTAAAGAAGGCTGTAGTCTCCTGAGTCGGGACTGGGATTCAGGAGGCACCCCTCTTCTTTCCTGGCTACAGAGCTCTACTGAGGACTTTCTAAAGGTAGAAGCATTGGGCAACACAGGCCTGCTATGCCTTGCGGCTGTTCAGGAAGCTCAAGTGAATTTACTAATAGAAGGCACAGAAGAGCCGAGGTGGGCATCCAAGTGGTCCCTAATGGTTTCCTTAGAAAGCTGATGAAATAGATCCAATTGGTTATGATGGCTCCTACTGTTCCCGTACTTGCTACCATCTGAAGTTACATTTTTATGTCTCCTGCCAAGTGCCTTTTGCCTTCTTCCTGAGGAAGAATGGACTCTACACAGCACACTACCCATGTCATCCATGAGTTGGGATGATGTGTCCAAACGTAGAAACCAATCACTCTGGCATTTTGAACCAGAGGTCTGAGGCAGGGGATTTGTTATCAAAGTGTAGAATGGCCAAAGAAGCAAAAAGAGCACTTTTGAGTTACTCAACAATCTGGAAGCATCAAGGGCAAAACAACACTACCCAACTTTTGTGTTCATAGTCCTAGGACTTGCCAGAGAGCCTCGCTAGCTCAGAATGCTGGAAAATAAACAGTCCTTCCTACTCCACCCTCATGGAGTAACAGCTTACAGAACAGATTCAACCCCTTCTCTCCCCCAAGTGGATCCCCACAGGGAATCTTTCTTCTGCATCTATATCTGTTTTTGTAAAATCTAGACTCCATATATGAGACATGCAATAGTATCTTTCTGAGACTAGATATCTTTTTTTGCTTAACATGATGATTTCCAGTTCTCATTTTCTGGTAAATGACATAATTTATTCTCTGTGAGTGAAGATATATGAATTTATATATATATATATATGAGTTTATATATATATACACATAAAACATTTCCTTTAATCATTAGATATTATGTTGATATATATGTAATATTTATTATATATAATAAACTCATATATGTAACATTTCTTTTATCCGTATGCATCTATACATATATAGATACATAGAAACATGTGTATAGATACATACACACACACATATATATATAGTTAATATTTCCTTTATTCATTTGTATGTTGAAGGGCCCCTAGCCTGATTTAATGACTTGGCTGTTGGGAATAGTGCCACAATAAAGGGGAGTGTTCAGGTATCACTACTGTAAGATGACTTTTATTTATACATCCAGGAATATATTGGTTATAGTTTTAGTGCTTTTTTTGTTTTGCCAGTACTGGAGATTTACATTCGGGGCTCCAGGTTTGCAAGCTTGGCTGGTGCTCTGTTACTAGAACCATACTTCATCACAGCTTCTTGCTGATTAACTAGATATAAGTCTCATTTACTTTTCTGCCTGGGCTAGCTTCAAATCATGATCCTCCAGATCTCAGCCTCCTGAGTAGCTAGGATCACAGACATGAGCCATTGGTACCTAGTTGATTTTTTAAGTTTTATTTTGTGTGTGAGGCCTCCACGCTTATTTCTGTAGTAGCTGAACTGACTTACATTCTTGTCAACAATGTGTAAGCATTACTTTTCCTCTGTACCCTCATCACCCATTCTGACTGTGGTGAAATGGATAAATTTTAGGTAACTTGTCTTACTTTTTCTTAATTGTCAAAAATTATCTTGCTGTTTTGTTGGTCGTGAGGCTTGTACTCTAGGCTTTGGTGCTGCCCCTGCACTCTTCAGCTCAAGGTGAGCGCTCTACCACTTGAGCCACTATGCCACTTCTGGTTTTCTAGTGCTTTATTGAAGGTAAGAGTCTCGTGGACTTTCCTGCCTGGGCTGGCTTTGAACCACGATACTCATATCTCAGCCTCCTGAGTAGCTAGGATTACAGGCATGAGTCACCAGCACCCAATTTATCTTGTTTTTTATACTCTAATTACATATGAAATGAAGAATTAAGTTCTATTACATAGCTTGCTTGGATAGTAATCGGATCTGTACAAAACATACAGCATTTTACTTACTGATAATTGAAACTTTAATATATTATTTCTTAATGATTTAAGTAGAGAGCTATTTGTTAGTCTGGTTCTGTAGTTTCCAGAGCAGAGTGTTGGGATAGGGAAGGGCAGAGGTGCGTGTGGTACTGCTGCGATGAAGTAACAGCTCACACCCTTTTAGGATGCAGTTCATCTGAACTGAAAGAAAAGCCCTCTTTTCCACACTCCTCCTCCTTGAGTCTCATGATTAACATCTGGATAGTCAGGATATATACATAAGAGACCTGGGTAAGAATCTGATACACAGTTCCTAACAATTCAGGTAGGAAGTCATGCAACAAGCTTACCAGGAGAACCACAGAGAGCTTTTAAAAATCAGTAGATCTTTCTAAGAAGAACATCCCTCTAGGCTGGATGATGAGCAAGACAAGACCCTATGGAATCCCCTGCAGCTCAGAGATGATTCTCTCTCTCTATTATCCTGTCAGTCTTTTGGACTGTTATTGCATGAATCCATAAGTCTGTCAGTCTATGTTGAGAGTATGACCCAAAGGATAAATGGGAGGGAGGTTCTGGAGTCCTTTGGGAATAACCCCATGACTCATCTTGGCACTGGCACCAGTCATCTGGCTCCTCCATGCCTTACCTCCCTTCCCTTAGCCTATAAAATAGGTGGGGCACAACCCACCCACCTGTTAGGGTGGCACATGGACGCAGTATCTCTCACCACAGATGTTGGCACTGCCTGCAGATGTCAAAACCATTAGTGAGGACCTCACCCCCAAGACCAGGAAGTAAGCCAGCCAGTGAGCTCCCAGACGGTAGGAAACTAACAGATTAGCTAAGGACAGGACAGCATTCAACCACAGGAGGAGGGGCTTGCTTTGGGCTCTCGATGTAAAGCATTCCTATTGGCCAATTCATTAGTTCATTTATTTAATGTGTCCAAGGTCTAGTGATGATATCTAGTGAATGAGTTCATAGCAACTCTTAAAAAACTATAATCTTGTAGGAATAACTTCATAGGTAGCAAAGTTGTAGAAGTATACATTTCCTTTGTTGAACAGGCCCTCAACAATCAAAGAATATCATGTCCAGGAGCAGCTGTGGAATCATAGGAGAAAACAGAGGAAGGTCAGGATAAGAGCTCAATTCTTCCTATTTGTGACCTCCCCTCTCCTGTTTTTGTGGACATGCTCTAAAATGTGTGGCCTTCAAGGGCATTTTCCTTGCTATCAAGTAGAGCTATACCAGCATGCATACAATATAGAGGGTTTTTCCTGACTGCCTGTGTGCACTGAAATAAAAGCATATAGGTCCTAAAACATCATAGATTTTAAGCAGAAACAAGATAATGTGGTAGAAAAAAACAATGTGGATTTCCATACCTGTGTTCAAACCCTGGTTCTATTACTTCTAGTTATGTAATATTGGGCATATTATTTATTTTGTTTTGTCTTTATTGTTGTTGTTTGACACTCTATCTTTAATACTAAATTTGACAAGCTGTCTTATGATGGCTCTGACTCTAATAAGAGATTTTTTCCCCTTTCCTCCACAAAGTGTCACCCCTTGGCGTTGAGATAGGACATTTATGATATCAGGAATGGAATAGCCTGGAACAACGTCCCTTCTCATTATCCGTGCTCTTCCTCCTCCACCACCACCACCACCAAGATGAGAGGCTGTTAGATTTCACAGGGGATGCAATGCTGCATAACAACCCATTAGGAGAGATGACAAGAAGAGCTAGAACATTTTTCAAATTTGGGTCAGGACTTCTCTTTCTAGACTCCTCCAAATTTTTTAAGGGATAAAGCTTGTAAGACCTGGCATGGGGTGAGGGAAGGTCTGCTGTCTAGTGGGGCTTGGCATTTTCCTTTGCTTAGGAGATAGGAGAGCTAAGGCCTACGGGTCTTAGGGAACTGAGGATGTATGTTGGACAAATATAAGAGCACCTTTTATCGGAGATGTCACAGGGGCCATGATGAAGACTGGATTGGCTAATGTGAGAGAACAATATTTGGAACCAGTGCTAGGGTCATTCCCAGGACAACGTCCCATAATGGATGATCCTCTATGGCTCCATGGAAAGACTATGGGCTCTGTGGCTAAAAGATTGAGTTCCACTATTGCCTACAAATAAGGATGACACTGGTGAAATAATTAAACTTTTAGGTGTCTGTTCCCTCTTACATAAAAATAGAACTAACATAGTTTACCTTACATGGCTATTGCAAAGATCAAACACAGAAAAAGGAGTCCAGAATAGTATTTGGCACATAGTAAGTACTCAATACATATTTTTTCCACCACTCTTTCTGCATCTATTCCATTGGGGAAAGGTAAATTGGCAAGGATTTGAGGATGATGCAATGCCCAGATAGAAAAGGCAGCATATAGAGAGCATATATACAGTAGCACAGTGATAAAGATCATAGCTATGAAAGCAGACTGCCAGCACTTGAACTGAGTCTACTTACTTGGTTTGACTGCTGAGTGATTCCATCTTTCGGGGTGTGAAATGTATCCATCTGTAAATAATGTAGTTATCTCATAAAATGTTAGGCACATAAAAGCGTTCAACTACATGTTTGGTTTTACTAGTATTATCACATGATACTCATTTGTGTGGAATTCCTCTGCCCTTAAGGTTATTTGGAATCTAGTCCTGGAAATGAGGCCAGAAAGGTCCAGAAAGGCAAGGAAGGGAGTGATCACAGAGAAGATCGAGAGGAATGGCTAAATACTAAATCTTTAGCCTTGATTCATCAGGAGTCCACGCCAATTCCCAAGTGAACTTAAAATAACCCAATAGTACATTGCAAAATAGTATTTCTTGGAGATCTTGCTTTCATACAGAACTAGAGACCAATTGGGCCAAACTCTTCATGCCTAGCAACCCAGACCAGCATAAACAAAACCATCATAAAAAATAATAGATTAGGCTGGGAAGACACGTGTATCTTTTGGCATGGTACATAAAACATTGAGAATCTAATCAAATCTTGGACAAATCCTTGAAGAGCCAAGTGGTCTAAAATTAGGAAAGACTTCATAGGAACCGATCACAACTTCTAGGAAAAGAAGATGGTCTCATTTCATGAAGTAGACAGTAACACTCACTTATCTTATGTTTAGGAAAATTCAATGTCAAGTAGAGACATGCCCTGTCTCTGACTGAAGAGCCAGATGAACTGGGGAGGAATCTCACCAATGCAACACCAACCCTTGGCCTCGTGATCTCTGGTGCTTCATTTAGATGGCATTGAATTGCTTCACTGTCGTCCTATAAAAAGTCTCCCCAAATGCCAGATCCTCAGATCTTTGGCTTCTTCCAGTCTTGCTTCTGTCCAGAAAGGAGGTAAGTCTTTGGCAATAAGGTCTTAGCAAGGAACAGAGCCAGGCTGAACTTGGAATGGAGAGCTGTGGGATGAAGGGTAAGCCGGGACTAGATGGGCAGGTCATCCATGACAGAAGAGGATGGCGTACCTGGTGGGAAGCACGGAGCCTGGGGCATAGGAGGAAAGGGAGAGGTAGGAGCTGAGCTAATAGTTTTATGTGGGGAGGGATTTCAGGAGACTGAGTTTCCATTTCTCTTCTGTCAAGGCATTTGCTCAGTCTTTTCTTGGATCGACATACTAATGAAGTAAAATTATATCTGACTGATCCAAGGTGATATTCAACTTTGTTCTTATTCTTCACTCCCTTCCCAAGCTCATTTGAGATGCAAGTTAGATCAATGCCTATTGACATACATGTGCCTTTTCTGGGACTCCCTGGCTGGGCAGAAGGAAAAGGGCAAGCCACCTGGGAAAGAGCTGCGGGCAGTGGGCACCTGGCTGAGGATTAGTGATTTTGTAAGGTTGATTTGCCAGATGGATATTCAAAGGAATAAGAAGGGAGAAGGCATGGAATGTTAGAAATGAAGATATTACTCCTTCAAGTCCTCCATTTCCAGCTGTGGAACTTTGAGCCCTAGAGGGGGAAGCAAAGACTTGTCCAAAGTCATTTAGGCACAGTAAACAGACCTATGAGCCTTGGTTCACATCTGGTCTTACTGGCAGGTTACTGTCTTTTAAAATTTATTTATTTTAGTTCTTTGTTTGTCTATTTATTGCACCAATACTGGGGCTTGAACTCAGAACCTTGTACTCTTGCTTGGCTTTTTTTGCTCACTACTGGTGCTCTATCACTTGAGCCAAATTTACACTTCTGGCTTTTTAAAACTGGTTAATTGGAGATAAGTGTCTCTTGGACTTTTTTACCTCAACTGTCTTTGAACTGTGATCCTCAGATCTTAGCCTCCTAAATACTCAGAATTATAGGCATGAGCTACCCGCACAGGACAGGTGCATAGACTGCGCGTAAATGACCTCTTGGAGAAGGCCAGCGGTCTGTCCAAAGAGAACACTGAAGGTTTCCCTGAAAACCTTGCTACTTTCATAGTTCTGATTGAGTCTTTCTTTCCAGGTGTTGCAAAGCCACATCAAGATGTGTGACCAGCAGAAGCAGCCACAATTCCCTCCATCTTGTGTGAAAGGCTCGGGAATGAACTCTGGGCAAGTTGTCAGTGGCGCCTCTCTGAATTCCCAGGCTTCTGCCCAGACTCAAGGAGCCTATGTTGCAGGGCCCGCTTCTTACCAGCCTCAAACCGTTGTGAAATACGTAGCTCCAGTGCCAGTTCAAACCTATGTGAAATACCAAGTTCCATGCCAGACCTACGTGAAGTGCCCACCTCCGTGCCAGACCAAAACCTACGTGAAGTGCCAAGCTCCATGCCAAACGACTTATGTGAAGTGCCCCCCTCCCTGCCAGACAACCTATGTCAAATACCCAGCTCCCTGCCAGACCCAGACATACTATGTCCAGTACTCTGCTCCTGGCCAGACCTACTACACTCAAGGCTCTGCAGCGGGTGGCTCAGGTTCCCAGGGCTGCTGTGTCCCTGACCCCTGCTCTGCTCCCTGCTCTACCAGTTACTGCTGCCTGGCTCCCCGGACCTTCGGGGTGAGTCCTCTGAGACGCTGGGTCCAGAGGCCCCAAGGCTGTAACACAGGAGGCTGTGAAGATTCTGGGTGCTGCAGTTCTGGATGTTCCAGCTCTGGGTGCTGCGGCTCTGGGTGTTGTAGCTCTGGGTGCTGTGGCTCTGGGTGCTGCTGCTTGGGAATTATCCCCATGAGATCCAGAGGTCCGGCCTGCTGTGACCACGGAGATGATTGCTGCTGTTAAAAACCAAAGATGAGCAAGCTGGGGTCCAAAGCTCACTGCCCTGCGGTGTCCCATAACACTCCCCACCCTCCCACACCTACCCTGCTCCTCCCAGAGATGCAGAGCCTAGTACTTTCGCTCCACCCTCTGCTTCTTATCAAGGCAGCCTGCCAGAGTAGCACTACTCTCAAACTTTGGCAAGAATAAAACCCAAAATGCAATGCATGGTGACTGTGTGTCTATTTCTTTGGTTTGTACTTGTGCATTTATTTTAGAATCTCTGTCTCTGTCTGTCTGTCTGTCTCTCCTTGCTCTTCTTTCCACTTAAGGAAAGATCTGTACGGATTTAACAAACAGGTTGAGCTCTGAACTCCCAGCCTGAATCATCATGCCCTCTAGAATGCTGTGAACAAACTGGCTCATGCAAGGTGGCAGGATCTGAGGTTGGAGATTTGGGGGATGAGGGCTCTTCTTCCCCACCCTCTGACTAGTCTATGTGAAGCTTTGGCCTTCAGGGCAGCATGATGGCTGTAGGTAGCCTCCCAGAGTATCTTCCAGGATGTTGAGGACTGTGAAATTAAATATTAACAGGACTATCACTGGATCCTGACCCCACTGTTGTGCAGGGGTCCTGAACCTATTTTGGACTTTATGGATTGCAATTTCTCATTGAAGAGTCTTGCTTTATTGAAGCCACTGGGTATAGTCCCAAACTGGTAGATACACTGCAGGTCAGCCTGGCAGTAAGTAGAGATGTCTAAGAGGCAGATAAGCTTGGTGAGACAAACATCCAAATCCTAAGGTTAAGTCTCCATTGCTTGGCTAGCTCTAGATGTTAGGGGGTGGTGTTTTATAACTAGAGACTCTAAAGTGCACACAGCAGGTCCCAGCATGGTAGCTTATGCTTGTAATCCTAGCTACTTGAGAGGCAGAGTTTGGGATGATCACGGGTAGGAGGTAGACCAGGCAAAAAATTAACAAGCCCTTAACTCAACAATACAAGCTGAGAATGGTATTACACAGCTATGATCCCAGCTATGGGGAGGGTATAGATAAGACAATTGTGATTTTTGACTAGGAAAAATGTACAATCTTGTTTGAAAATAATAAGCTAAAAGCAAAATGGGCTGGAGGCATGGTTTAAGTATACTTGCTTAACAAGAGTAAAACTGGGTTTAAATTCCAGTATCTTTACCTCAAATTCAGAGGGGTAAGGCTCAAAATGACTCAACAGGATCTAATGTATTAGGAGACAATATATTTGGTGAGTGCATAAATGATTGTATCAAAGAATGAATGATGAGCAAAGAATTGTGTTTTTAAAGCAGCCACTAATAATAACAGAAATCTACCTGGAATACACTGCTTTCTTTAAATACTGAGAGACCTGAAGCTGTGCAAATCACTTGCCATTCTTCCATTCAAATGCCTAAACTTGCAACTCATTTATTGGGCACACTCAAAGTCAGGAACAACCTTGCTAAGGCATTGTGTTCCTCTTGTATCGCCAAGTAGCCAGATAAGGATCTTAGGAAAATGGAGTGTTTTTTATTCTTCACTGACATGAGCATGCTGTACTGCTTGTGTTCATTCTTTAAAAATTATATGAGCAGCATGGGTTGTAGCACAATGTTTTAAGTACAGAAGTTGTAGGTCAAAGTTGAATGTCATGGGTCCGCTTCCAACTTTATGCTTTGTCCAAGGATACTGTTATTCAGTTTGCATTATATCTACCTAGACCTTTGTCTAAGTATTCCTAAGCCTCATGAGGCTAACATATTTCTGAAGCTCTGAGTGTTCTAGTCTTTGCAGCAAATGGCTTATCAGAAGCCCAGCCCAACAGTGATATTTCACCAAATACTTCGGAATCCCCTTCATAACTCAGAACACACACCTCAACAATCCCATTTTCTCCTACATTCATTACACAATTGCTAAGTAATCTGTCACTAAAGTCTGTAACATCATGGCTTCTTCATCTCTTTCTTCCCTGACCTTTCCTGTCTTCCCCCACCCAAGAGGTCTGACTATGTAGATGTGACTCTCCTGGTTTCTTTGCTCATTTGCTCTATACTTCTTTCTCCAGATGCCCTCTTTTTTACTCTCTCTGTCCACCTCCCTACCTTCCAAGGATACTGCCCATAACTCCAAACCCCAAATGTTACAGAGAGCCTTTCTGTGTTACATAGATATGTAGAAAAGATATGAAGAGATGCAGCCACTAAGGGGTCAGCCCTCAAGGTAGCCGGGGAGAGTAGCGACAAGTCCTTTCAGTGAACATCTGACAGCAGGGTCTTCCCTCTTACACAGGGTTCAGGAGCCTGAGCAGCATGAGGCTGAGGCTTGAAAAACCTCTAATAAACCTGGACAGTCTGGAGGACTCTAACTTTTGTGTCCAATTTTCACTCCTTTCCCTTCCTTTTCTTTTTTTTTTGTTTTATAGTACTTTGGTTTGAACTCAGGGCTAGGCAAGTGCCCTTCTGCTACTTTCCCCAGTTCTAGATTTTTGGATAGGGCCCCATATTTTGTGATCTAGGTTAGATCACAATCTTCCTGCTTAGGCTTCCTATGTATGCTTTTTTTACAATGGCCTCTCATATACCACCAAACTCAGATTGTTGCATGAGATGGGATCTCACTGATTTTTCTTTGTTTTGATTGGCCTTGAACCATGATCTATGAGTACAGGTGTTAATGATTCGTCTTAGACCTCTATTCATTTCTAATGTATATGGAACAACTATTTTGTTTCAGGTACCTGATTTAGTGTTTTAGAGTTTATGACACACACATAGAGAGAAAGAGAGAGAGAGAGAGATACAGACAGACAGAAAGACAGACAGAGACAGAGACAGGGATAGAATATGAATAATTCAATAAACAAATATAGATGTGTCTGTGACCAGAACTAGATGGAGAGGTACAAAATATGAAAATTTACCCAATCAGGAAGGTCAGAGAACACTTTCCTGTAAAAGTACTGCTTGATTCCAAGATTAAGTAGGCATCTTCTATAGAGCAACCAGGAAAGGCTCCCCCATGTAGAGGCCAGAGGGACAGAGTGATACTGTTCAGGTTAGCGACACATTGCCAGAGGTATCCAAGCAGTTACTACGAGACTCCAAGGAGACATGAGATGCCACGTGATGTATGCCTTTTAAAGCTGATTCTTCTTCCAAGATAGAAATGGATATTTTTAGAGCATATAAAGGAAAATATAATGAAATGTCCAATAACAATAGTTTATGTTGTTCTCTGCCAGCCCTGCCATATATAAGTCACCATCTTTGGATGTGATTATGACACCTGTAAAATGACAACTTGGACCTCATTGAGAGTAAGGCAACTTCAAGAACTGTTAGGTGATCTTTACCTCCTGGTACAAGGGCCATCACAATACATGATACTTTATTTCCAAAATTGATGGGTTGTGGAGACTTCGTAATGTCCAGTTTCAGGAGATTTTTAAAGTCTGTGTGTGTGTGTGTGTTTTTAATAATAACTTAAAACTTCTTGATGTACCAGTTCTTATGTAAAAATAGTTCAGATTTTCTGACACCCAATCCGCCCACAATCTGCACTGGAAACTTAACTGTGAGTCAGTGGGAGGGAGGGAGTGGCAAGTGCAGAATGTGGACCCAGGTTCCTGGGAAGGTGGGACTTCCTTGGCTGAAATGCTGCTATTCAAGAGCTACCATGGGTCTGCTTCCCTCTATGCTCTCTGGAGTAGAGAGTTTGCCGAGTAGACCCTTACCTCCTTTCCATGGGTAAGACAGTTTTACTACTGCCTCTTTTTTCCCCCAGAGAAATACTTTTACAGAAAGTCTTGATAAGCAAGGCTAATACATACTTATTTCAAATTTCCCCAAATCAATTAAAAAATAGCCATGTTTGTGTCTTAACCATGAAGTATGCATATATTTTATACAAATGTAAGGTCAATATTTTTTCCTAAATTTAAACTATAAAAATGATTCAAATTTAGTTATTCTTGACATCTAAGGAGGAAAGAAAGAAAATTGCTCTATATTTATTGAGGATACTGTGGTAGTGGCTTTACAGGCGATATTCTTACACTTGAGCAAAGACATTGATTGTCCCTCCTCGTAACCTCTGAACAACCTGACAAGTTAGGGGGAACAATAACCTAACACTATTTGTATATTTTTGTGCCTGTTCCTGAGTTTCTTTTTACTCAAGGCTAGTGTACTACCACTTTGAGCCACATCTCTGCTTCCAGTTTTTTTTTTTTTGAAGTGATTAATTGGAGACAAGAGTTTCACAGATTTTCCTGCTCTGGTTGGTTTTAAACTGTGATCCTCAGGTCTCAGCCTCTGAAGTAGCTAGGATTGTAGGTGTGAGCCACTTCACCTGGCTTGATTTGTATTTTTAAGTCAGACAGATACATTTACTGACAGTAAGATTCCAGAAGTCACATGACCTCTGCGCTTAGACTGTGTCCCATAAAACTACCTAAAGTAGTACCTAACACCTCCTAGGTATGTAATAATTTGTTCCAGTTTTCCTATCTCTGTTTGGAGGGTTAAAACAATAAATATGAAAGACAACTGAGAGAAAATAGGATGCTAATAATCACATCAGAGAAACAGTATTTGGGGAGATTTTGAATTCTGTATTTCCATAGTAAAATTCATTGAGAAGTTTTCCTTATTTAAAAAAATACAAATCAACCACTTGACATTACAAAGGACTATTATCTCCCAGTTTCTGCTCTTACCCCAATTCTATTACAATTTCCTTTTCAAACATCAAACAAAAGCCACTTCCTCCATGGGCCTTAGTTTCCTCTTCTATATAATGGGTAAATTGGGGAGAAAATCACTCAGGCCATTTTCTAGTTCCAATAGCCTGTTCTGTGAATCCAGTTCTCTGAATCAGCCTAAGAGTTCAGAAACAATATTTCTTTAACCTGCTCAACACAGGATAATGATTTCATAGGTAATCATGTGTGTCCTTTCAAGGGGGATAGGAAGTAGGGAACCCAGATAGCAGTTTCTCTCACAGAGTCAGTGCTTGGCAAAAAGGGGAAATCTGGGCCAGGTCCTCAGACAGAAGTTGGCAGGGAAAATACCATCATTTGAGGTTGTCCCTTGCCATTCTCATAAGCATCTCCACCCAGCTGATGGCAACTGATGACCTGATTTATACTTCTGCCATGTGAGAAAGATGAGTGTTGGGGTGTACTTGGCCACAGGGGAAAAGAGGAGGTGGAATAGTATGCACAGTACCAAGGGCTGAGAACAGCAGTCATTGAGTCATATTCTAAGCGATCCACGTGGCTGGCCTCGTGTCCAGCCAACATGGACTGTCTGCTGGGAGACCTGTTCTTCTTATTCCATTCTGTGAGGTGGAAACTAGACCTTATTTGCTTCATTGTCCCCCAAACCACACCTAGGGTGACATGCAATAGATTTTTGACAAATAAAGGAATGGCATTTTCCCATTTATGTATCTATTCTGTAGGGGTTTTTTTGGTCATTATATGAACCCATTCTGGTTATCTAGGCAACTCACAAAAAGATTTCTTTGAATTTCTTGGACAAAAAGCAATCTATTATCATGAATCTATCACAGTTATGAACACTCCAGGTACCCCACCTCCGGGACCTTGAGTCAGAGAGGGTTGTGGCATCTGCCCTGCATCCTACTCTACTTTGTTTTCTTCCTACATTCTTTTACTACCTGATATTTTATTAAATAGCCATTTGTGTGTTATTTTTTTTTTACTTTCTTGTTGGAATGTAATGGAAGTGCCATGAAACCAGTCATCTTGTGTTCTTCATTTATTTGTATTTTTATTTGTATTATATATATATATATATATATATATATATATATATATATGTATTTTGAGCAAAGAGCAATGACCAGTGTATAACAAGTCAATAGTCAATCCATACTTATTGAAGGAATGACCAGACCTCATCCACTACCCATCTATGAAGTAGCCACAATTATTATTACTCATTTCATAGCTAAAGATGGTGAGCCTCCTTAAGTGAAATAACTTACCTAAAGTCATGTTAATAGTAGGTCAGCACGTCTTAAGACAGTCTCACTACAAAGCCTTACTTCTTCGCTACTCTGTGGTTCTGTTCTCAACTTTAGAACCCAAATTCTCACATTAAGGAAGGCTTCTGTGACTCTAGCAATGATAATTAAAAACTACAGGGTAAAATATAGTTTAGATTACTCTTTTCGAGTTACAAAACATTTTGTAAATCTATGATATCATTTAAACATAGCAGTATGGGATAACAAAGGAATTATTACTGATAAAGATGAGGAAACAGAGGTTCAGAGAAAATGAATTGATCCATCTAACATATATGTACATAATTCATGTGCTGTTTTTTTTGTGTGTGTGGAGGGGTCCAGTCATGGGGCCTGAACTCTGGGCCTGGGTGCTGTCCTTCAGCTCTTCAGCTCAAGGCTAGCGCTCTACCACTTGAGCCACAGCGCCACTTCCGGATTTTTTCTTTTTGCTTATGTGGTGCTGAGGAATCGAACCCAGGGCCTATGCATGCAAGGCAAGCACTCTACCACTGAGCCACCTTCCCAGCCCTGTGCTGGTTTTTTATAACAACTTATATCCCTTGTTTTCCTAGACTCTGTGTCGTTCTCTGTCCTCATCTTTCTGTCTCTATTCTTTCTGACTCTCATGTCCCTCTGTTCTTATTGCTAAAGCTCTTCAGAATAAGCTTGTTCCTACAAAGAGAATGACCTTGAGTACTTCATTTTCATCATCCTTCTAATTAGGGACTTATCTATTAAGTACAGGCAGAATTTATCTTTTAAATCAAGAATTACTTGCCTTATTCCACAGCCAACATTCTCTTCCTTAGTTCTCACACCTTTGCGAAGGGCTTACTTACTCTGTGATTAAATATATGCAGAAGACTTGTTCGGGAAACACCAAGAGGCGGGCATGGATGGCTCAAGCCCATAATCCTAGTTACTCAGGAGGCTGAGATCTGCCAGCCCAGGTTCAGCAAAGTCTGTGAGACCCCCTATCTCCAATAAACCACCAGAAACCAGCAGTGGTGCTGTGGCTCAAGTGGTAGAGCACTAGCCTTGAGCTGAAGAGCTCAGGGACAGTGCCCAGGCCTAGAGTTCAAGACTCATGACTGACAAAAAAAAAAAAAAGCATGTTCTTTGTCTTTGAGAAATTCAGTCTTCCCATTAAAGCAGCATGAACACAAAAACAAAATGATAAATACAATAGATAAGATCTCATAGGATCACAGAAGAAAATGCTCAATTTATCTATCAGCTGCTGATTATGAGATTCAAACCAGAGATGAGTAGCCTTAACATAAATAGAGGGTAAAAGACTATTTATTGGAAAATGTAAGGGAACCTTGAAAGCTTAAGACACAAGGAACTTTCTGTGGAGCTGACTGGTGTTTGTGCTGCAGACAGAGAATCTGTTAACATTCTAGGATCACCATTAGCAAAGTTCATGGGCAGAAGGGGCTTGGAATATACCATCCAGGCTATGAAGTTGGTTTCTTATGGTTCAGCTTGCCCTGGGAATGAACAGAGTTAATTCTAGGATGGTCTCCCATCAGACTTCCCACTCTATCTAGGGACTGGTCTATAATTCTGACCTCCTCACCAAGAACCCATCCCCCCAAGAGGTAAACTGATATGCTCATTTCATCCTCAGAGTAAAAATATCTCATACCTTGAACTGCTTTAGTCCTATTTTCTCAATTTCTCTATAGTTTTTGCCTAGCAATTACCATTTCTAACTAGTGTGTGTGTGAAAACAGACGCACTATGACATCAAGAGACACCAACATAGGGCTGGGAATATGACTTGGTGGTAGAGTTCTTGCCTAGCATGCATGAAGCCCTGGTTCGATTCCTCAGTACCACATAAACAGAAAACGCTGGAAGTAGCACTGTGGCTCGTGTGGTAGAGTGCTAGCCTTGAGCAAAAGAAGCTCAGGGACAGTGCTAAGGCCTTGAGTTTCAGCCACAGAACTGGCAAAAAAGAAAAAAATTAAAAAGAAAGACTCACACATATATGGACATATACATTTTACACACACACACACACACACACACACACACACACACACCATATGCATGCATGTTGTTTTTAGTAGAACAATTCATCTGAATTTCAGAGCTTACCATTATTCAAACTCAGATGTTAGATCAATGTCTCTCCAATAATTCTCCTCAAAATATAAGTCTCACAAAACATCTCACAGAAAAAAGTCTTCTCTTCAAACATATCATGGAACAGTGCATTGCTGGATGCATTTCATTGTTATGACTAGACATATGCATAATGGATGCATTTTATTGTTATGACTAGACATCTGCATAATTACGTAATTAAGACTGGAAAAAATCTTGATGCAGGAAAGCAGTTTCCCCTGTACAACCTCATGCTTCTAAAATTACAGTTTCATTGTACAGCTTCATCCTGTGTGAGAGTGTATGTGTGCGTTTGTGTGCATACATGTATATGTATGTATGTGGCTGTGCACAGAGCACACACTACTGTTTAATGGTGTGAAACACATTTAAATAAATACTGCATCAAATCTGTGGGCTCTGGAGTATTTTCAAGTGCAGTTATTTATTTAACTGTTCCAATCTGTTGTCATTTCACCATGGAAGATAAAGGACATAGTTAAGAGTTCATTTTTGACTTGGTAGTATAGTCTGGGATTAGCAGCATCATTATAGATGTCCTGCTGAAAAATAAGAATGGATCTAGTTCTTGACAGAAGAACATAACCCCTGGGGTTGTAGTTGCTGGAGGGCTGAGTATTAAAGGGGATGCAACAGGGAGGTTCACTTGAAGGAAAAGGAGATTTATTTTAGGGTTAAAATTTCAGCTTTAGAAAAAAAATCCTTCATTATCTTTTATACCCTCATCATTTTAGAGAAAGGTTAACTATCTAAATTACAAAAATCATTTATTAGCTGCAAGGTTTATATTAGATTCTGCTTTGTATCATATAATTCTTAGCCTTATATTCTATTTTCTATATTGACTAATGCCAAAGGATGAAAGGAATGGAAAAATACTAGAACACCACACTTACCCCCACGTACAACTCAGTCAAGGCCAAGAAACACACTTCTTGGCTGTCACTGGAAATTCCAGACCTGTAGGAACTTTCACAATGTGTGGAACTTGAGGTTGGTTATTGTTAGCTTCTGAGTGTTTCTGGAGAGTGCCATCAATTAAACTCACTTTAAAAGGAAAGTGGCTCATCAGTTCTAAAGGCGCTATCGCATCCTTTGAGGATCAGGCTGGGCAGATCCATCAAGGTTCTCATCTTGTTATCTAGGTCCTTGGAGTATTAGGGTCAAGACAAAGGAGTGAGTAGTGGCCTTCTTCTCAGGTCATCCCTGTCCTCTCCTGTGCGTCCTCTGCCTGTTCCAAAGCAGGTCAGAGTGTCCGTTCCACAGGTGGGATCTCCATGGTGGTGCCTCTCCTGGTATATGTGTATGGATGGTTTATGTGTGGGTGCGAATCACTCCAAAACCTGAACTTAGTAAAAGAGATGATGCAGCAGGGGTGGGTGGATTTCTGGTGAAAATGGTGGATGAGGAGAGATCTGAGGCTGAGACTCCAGGGTAGAGCTGGAGGAGGTGAGAGAGGAGGTCAGATGGGAGTTCATGTACATTCCTTCATGAATAGGAACGCCTCCACATTTCTTGGGTCTTGTGTCTTCCCCTTGTTTAAGACACACACACACACACACACACACACACACACACACACACACACACACACATGATGGCTGTCTTTTCTTTCAGAATGAAAACAGCCTATGTAAAATTGTGTGTCTTGCCTGGCACTGGTGGCTCACACCTGTAATTCTAGTTACCCTGGAGGCTGAAATCTAAGGATCACAATTCAAAGCCAACCTGAGCAGGAAAGTTTGTGAGACTCTTTTTTTGGGGGGGGGTGTCTGGTCGTGGGGCCTGAACTCTAGGCCTGGGCACTGTCCCTCAGCTCTTCAGCTCAAGGCTAGAGCTCTACCACTTGAGCCACAGCGCCACTTCCGGCTTTTTTCTTTTTGCTTATGTGGTGCTGAGGAATCGAACCCAGGGCCTCAGGCATGCAAGGCAAGCGCTCTACCACTGAGCCACCTTCCCAGCCCCTGTGAGACTCTTATATCCAATTAACCACCAGAAAATCAGAAGTGGAGCTATGGCTCAAACTGGTGGAGCGCTAACCTTGAGCAAAAAGAGCTCAGGGACAATGCCCAGAGTTCAAGCCCATAAATGACAAAAAAGAAAAAAAAAGAAAGAAAGGAAAAATGTCTCATAAATTAACTCTTTATCCTATAGCCAGATTTGGATGGGGTGGCGTGATAATGTTCTTTTATAGCTTTGAAAGAATGTCTAGATTTAAATTTCATGTCTACCACTAATTTTGGAAAGTTGAAAAAATTAACCTATTTTTGCCTCAGTCTCCATCTGCAAAATCTAAATGATAATAATTATTGTTATTATTTTGTATAAAGACTGCTGTGTGTAATAGATGTGATAGAGCATCTAAATGACCAGAGAAAGTTAGTTTTAGTTATTATTGCCTGGGTCAGAGAAGGAGAGACACAGAGTTTAATCTACTCAGTAGCCCAGATGAGAATGTAAAATGGAAGAGAAGCCCAGAAAGACAGAATACCTACCTCTTCCTTCTAACCTATCACTCTCCATCTGACTTCTCCTAGTCCTAGCCTCTATAAAACAAGTGTCAACAGACCTATGTTCTCTCTTGTTACAAGTCAGAATTATCTGACCATATCTTCAGTGAGAACAGTCTCTCTAAATAGGGAAAAGGTAAAAATACTATACTGTGTCCATCTCCTCTTCTCCTGAACATTCATTCATGTCTGTTCTGGTTCAAATTCTTATTGCTGTAAGAGAATCAAGACTTCATGGTTCAGCTTGAGGTGACCAGATAAATTCCAAACCCTTTTTATTTTTTGTACGTTTTATTAATTGTAAAAATGCTGTATCCAAATCCTTTTTAAAATGATGCTCAAACTCTTAAGAGGAATAATTTAGGCATCAGTGTATCATGGAAAATCAAATTCATTAATTGTAACTAGAAACTTTCATTGTAATTGTACTTTGAAATCCCTTTTTAAATGGATAGTTCCAATTTTAATTGTGAGTTTGGAAAATATACAATTCAGGAAGCTTATAAGATTCAGGAAGCATATGGCTATTATGTAAGCATAAGAGAAATATTAAGCCTAACATAAATTTATTTGATATAATCTTGCCCACAGTTGACTCCCTTGAATTAAGAAGATGTAGCCATCTGATTATATGAAATAATATTTATCAATACAAGCGCCAGAAAACTCCAGAAAATTTGCTGTTTTTGTTTTCTTTCCTTTTTGTTCTGTTTGTTCATTTATCTGTCTTTGGGAGTGTCATATGTAATCCTTAGTGTTACGTTAGGTGCAAAGAGTCATAGATCTCTTCCCCACATCCTTTTATATCACAATCTTTTCCTTACTACTGTCATATTTATTAATGCTTTAATTAAGTAGGGGCTTTCTCCTAGATTTCTGTGTGTTATATCTCTCCCATTGTTATACTTTAGATACTGATAAAGTTCTCTACATCTCTACACTCGCTTTCATTCTTTTTAAAAATAGATGCAGTTTTTATTGTTATTGATTTTACTGTATAATGTTTCATTACATCATTTTCATAACTGCACATTATGTATTTCAGTCACATTCATTCTTCTTAGTGCTATTGCTCTCTTCTCCCTTTCTACTAGCACCCCAAAGGGACCCCAAAGTTGACTCTTATGTGCTTGGTTTATGTGTGTGTGTGTGTGTTTACAACAAACCATGTTGACATAAGTGACATTAACAAAGATGCATTGTATTCATAAGCTGCTTTGTTGAATGGCAGTTCCTTTGTACAACTCCTTAAAGATAATAAAAAGATATTTAAAAACATAGATATTGAATATAAGATACAGTGTACAGTCTTTCTGATTCTGATGTATTTCACTTAATATGATGACTTCTCCTTCCAACCATTTTTTTTCTGCAAAAGACATCATTCTTTATAGCTGATACTATCTCATTGTATATATACACTATATTTTCTTTGTCCATCTACTGATGGAAAATTTAGATTTATTGTATGACTTGGCCATTGTCAATTGTTCTACAATAGACCTGGGTATATATGCTGAGTTTGATTCCTTTTTTATCATATAGTCTCTGTCTCTAGACCATCAGTCACATTTTTGTTTTTACAGAGAATAGCCTTATTTATCATCACTGTTCTCTCCCTAACATAAAGTTACTGAAAACCTGCTTGCTTGGCCTTTTAAATAGTAAGTGCATCTTTGAAGATTCTCCAAGTCTTTCTGTATTCTTCATATTATCCATTATTCTGTTTTATATGCAGAGTACTTATTGAAAAAAATTAAAATAAGCCACACCTAACCCTCATTCTTTCTCTTTATCTTTATAATTATCCGCCTATAGCCTCCGTTGAGTATAACAAGAAAAATAGGACAGAATTAAAATAGCTAAGTATATCAGGAAGTTTCAGTTCTCCTCTGGGGCGAGGAAATCTTATTAGGCAGAATGATGCTTAGTGAAATACCAAAGCTTGGGAGGTAATAATAAACAGCCAAGTTAGTTGTAGTGGTAGCTGCTAACTTTTGGGTTCCAGCCATAAACATGGTGCTTTGCTTTCTGCTTTCTTTGTAGACAAGCTCACACTGTATGCCCACATATGAGCCGGCCTGCGATCTCAGTGTTGAGGACAATGAACTTGACCTTAGAAAATCGATGTTACTTGCACAGTTCACCCACAGAAAAGCAGAGGAGCCAACTGAAGTCTCTGACTCCAAAACTATCTTCCCATGACTTTCAGTTGGCTCCTCCCTTGATCTGTTTCTCTGAAGTCAGCTCTTGTTTCTCTTGACTGGAAATATTACCAGGAGCAGTATTATTATCCTTTTAAGTTGGTTTTGAATACTCTTTTCTTTAAAATCCCTATATCCTTAAATATCAAGCTTTTTTTTTATTGTGAAAATACCATACAGAAGGGTTGCAATTACATGGCCAAGGTAATGCGTACATTTCTTATCAAGCATTGTTGTCTCCTCCTTTGTTTCCCCTTCCCATCCTTTCCCATCTCCCCCCAGCGCCCCCCCACCCGCACCAAAGTTGTAAAGTTCATTTTTCGACATAACGTCTTGTACATCTCATTGTTGCAATGGATCCACCTTCCCCTCCACAAATTATACCTACATCAAATACAGTGAAAACAGGGGTTATACCATGGGGGAGGGACATACAAAGCAACAAAGAAAGAAAGAAAGAAAAAACATTTGAGTCCTATCTTGGGGTTCATTTCGCCTAACATCAACTTGTCCGACTGTTTCTGCTTGTCTCAGACATATACTAGTTATTGCAAATAAGGGAAACCATGGGACCTATGTTTCTTTGGGCCTGGCTTACTTCACTTAATATAATTTTTTCCAAGTCTTTCCATTTCCTAACAAATGGGGCAATGGCATTCTTTCTGATGGAGGCATAGAATTCCATTGTGTAGATATACCACATTTTCTTGATCCATTCATCTACTGAGGGGCATCTGGGTTGGTTCCATATCTTAGCTATGGTAAATAATGCTGCAATAAACATAGTTGTGCTGGTATGGTCTTGTTTGTGATCATTTGAGTAAATGCCCAAAAATGGGATTGCTGGGTCATAGGGGAGCTCTATGTGTATTCTTTTGAGGAACCTCCATACTACTTTCCAAAGTGGTTGAACCAGTTTACACTCCCACCAGCAATGCAGTAGGGTTCCCTTCTGTCCACATCCCCTCCAGCATCTGTTGTTATTAGAGTTCTTGATAGCTATTCTAACTGGGGTGAGGTGGTATCTCAATGTTGTTTTGATTTGCATTTCTTTTATGGCTAGGGAGGTTGAGCATTTCTTCATGAGTCTATTGGCCATCTTTCTTTCCTCTTCAGAGAAGTTTCCCTGTAAGTCTTTAAGCTTTTTTTTTAAAAAAAGAAAGATAATTCTAAAAAGTCAAGCCTTCTAAAGTGCTGTAGTTCTTGGATCCAACATCACAGATCCAGTGGGTGATTTGCCATTGTGACTATAACTACATAATACAAGAAATTGTGAATTATTGTTTTAATTCAGCACCCACTTATTCCTTAATCTCCTTGATATATGGAGCTATGTTTTGCCATTTTTACTCCTAGTCAAAATTAGTATTCCTCTGTATTTTTTTCTCAGTCACAGGGCTTGAACTCAGGGCCTGAGTACTGGTCCTGAGCTCTTTCGCTCAAGGCTAGCACTCTACTACTTCAAGCTACTGCGCCACTTCTAGTTTTCTGGTGGTAGTTGGATATAAAAGTCTCAGGGACTTTCCTGCCTGGGCTGGCTTCAAAATGTATTTTTCAGGTTTCAGTCTCCTGAGTAGCTATAGTTACAGGTGTGAGCCACCAGTGCCTGGAAATGTGGAAATCTCTCTCTCCCTCTCTCTTTTTCTCTCTCTCTCCCTCCCTCTCTCTCTCTCTCTCTCTTAAAATTTATCTACCTATTTTTTCCAGAAATCCACAGCCTTTTCCCATTCTTTTTCACCAAGTGTCTTAACTCAGACTCCTTAAGTCTTAAAACATCTCTTGCTCTGGGTTGAGTTTCCCACAGACTTGAGGTTCTGTCATTTAATCTCTGTGGTAAGGTATTAAGAGGATATTAAGAGTGTAACAAAGGATAGAGCCTTTGGGAGGTGATTAGGATTAACTAAGATCTTCTGGGCAAAGTACTTGTGGTTGATCTTCTATAAGAACAGGGAGAAGACCCACACCCCAGTGATCTGTTTATGCCAATAACCATCTCTAGATGTGGCCTCTATCAGGAGCCAAAAATAAACCTCTTATCCTTACAGAGTAGGTATTCTGTTATATTACCAAAATACCTGCCTCTAGGATTAGTTATTGTAACAAAACCCAGACTAATACATCTTGACTTACCCATTAAAAGTTTCCTCTCTTACTTTATCCACCCCTCTTCTTTTCTCAACATGCTTTCTATCATCTGGGGATGTTTTTTACGTGCCCATCTTCAAGCAGTTAATTACCATGAAGCCAATCCAAGGTGACTTAGGTGATTCCATCAAATTCCCACCAAATTCCTATCACAGATTTGCTTTGTTTTCTTTAAAATACCTTCATATTAGTTTATTTAATTTATTTAATAGTATCATAAGCTTATATTTTCTAGTTAGTAGGTGCTGGATTAATGTCAACTTAAAAAAGCCTCCTATATCTTATTTTATTTCTCCTCTTTTTTAGGTATCTATTAAAAGATGTCCAAAAGCTCCATAATACAACTGTTCTAATTATTTTTTGTTGTTGTTATTGGTCATCGGGCTTGAACTCTGGGCCTGGGTGCTGTCCCTGAGCTCTTCAGCTCAAGGCTCAACCACTTGAGCCACAGCACCACTTCCCATTTTCTGGTGTTTAATTGGGGATGATCACGGACTTTCCTGCCCAGGCTAATTTTGAACCATGATCCTCAGATCTCAGCTACCTAAGTAGCTAGGATTACAGGTGTGAGCCACCGGCACCCAGCTGTTCTGATTCTTAAACACATATACCCTTCACCTGCATCCTTGAAGCAGATGCAAATTAGAACATCCAATTTCAAGACGGTATTTGTTGCTCTCGTAATCCCTTTCCTATCTCAAGCCAGACTTGTGGTGATGGCAGCTATTCCCTCTGGGGGCTCTCTGCCTCCTGGGCCTCCTGGCATCACAGCCTCAGCTCTACATGCCATGGATTCCTTTGTAGCCACACTCTATCAACCTGATCTTGTTCCCTTAGATAGCCACACTCTCAAGGAATTTAGATGTGGCATTATCTGCCCTTCTGGAAGTTTCTGAATGCCAAAAAAGCTACTCGGCAATGGCCAGCATAAGCATCTGCCTCTTTTCTAGGTGATGAATCTTCCTTAGTTTACCATGCCAGGTATGATCCCCAAAACACTGAACATAGAGCTGACTAAACTGCATCCTTCTTTCAAATAGTTCATAGGTTAGGCAGAACTACGAAACTACTTGCAAGAATCTAAAGATCAAGATCACATGGGCACAGAAACTTATAAATCATTACTAACATATTCATGACCTGAGACTTTAAGTGCCTCAGAATAGTCAGTGTCATCTTTGTGTCATTGATAGCTTACAAAATAAAGAGCCCAAGTTTGAAAAAATGCATGTTTATTGAATGAATGAATGAGTGAATGCATGAAGGCGGAATGACTGGCCTGCAAGCATGGTCATGGCACAGACAACTGAACGATTTCAAGCTTCTGGAATTCCTCTTGGCCCTTGTCCAGGGAGCTTCTGGAGCCCCAGGGTTTGGAGTGTGAGTTGCATCAGCCTCATTCCGGATGGTGAAAGTGACTGTTTTACACGCACGGGGCATGCCTCACTCCTGGGAAGATCGCAGGCTGGACCAGCATAAAAGGGCTCCAGCCCCTGGCTCCTCAGTCCTCAGCCTCACCGGCGACAGCTCCTGTGTCCTCCACTGACTAGGTGAGTGTGTGGCATGGAAGGCATGGGGAGCGGGCAGGTTGGGGATGCTGGAAGCAGAGAGGTCTTTGTGGAGGAGGATCAAAGACAGGAAACGAGGTTGAGGGTCCTAAGGAGGGACGGCTTGTCTTCTTCAAGCCTAGTCAGGGATATCCTCTCCTGGCCTCTGGTTAAGAATCTGACAGGAAGCAGATCTCCAGACCTCTGTCTGTTCTAGCATAGGGCAGGAGAGCAAATAGAAGAACTGGATGTGAGCATTGGGAAAAGAAAAAGGGAAGAAATCAATAGATGTCACGGGAGTTGAGTTGCTGATGTCTGGGTCTTTTATATCTTCCTCTAATACTCTTCCAGTAAGTGTCCTCAGAGGCCACCAGTTCCCACTGACACATGTACTAAGTAAGGACCCACCACCACCAGAAGGATTCTGGGATAGGGCCAGCTATGTCTCCAGAGCTTGGCAATCCTGGTCTGGTGCTGAAATTAGAGTCCAGGTGGGAAGATGGCCAGCGCCTTCCACTGGGGGAAATGAAGCCCCAAAGAGAGCTTACACCACATTCAATTTCATTTCCTATCAGTTCAAGTTATAAATAAGACCTTGTCTACAGATGAGATTACTTTGGAGCCAGGAATACAGCAGCTTGACAATTGTGCTGATGGACTGTCATTTCCCCCTAGGTTTTCTGACCTCCTCTCAAAAAATGTCCTGCCAGCAGAGCCAGCAGCAGTGTCCCAAGTGCCCCCCAAAGTGTCCTCAAGTTTCTTCCAGCTGTAGCCTTGGTTCTGGGGGCTGCTGTGGCTCCAGCTCTGGAGGTGGCGGCTGCTGCAGCTCTGGAGGTGGCGGCTGCTGCAGCTCTGGAGGTGGCGGCTGCTGCAGCTCTGGAGGTGGCGGCTGCTGTCTGAGCCACCACAGGCCCCGCAGGTCCCATCGCCACAGACACAGCTCTGGCTGCTGTGGTAGCAGCGGTGGCAGCAGTGGCTGCTGTGGCAGCAGTGGTGGCAGCAGCTGCTGTGGCAGTAGCGGTGGCAGCAGTGGCTGCTGTGGAAGCAGTGGGGGCAGCAGCTGCTGTGGCAGTAGCGGTGGCAGTAGCCAGCAGTCTGGAGGCTGCTGCTGACCTGGGCCATGAGGACCTCAGACAAGCAATGGCGGAGGAACTGAAGTGCAGAAGACCTGCTCTGGCCTGCTGCTTGCTCTTGCTCCTTCTTCTCAGTATCCTCCACATCCCAGGCTGTAAGATGCCAAAATCTTCCTGTGGAATGTTCTTAATTTCCTCCCCCCTCCTCCCTGGGTGCTCAGGCCCCGTCTTCTTCCGTATTACAAAACAATAAAGTCTTTCCTATGGGGCCTCAGTAGACTCTTTCTTGTTTTTCTTGTCTGTTTGTTTGTTTGACCACTGTAAACCCTACAAGTTTATGTTGGCAGCTAGGGCTCAGCCCTGTGCTGGCTGGGACTGAAGCCCGGCCCAGGCATGTGGGTCAGGTGGCCTCACAGAGGTGGAACATGAGCTCTGGGCTGTCCTTTGTGTAGGTGGCCCTCTTACGAGCACACACATGTTTTCTCTAATCTTATATCAATCACTCTGGTACTTTCGTAAGAACTAAGATAGTATTGCTTGACCAGTAAGGAGTAAAGACTTAGAAACTTCTAGCACTCTTCATAGTAGTAAAGTCTGGGACCAGCCATGGACCATGGAAGGTAAGAGGTACCTGAGGAGAAGCTTACTCTTAGGACAGCAGTTTGATATTAAATGGATGAGCTAAATCAACAGAAACCATACAGAAGTGTATCTGCATTGCAAAGGAGATACGAAGCAATAGCGAAGGGTGACAGGATTGGTGTGGTTCTGGCTTTACCTCAAGAGTGCTGGGCTACTTCTCAGGCTTGCTTGGCAACTTTGTGTGGATCTTCATTTCTGTAAGAGCGCTGGGGTCAAGAAGAGACCTTACCATCACGAAGGCAAAAGATGCTCAGGCTCCCAAAATGGTTTTTGTAGAGGATGATGCTTATTTCCATTTATGTAGATTTTGAAACTTTTTTTTTGTTACATCACTGAAAAGGATAATTCACTGGTGACACATGTGAATTGGAGACAACACATATTCTCTCAATAAAATCCTGATTCTGTGGCCTTGAATAAGTCATGAACTTCTCTGTGCTTTATGTTACTCCTTGTAAAAAGGGGAATCATAAAAGTCGTTGCCTAAGTCATAGGCTGTTGGGAAGATTAAATGAGTGAGGTTGTGTCAGTGATTTGGGGACAGCTGAAGAGCTTTCTTGTCACACAACATTTTGCATCAGGTTTTCATACCAACTTTGTAATTCTCCACCGCTCACTCACTGGGTTCCAAAAATTTAATTCATTCTGAATGCACTTCATAATTTAAGGAACTCTGATTCTCATTCCCAGAGTTAACATCGACGCCCCCAGTTAAAGTTCAGCTTCATATGACTGCTTTCACTTCAGTTGTCATCTGTACACAGGGCTCCGAGGATATTCATCCTTCTGCCTAGATGGTGGCAAATCCAGAGGTTCTATGAACCCCTCTTGCATTCACTAGAATAACTCAGGACTTAGGAAAGTGTTTTACCTATGATGATAGGTTTATTATTAAAACTACAGTGCAGGAATAGACAATATGGTATGCTTATATCCACACCCCATCTAAATATTACTCTCCTGTGTTCTCAGAAGGTAACATTATGGAGGCACTGGCAGAAGGTGATATCTAAAGAAAGGTATCTGGAAAGAAACACTTCTACCTGTGGATATAAAGAGCACCCATTCATTTGTTCATTCATTCATTCAGGGCCCAATCATTTACGTGTTCTCCAAAGCTGTTCATCTTTCTGTCTATGGATATAAAGCTCAGTGAAGTCTAGTATAGGTACTGTTCTCAGTAGGGTTTCATCTGGAAAAGCAGAAAAGCATACATGTGGGCATCATGCTGTCCTGAGGGAAGAGCGTGTTAGTCCAGTCATGGTACTTTCTTACAGCACCCAGTAGAATGTGCATTGTTTACATAGATATCAAGGAAACGTGCTAATCTTTATGACAAAAACATCTTGCAAAACTCGAGACCAAATTAGACATTACATATCTATTGACTTAATGAAAGAATAAATACATGAAGGCAGAATGTCTGGCCTGAAGCAGGATTGTGGTGTGGATAAGCTTAGCAGTTTGTGGCTTTGAGGATTCCTTTGGGCCACTGCCCAGGGAGATCCTAGAGCCTCTGGGTTGGGAGTATAAGAGTATCATTCCTATCCGGGGATGTGAAAGTGGCTATTTTACATACACAGGTCATGCTTCACTCCTGGGAATACAGCAGACCTTGCATAAAAAGGCCCGTGCTGGGCTTCTGGGATTCTTAGTCTGAAAAGCCCACTTAGCAGAGATGGCTCCTACTTTCTCCACAGAGTCAAGGCGCCAAGGGAAAGAAAACTGCATGAAGACAAGAGGGCAGAACCTTTATTCCTGGTAGTTAGAAGGAGGGTAGGTGGGAAAGTTGAAGGGATGACACAGATCAAGATGCACTGTACACATAAATTGCTTTGTTAAATGGCAAAAATTCAATACATAATCTGAAATTAAGAAAATTGAGAGAATGGGTGGGGTGAGAGAATGGGTGGGGTTGAAAGGGGTGACTTTGATCAAGAGACACAGTACTCATAAACTGCTCTGCTGAATGTCAGAGCCATGGTACAATTACCTAAAGATTTAAAAAGAGAGAGAGAGAGAGCAGAAAAGAAGACAGAGGGGGAAGGGAAGCTATCAGTTGGGTCTCAGGAGGAAGTACAGTTTTTTTTTTTCAATCTGCAGATCCCTGAGTTTTCAGTGTCACCTTCGTCTAAATTACCCATTAGAAAGTCAATATTCTTGGATATGCTATTTTTCTCTCCAGATAACTTTGAATGTAGGAGGGCATAAAATGAGTAATGAACCTATTTACTTTGGGAGAAAGGAGGCTTATATGTATGGCTGACTTTACAGCCCAGGTTAGAACACCTCAGTGGAAGTAATATGAACTGAAGACAGAAATAGGATTTCATGTCCTCTGAATTGGTTTTCAAATCCCTTTGAAGATCTTGGTCCATGAACCTGCTAGTTGTTTACAGTTGGTTTCTACGAAAGCCAGGAAGAAGGAAATAACAATACACAATCCTTGGAATGATAAGCTAATTTCTATTCCTTTGTTGACTGAACTTTCTCCCCAAAGTCCAGTCCACCGTACTATCAGCAATGCCAGTCCCTTCCCCAAACATCACCCAAATTTCCAGTCCCAAATGTCTCTGCAAATGTCCTCTGAGGTGTCCACATCAAACCAACGCCCAGCTTCATGAGTACTTCCAGTCATTCAGGGAGCCACCTTAGGCCTGAGACACCACAGGCCCCACCTCCTCCTTGTACTGAGGGCACCAGAGCTCCCATGCTGTGGGGGGGGCCCTAGGGACCCCTGGTGCTGCATGGGGCCCCTGCTAAAAACCAAGGCCTCAGCAGGCCCTGCTGCTCACCTACAAAGAAGCAGAAGTGGGAGGAGTCAAGTGAACATCCACCTTCCTTTTGGATTTCCCAGCCCTCACATTCATTCTGCTGTCTTGGAGTTTAAGATGCTGAAAGGAACTCTTCTCTGAGAACTCATCCCTGTGTTCCACACACACACACACACACACACTCGTGACCCCCTGATCTCACACCTCTGCAACCCTCCTCAGAACCCCCAGGTTCTAACTCATACCAGAAGAAACCTGCTCCTTGCCTTAATTTTCACATTGACCAGTGGTCCTCAGGCAATGGGGCTCCATTCACTTTCATGCATCTCAGGGAGCACAAGGCTTTGTCCAGGCCTCCTCTATGTCACAAACCCAGAGCAATTCGGTGACCTCATCATTTTGTCTGTGGATGTGTCCATCTTCCCTTCTTTGGGTTCTGAGGACCAGAAATGTGACATCAGTTTAGGGGCAGCAACTCCTATGCTTTCTGTGGCTTGTATCAATGTAAAGAATACTGTGCTGTTAACTACCTTTGATTTTTTTCACAATACTCATTGTAAAATAAGCAAGACAATGGAATGAGAAATGAAGCATTGTGGTAAGACTTGGAGGGACCACCTGGAATGAGACCTGAACCTTGGGTGAAGCTCCAGACCTTTTCATTACACTTCCTGTCACATGATCGGCCTCTGGGATTTCATATTACAAAGAATTTTGGCTCATCGAAAACTGTTTCTGAAGTGATTATTTTCCATTAGGTGAGCTCACGATGCAATAAAGTGTCTGTAATGCGAAGTAATAATCATAATATAATGGTGATAATAAGATGATTACCTACATTGAGCACCAATTCATGACTTGACTCCACACGTCATTTACAGCAACCTAAGAGGTGAGTATTATTTATGTGATGAAACTCACCAAAGCTCAGAGAGAATAAATGACTTGCTCCACCAGGCAGCTGGTTGGAGGGAGTGCCGTAGGATCAGCTCAGACATGTCTGGTCCTGTGAGACCTTGCCATCTCTCTATCATGTCTTGGCCTCCTAATGATTTTTATTCTTTATGGTCAAATATGCTGATGATTGACAGGTGTTCCTGATCTGTGTCCTGGGTTGAGATACATAGTCTCCACCTCTGTGTCCGTGGATCCACTCTAGCTTTCAAATACCATCTTCCCCAGGACACCTCAGGATGGGTCGTATCATACTTTTCCTTAAAATAGTTGCCAAGACCCAAGAATGGAGCCATGCGTGAGCTGGCCTCTTCTTCCTGCTCTCACATCACTGGCTGCTCCACAAACTGGCTGCAATCCCTCCTGTCCACCACCTATCCCTTTGTATATGCTGTCACTAGTTCTAGAATGTTCTCCACACTCCTTTGCTCCTTTTCAGTCTTTCTTATGTTTTTATTTACTCATAAAAAACTCTTTCTGGCTCGGCACTGGTAGCTTACAACTAATTCCAACTACTCAGGAGGCTGAGATCTGAAGATCATGGTTAATGCCAGCCCAGGAAGGAAAGTCCTTGAGACTCTCATCTCCAATGAACCACCAGAAAACCAGAAGTAGAACTGTGGCTCAAACTGGTAGAATGTTAGCCTTGACCAGAAAGAGGTCAGGGACAACACCCAGGCCCTAAGTTCAAGCCCCATGACTGACCAAAAAAGAAAAGAAAAAAGAAAAAGAGAAAAAAGTTGTCTCATAAATCAGCCCTTTATCCAACAGCCAGACTTAGATGGAAGGAAAATGTAAGGAAAGGGGTTGGGTCATAATATTTTTTTTTGGCTTTGAAAGACTGTCTGTATTTAAATTTGAGCTGTGGCTCAAAGTGATAGAGCACTAGCCTTGAGCAAAAGAGCTCAGGAACAGTGCCCAGGCCTGGAATTCCAGCTCCATGACCAACAAACAAGACAAGTAACAAAACAAAACAAAAAACCCTTTCTGCTTTCACAACTTTTCCAGTTCCATCATATAGTAAACATGCATATATTAAACATAACTTGTAGTCTATCTAAAATTCAAATTCAGCCAGGAACTCTTCATTTTCATTCATACATCTGGAAACTCTACTTCAGCTACTAGCTTCTTTGTGCCACAGGCCACTAGGTTATGTTTCCATTCTGTTGCTGGTGTGAGGGTCTTTCCAAACAGGAAGGTGAAATGTCTGGAAGGCTGTGCCACCTGATGCTTCTTCCTCTAACTCTTTCCTTTTTGTGTTTCTTATTTATATGGTCTGTCTCCAAGACCTGATCATGCTATAGTACCGTTGTCTATTTAGCTCTACATTTTCCTTGTTAGACTGTAAGAATCTTGAGGACAAACACTTTAGTTGGTGTTTAGAGATTGTTGAGTGACTGGATGGTGATTGCTCCCAATACAATTCTAGGAACCAGAAAGGAAGCCCTTCTGCTCTGTTTATTAACTCTTCTTTGCTCTCTTTGTCACGGCCTTTGAGTACATACACCTGTATGGCAAAATCCTGTAATGCTATATAGTAACTTCACCCTGGTTGTCACCTATGCACTGTGTAGTTTGATGCACATTGGATCTGTTAAACCTGGGCTTGGGGAGAAAACTTAATGGCACCCATGCGTCCATGTAAACCCTTGATCTTTTTTCAATATACTCAGGCCTAGAATTTACATAGAAAGAGTAAAAGGTATCTGTGATCACCGATACAGCCTCCATTTCAGGGCTGAGTCCCCCAGCCTCCATTACAGTGATGCAAAGAAGACTGTAAAATGGTACAAAGGGGAAAGCGTCTTCTTCAGCCTTTGCACATCTCTGTAGCAGAGGGAGTGTCCCGGTTCTCAGGATCAAGGGAGCACTGGAACACAGCTAGATTGACAAAGCAAAGATGCCAAAGATCCTAACTTCGGAGAAGTGTCTATAACAATACATAGAGTACATCTCGATGTATCTCTAATTTAAGGTAACTTTATCTCATCACATATCTAGAAGCCTCTGTTGTGAGATAACTTGGCAACAAACTTGGTCCTGCCATTTCCAAGCTTGTGACCTGTAACAGCTTTTCTTTAGAATCTCTGTTCTCTATTATAAAATAATAATAATTATATATGTCACATTCTCGTAAAAATTAAGAGTTAATGTATACCAAAACCTCAGACAAGAGACAGTAATATAGCAAGTCCTTGATGAATTATCCCTATTTCTATGGAGGCTGTACTGCTGTCAGTGCCATTCTTAATTTATACCATTTATCCTTCCTTATTTAAGAAATTATAGTCTCATTTTTGTCTTTTATTCTGTATTTTATTAAATATTATAGTTTCTAGATATTCTTATATTAATCTCTTTTGATAGTTTTTCACTTTTGAAAATCACTTTATGATTATCATTTATTCATAGATTTATGACATTATGTTTCTGACAATTTATATTTCAGCATATACTACTATTTATGAAGAGTCCCATCTATCTAAAAAGCCTTGATATATTTGCCTAAAATATTGTAAACCTCATTTCAGAAATAACGTTTGCCTTTCACACACCTTTCTTTCTCTTTCTTTCTTTCTTTCTTTCCTTCCTTCCTTCTTTCTATCTTATCTTCTGTTTAAAATATTGTGGATCTTAATATAGCCTTTATATGTTGTCATGTATCCCTTTAGTATATTTTAACATATAATGGAAAGAATTAATCAATAAGCTTCAAAATAAAGCACATAGTAGGCTTATATGTAGATGTGTGTGGTGTGTATATATTTGTATAAGTGAGAAATAGATGATTTAAAAACATAGCATTGACAGTGAAATGAATCATATGCCCTGTAATAATGTCTTTCTTGGATTTAAAGTTTTACACACAACAACTTGTTTTCCTTGAGGAACTCACAGTTAGTGTGCAAGACAGGAATGTAAATAAGCAAACACATGATAGTCTCAATGATAGGTGTGCCTAAAATGCTGCCATTTCGGAGTGAATCATGGCTCTGGGAGTCAAGGGACACCACCAAGACCGTGTCACTGGGGCTGTGTCAAACAGTGAGCAATAGTTCCTGTGTGGAAAAGAGATGCAAGCGTTTGCAAAGGTCTTCTGTCACGAATGTATCAAGGCATGTTTAGAGAATGCAAACCAATTTGTGTGGTTGCATTGGAGGTTGTGTGTATGAGCGGGAGCGGGGGGGGTGAGTGAGAGACAGTGATAAAGATGGATGTGAGTCTGGAGGGGTAGGATGTACTCAGCTGATGAAGCAATTTGTGTTTTGGCCAAAAAGTCTGAATGTCTTTCCGATAGATAATGGAAAACACATGAAATAGAATAAACAAGTTTATTATTATTATTTTTAAGATACTTACTTTGGTGGTTACTTCCAGTTAAAGGCTGGAAACAGAGAAGCAGTCAAGAGATCATTGAGCCATGTGAGACACCATGAATTCCTGGGGCAGAGCAGGGACTGTAGGGGTGGTCATTAAGGGGAATATTGAGAAGAAATTATAAGATGAAATGAAGAGGGTGGGGGACTGAATGTGGGAGTAAGCTAGAGAGAGGATCAAGAAAGGCTCCAACTCTGTGACAATGAACTTTAAGAGAAAGTATATTCTAAGAGGGTGGGGGAGATCAGGAATTATTCTTGTCTATATTCAATTGGTTGAGCCATAAAGCCAAAATATCATCACCATCACCACCACCACCACCACCACCACCACCACCACCACCATAATCATCATCATCTAAAGACATACATGTTAATACGAAAGACCATGTTGAAACTATCTAAAGGCACTATTTGAAGATACTTTTAAAGAAGGGATGTCCTTTGGAAGAATCTTTAGCCTTGACTGAATAAAGACTCTACCATACGTATCACTGCCTTTAGATCATCTCAGTACAGCTTCTTGTTGTTCAACCCGTAATGGCATTTTGAATTCTAGAGCCAGAGGAGGGAGTGTGACTCACTTCTGAAATCACTTTGTTGACAACTCTAACATCTAACCCTCCTGATGTCTGCAAGATTTAACATCTAGGCCTCCCCTCACTTCCACTCTTCTCTGGAAAAAAGAAGAAGAGGGTTACAGTGTTCTCCTGGCCCAATAACTCATGCTCTAGTGATTTAAGACATGTGAACCAAGGCCAACTTCATGCCCATCCTTCTACTCATCTATCATTCATCCTTCAACAGACTTCATAATATGTTGGGATATAGGGATGCAAAAAAGGAGAAAGATCGATATTTTCCTTTCGAAATGTATACCTTCAATTAAAAAAAAAGAGTATGGTAGATTCAGCCAAGAGGATTCAATAATTAACACCTGGGTGAGCTCAGCTGGTTAATTTTCCTTGCTCTATGCTTTTCAGACTAGCTTCCTAGTGAATATCAGTTCCTGGGTTTGCCTAGATTCAAGAACACTTCCGCAGGCATGTGTAATCAGAAAAAGAATATAATAATAATAGGACCAGAGCTACTTGGGATGTAAACCCTCCAGGGTTTAAGTTCTTGAATATGTTCATTTCTTGTTGCTTTACAGTCGTCAAATGTGGAGTGTAGACCTTGTACTTTCTGATATTTTTCCTGTCATAGGGTTTGACCTTGGTACCTGGGTGCTGTCTCTGAGCTCTTTTGATAAAGGCTAGTGCCCTACCACGTTAAGCCACAGCTCCACTTGCAATTTTTGAGTGGTTCATTGGAGTTACCAGTCTTATGGGGACTTGCTTAGCTGGCTTTGAACCATGATCCTCAGATCTCAGCCTATTGAGTAGCTAGGATTATAGGTGTAAGCCACTAGTGTCCAGCTAGATTTTTGTTTTGATGACATTCTAAAAGTCTAGGATCCCTCAAAAATCTGACATTGAAATTTGAGAGCCCTTTGGATGGAGTGGAGGGATCCAGATAGGATCTGAGCCACACTGAGCAGTCTGCGCCATGGGAGAGACCGCACAGACATGACTGGCATGTGCAGGTAGGCTACTAAGCACTTTCATGCCCATTAACTGATTTAATCTTCCTGAGAACCTCCTGGTGAAGTAAACATTGCTACTTCCACCTTCATATGAGGAAGCCAAAGCCCAGAGAGCTCAATAGCTAATTAAGGGTTAAGTGTTTTAAATCAGTTTCCTTATTTAATTTGTACAAGATTTCTATATCTTTTTCTAAGTCCTCCTCGTCTTCCTCCTCCTCCTCTTCCCCCTTGTCCTTCTCCTTCTTTCTTTTTTTTATGTTATAGGTAAGAAATCTGAGGCCCATGGAGGCTAAGTAGATTTCACCCCATTAATCACTAATAGAGCACAAAGTCTTCCTAAAAATCTGACCTATCAATTCACAAGCTTGGGCAGAATCTAAATGTCTACAAAAGCAAGAGATTGACAGAGACAAGTGAAATGACTCAGGCAGAGGGATTGTGTCATATTCTTTTAAACAACATTAGATAAATAGGAACACAAGAAGAATAATACATTAGATAAATAGGAACACAAGTAGAATAATGCAAGGAATTTTCACTTCGAATTGCATTGTCAACACTATCAAGAATGGTGGAGTTTGTGGAATGGAAACCCCTTACCCTATCCAAGGGAAGCAGCTGTCACTCAGGTTGATGGAAGGCAGTTTCATTCATGACAGCTCTTCTGATTTGAGAAGAGTTAGAAGCCTAGAGTCTTATTTTTTTTTGGGGGGGGTCCGGTCATGGGGCCTGAACTCTGGGCCTGGGCACTGTTCCTCAGCTCTTCAGCTCAAGGCTAGCTCTCTACCACTTGAGCCACAGCGCCACTTCTGGCTTTTTTTTCTTTTTGCTTATGTGGTGCTGAGGAATCGAACCCAGGGCCTCATGCATGCTCTACCACTGAGCCACCTTCCCAGCCCCAGAAGTCTAGAGTCTTAAGGAAAATGTTCCTTATGGATAAATGTGAATAATTATTTCTTATTTTTATTATCCTCTCTAAGCACTTGTATAAAGGGTTTTGAAGTCAATAAATCAGTTTATAAGCACTATATTTCTTGATCAGTGCCACCCCTTCCATCATTCTCCCCCATCTTTCCCAACCCCATCCACATCCTTAAATTACATGGTTCCATTGTCACATACATACATTGATTGTCTTTATGATGCAGTCAAAACATACAAGGATATGCATCTTGTCCATATGTGGCTCCATGAATTTCTGTTCTGCACTGTGGGGTCTCCAAGGACTTCTCCAGCATTGTCTATCTTTGCTGCTCTCATAAAATAAAATATTTCATTGTGTGTGCCTATAGATAACATACATGCCTTGATAAAAATAGGCAAGCAAGTAGACAAATACATAGACAGGCTTTGTTCTTATAGATTATGCCCTTGACTTTTCAAAGAGCTAATAGAGACATGCATAAAACAAGAGTCCTCTGGTATCTGATTAAATAAATTATGATTAACCTAAAAATAGTACTATTGTGTGACAGTATTCGAACACCTCCTGCACAGCCAGCACAGGACAGGGATGTAGCAGGTGGCCACTGGGCCTGCTGTGTCTGTAGCTTATGGTATGCATTTATTCTGAATGGATGTTGGGTATTTGGGGTTATCATTCAAATAGTTTTGTATAAAAATAATTGCCTTGAGTTTCATGACAATCACGAAGGGAGTTTTAATTATATCAACTTTGAAGAACATAGTTTAATACCTAGCTTGGTTATAGAGGCCACATAACTGTAAGGAGTCAACTTAGGATATCAGAGTGAGGGTGATTCCACATACTCTTTATTCTATAGAGTTGTCTCTTGGGGTAATTTTAATTGCTTTAAATTGGGAAGTCTTTCATTTTTATTTTATTTTTTTAATTTTATTTTATTTTATTTGTGAACATACTGTAAAGAGGGGTTACAATTGCATGGGCAGGATAATGCGTACATTTCTTACCAAGCATTGCAGCCTCCTCCTTTGTTAACCTTCCCATCCCTTCCCAGCCTCCCCCCTCCCCCCCATCCCAATCCTTCTCCTTCCCCCCTACCCCCCACCCCCTTCTCCGCCCCCCCGCACCGAAAGTCTTTCATTTTTAATCTCTATGTGGTAAGAATCTGAGGCAGGTAGAAAGATAGTGAATAGAATCATCTTTCAGGAGAGAAGGTTCTTTGGCTACTCTTCATCATCCTTATTCCCTGGTCCTCTAGGATGGGGAGCAAGCTGCTAGAGTGAAGAAGGAGGAAAGAAAGAAGAATCCACTCCTTCATAGTTTGGAAGCCTTGACACCAAGGCAAGGCACTCCCAAGTCTGTAGGTGACTGCGAGGACAGACACACAGGGAGGGAACCACACTAGCTAATGGAATGCTAACTGGGGTGATGAGCCAGGTAGATGCCAACTAGCTGCCTCATGTCCTAAGGCAGACCTAGAATCCTTTATATAAAGACAGCTGTCTACCCAGATGCCTCAGCCTGAATGACCGTGTGCCTGCTGAGGAGGGTAAGTCTGGGAGCTGAGTCCTGGGGGTTGAGGTGGTATGATGTTTGCGAGGGGTCCCGGATTCATGGAAGTGAGGCACAGTTCAGTGGGGAGCTGAGGAAGAGTGGGACAGCATCCTGAAGAAAACATCCTGGTGGGCTTTTAAGATACATTGGAAGACTATTTGTAGAGTTTATCAGAAAAAATAGTGCTGGGAAGTCAGTGTGTTTGTCTTTGGTAAACTTGGCCTTCTCCTTCAGGATGTTTTTCCCTTATTGGGACTTGTCTTCCCTGGAAAAGACACATTAGCAATTTATATTTTGTGAGCAGAGTCATCTGAGAGAGGTTGTTTTCCCAAGGGTACATTTATAGATGTTCTCTTCAAATAGAAAATGTATAGCTTTGACCTTCATTGTTCAATATTTTGGAAACTTACTGAGAAGGGTTTTGTTGGTTGAGCCAGTTGTCAAGTCAGCCCCTTGCTGTGCTGGTCATTGTACATGAACAGGTAAACTGGAAGAGGGGAGGGTGTGCCAGATGCTGTGCTTCCCCCCTGACTACATGTGAGATCATCGTTAATGCTTATAGATACCTCAGGCAGGATCTGTAATGTTCCCACTGGGTAGATTCTTATATGGCTAAAATATCAGTCTTGTGATTAAGAATTACATTTTAGGGGCTAACCCTTTCCTGACTCTTAGAAGGGTCAGAAAGGAAAGATTTCTGAAGCCAGCAAACTGTCACACTCTGTATGATTACCAACAGCAGCCTATCCCGACAAGTCACCATGTAGATCCTTTTCCATGATGGCAGTGTTTTGCCTAAGCATATGTTGTGGGTAATTCCCAGGAGGATCTGCTTAGATGAATTCGCCTAAAAAAGGAGCGAATACAAAGGAGCAAGTATTTAATCTTGGGGTTGAGCTGTCCAGCCATGGATCAAATCTCTTACTTTTTAGTGGAAGCTTTGATGTTCTGTGGATATAGACGGTGCTTGTGCCCTTGATCCTATGTGATCATTTGCACATATGTGTACAGACATGCGTGCTGTCGATATGGCTATGCGAGGAAATCCAAGCTCCTGTAGTTTTCAGGTTAGACTACAACATTGGACACACAACCTGTGTACTCTGCTTCCCTCGCAGGAAGGGCGTTTTGCGCTCTCTGGTGGTAGACTCTGGTATGTCCCTCCTGTAGGAAAAGAGGCTAAACATCCCTAAAGCTGGCTATTCAGGATGTCAGACCTATTGGCCCATCTAAGTCAGCAAGGATCCTTGGGAGAAGGCTGAGAGCAGAGGAAGAGTGTCTAGGAAAGACGCCAGATGCCTGCTCCTCGATTCTGACCCCTCCTGACTAACTCACACCCTCTTGAACTCCATCTCTCCACTCCTCACCCCCCAGGTCCCGCTCACCCACCCACACCAGGACCATGTGTGACCAGCAGCAGAGTCAGTGCTGCGTGCCGATGCCCCAGTGCTGCGTCAAGGGTTCCTCCTTTGGCCCCTCCCAATTCTCCAGTGCCAATGGCCAGGTGGTGGTCCAAGCCCCTTGTGAGGTGCGAATTTTAGAATGCCCTGCACCGTGCCCAGTTCAAGTTTCCCAGGCTCCGTGCCAGTCTAAGACCACCCAGGGAAAAGGCCAGGCTCCCTGCAAGACTAAAACCACTCAAGTGAAATGCCAGGCTCCATGCAAGTCTAAGACCCCTACCCAGGTCAAGGGTCAGGCCCCTTGCCAGAGTCAAGTCTCCTGTGTGCAGTGCCAGGCTCCGTGCCAGCCCACCATCTCCTACGTGCAATACGAAGTCCCTCAGCCCGCTCAGACCTGCTATGTAGAATGCGCTCCTGTGTATTACACAGAAACTCGTTACGTGGAGTACCCGATGCACACCACCTACGTACCGGCTCCAGTTCCGCAGGCTGTCCCTGCATACGTGCAATGCTCCCCCATGGGCCAGGCTCCAGGGAACTTCTCCAGCCAGGGCCAGTATGGGGGCTCCTACGGTAGCTGTACCCCTCAGTTCCCATCTCGGGCTTCCTACAGCAGCTGCGGGCCCCAATTCCAGCCCCAGCGCCAGTCCCAGCCTTCCTACAACAGCTGCGGGCCCCAATTCCAGCCCCAGCGCCAGTCCCAGCCTTCCTACAGCAGCTGCGGGCCCCAATTCCAATCGCGACCTTCCTACAGCAGCTGCGCACCCCAGCGTCCATCTCGACCTTCTTTTAGCTCCTGTGCACCCCAATACCAGAGCCAGGGCTCCTACGGGAGCTTCACCGGGCAGCGTCGGTCTCGGAGCACCGGCCGATGCCTCCCAGCGCCGCGAAGGCTGCAGCCTCCCTACCGCAGCTGCTCCCCGCCGCTCTGCCGCCCCGAGCCCGGCTACGGCAGTTGCCTCGCGCCACGGTGCTCGTCGGGCTCCCCCAACTACTGCACCCCGCCCCGCCGCTCGGAACCCATCCACGCCAGCCAGTGCCCCCCTCGGGGCCGCCCTTCCTGCGCGCAGAGGTGCGGGCCCAGGTGCAGAATTGAGATCTCCTCGCCCTGCTGTCCCCGGCAGGTGTCCCCGCAGCGCTGTCCCGTGCGCATTCCCCCATTCCGAGGCTCCTCTCAGAGCTGCGCCCCGCGGTCCTCCTGGGGCACCTCCTGCCCGGACCTCAGGCCACGCCCGCTCCCCCGGTCCTGCCCCCCTCCGCAGTGTCGGGAGCCGCCGGCGCCCAGATACCCGCCGCGCGCGCCACGGCCCTGCCCACGCCCGGAACCGCGCCCGTGCCCCCCACTACGGCGATTCTCAGAGCCCAGTCTGGGGCCGGAGCCGTGTGCAGCTCCGCGCCCAGCTCCACGGCCGCGCCCCATGCCGTGCGAGAACCCAGAGCCCCCGAGACCGTGCCCGCAGCACTTCGAGCCCCCGGAGCCCCCGCGACCATGCCCGCAGCACTTCGAGCCCCCGGAGCCCTGTTCTCCTTCCCGGCCCATCCCGCTCCCAGCGCCGCCCTGCTCGAGCTCGGAGCCCTGCGGCGGAGAGCCTGTCCTCCGCTGCCCCAGCCCCTGCTCCGGCTCGAATCCCAGGCCGTACCCAGGAGACCTAGGCTGTCATGAGTCCAATCCATGTCGCCTGGACACTGAAGGCCCCTGCTCGTACAGTTACAACCAGGGACAGGAGGGCGGTTCTGGCTGCGGATCTGGAGACGTCTTCCCAGAACCCCAGGGTCCTGGGGGCTGTGGAGACCAAGACAGCAGCTACTCTGGGGTGAATGGAGGGGGTTACTCTGGGGTGAAAGGCGGGGGCTTCTCTGGGGTGAGTGGAGGGGGTTACTCTGGGGTGAAAGGCGGGGGCTTCTCTGGGGTGAAGAGTGCGTATTTTTAAAGGAGCTGTGGATGGATGGGGGCCCTGCCCCCTGCTCTGGAAATATTGTTCTTCTAGCAGCCACAGCTCCCAGAGCGTGCTTGGTAACATTTCTGCAAAATATTTAGAGGCTCTCCGCCTGAACCCCTTTGCATATATCTCTCAGCCTCCGCACACCTGTGTATCAGACATCACCGCAGTCTCTCCTATGCGACTCCTCCTTTCTGCACCATCTTGGATTCTAGCCAGACAAGCCTGGGTGCTGCTAGGGTGTTTCTTGGGTGTTGCTCAGAACATTCCTTAGCTGTCCTTCCTTCCTTTCTTCCAAGGCTCTGCTCTAAGTCTGCTTGGATTATTTCTCTCCTGTTCTCTTGCATCTAAAATCCAGCCCATGCTTCGGTACCTTTTTCTCGGAGCGTGTTCTTCTGTTTTTGTGTCTGCTGCTCTGGTCTGTTCTCACGCTCAGGAGTCTGTGCTGACCTAGAATTCATTGTATCAACTTACATCACCCATTGGGCGTCTGCTTTGCCACCTCGCTTGCCTTGTTGCTTCACTTTTCAGGCATGTCTGTCTGTTCTGTCTGAACTGTAAACTCCCATCAAAATGGATCAGAGAATCCCTGAATTTTTGTGCCTGTCTTGAGACAAGTTCTCTTCCGATGACCAACTGTAGGAACTTAAGCAAAAGGAGATGTGTGACAATAAAGACATGATATACTCACAGCCTGAGTCCTGAGTAATACCTGCTCTTTATTCCTTCCTGACTTGGTGAGGTTTGTGTGTGTGTGTGTGTGTGTGTGTGTGTGTGTGTGTGTGTGTTGCTGAGGACTGAATTCAGGGCCTTGCACTTGCTAGGCAAGTGCTTTTCCATTTGAGACACACCCAATCTGAGTGATTTTTTAAATTGTGATAAAATATATGCAATGTAAAATTGATCATTTAACCATTTTTTGTGTGTAGAATGGAATGATTGAGCTACCATCACTGCTATCCATGTACAAAATTCCTTTTATCATGGAGAACACAAACTCAGCACATCATAAACAATAGCATTGAATCCCTTACTTCCTTGAAACCCCTCAAAAGTACTAATCTACTTTCTAGCTCTATACATTTGACTGCACTGTTCTTATATCTACAAACAGACTGGCCTAATTCACTTACCATAATATTCTCCAGGGTCATCTTTGTTGTAGCCTGTGATTTAATGTTTATTCTTTTCTAGGATGCCTAATATTCCATTGCATATGTGTACATCAGACTTTATTAGTTCAGCAGTGAATGGGTAGACACTTGGCCTCCCACAGTTTGGCTACAGTTAATACTAGAAAACCAGAGATTGTTATGAGAAAAGAGGCATTTCTTCTAATAAGAGAAACACTGACTGCACAAGTTCATTTATTCAGACAAGAACATTTGTGGGTTGTCCTGGGGGAATAGACACTAATTATCAGGATGAGTAGCCTGCATATGCAGAGTAACTGGTTGCTGGTAGAAGGAAATAGTATTTTGGTATGCCTGATACCACCCCCCACCACCACCATGGCCTAGTGCTCCTCCACTCCCATGAGGATTGCTTCTGTGCAATCTATGGTTTTGTTTGTGTGTGCATCTATGTGCTTTCAAAACTCAGTACCTTCTTTTATTTTATTCTCAGTACTGGGTTGAATTGAGGGCCTTATGCTTACAAAGCAGGCACCGTAGCACTTGGCAATGCTCCTAGCCCCTTTATGCATTTATGCTGCTGATAGAATCATACTCTATACCAGGGCTAATCTACACTGTGACCTTCCTATTTGTATTTCCACGTATCACTGGGGGTGATAGGTATATACCATTGCTCCCCTGCCATTGGTTGAGTTTGGGTTATCACAAACTTACTTTTTGCCCAAGCTAATTATGAACTGCAATTCCCAGTCTTGGATTCTCAAGTAGCAAGATTTGGGGTCACTGCATCTGGGCACCACAGCTTAGGGCCTTTAAAACATGTTTGACCATTGGGTCTGTGACATCAGGAACATTTTATAGGATCTAACCATCCTTCAACACTAGCTTACATGACACTTACTGGTCATCTCTTCTGTTCTCCACCCTCCAGCATTTTCCTGATGACTTACTTCTCTGCTCCTTATCCTTATCTTCTGCATGAACTAGCTGAACAAAATGTGCACTGTCTGCAGAGAAGGACTTAGGACTCAAAAGTACAAGTAAAACCATTATAATGAAGACCTGCTAGGAGACTTGCCCTTGAATCTCACATTACTGCTAACAGGTGGCAGATAATTTTTCTGTTAGGAAAGTTTGATGGACAGTTGGCCATGAATGCATTCATTGCTCAAGCTCCAAGCAGTACAAGGCAGACATCAGGTCAGATTCCTATGGCTGATGTTCAGTCATGGTGTCTTGGAGCAAGGGTCTGGCATCCACATCCAAGTGAAAGTAAGAAAGATTGGCCTTAAAGATCATACCTCCACTTTGGAACCCTCCGAAATTCTCTATCCTATTTCTCTTTTTAAACCTACTTTCCTCTTCATTACAGAATAAATAGATTGCATCAGATGTTCTCGGAGGACCTGCCTGACTAGGTCTAAAACCCTTCTTTGGAGCAGATTATTATGAAAGAGTGAAATGATTTCGGTTACTCAACTGAAAACTCAGAATCTCAGAGATTCATTCCAGGCTGACTAAATTTGGATTCAATAGGACTTATAATCCTAGCTACTCAGGAGGCTGAGATCTGAGGATTGCAGTTTAAAGCCAGCCAAGGCAGGAAAGTCCAATTAACACCAGAAAACCAGAAGTGGCACTGTGGCTCAAGTGGTAGAGAGTTCGCTTTGAGCTGAAGAGCTCAGGGACAGAGCCCAGGCCCAGAGTTCAAGCCCCATGATGGACACCCCCCCTCCAAAAAATAATTCTGACAATCTGGAGGTAAAAACTATTGCTTTAATGAGTACCTAAGTATAAAGGCTTACTTAGTACAAAGTTGACTTTGGTCTTAGCATGGATAGGATGTGGACATGGTGGCAAAAATAGAACTGTTGTGGGAGGTTTTATGTAATGGTGTGTGAAGCCAAACATTCCATTCACTAGTCAAGAAGTAAGACCAAAGAGTTTCCTCCTCTGTGTTCATAAACCCATCAACCTCCCTGTAAGTAAAGCACTCATATTATATCTCATGAAGTGGGGCCCATCATAGTTTAAAGATGAAAGGGAAACAGGAACCCAGCCATGAACATCTATTCTTCACCAAACTATATAAGGGAGAAATTCCATATCCCACAATTTATTCTGCAGATTAAAATAGCTTTGGATGGATAACCAAATAGAAGTGCCAAGAGTCAGGGAATAGCTCAGTTGTTTATACTCAAACGCACAGGTCAGTAGTTCTAGTCATCTGAAAGACAGGCAGTATGCAGCTGGAAACTTTGTAGATGTGGAGGAGAATAGCTATGTGGTAAGCTGTACTTGATCCCTAGTCATAGAGTAGCTCTGAATTCTGGCATAGCAAGACAGCTTAGAGGATCCACAGAGCTGTGACTGAGACTGCACAGAAAGAAAGGGCCAGGCTTAATGACCTTTGTGCTTCCCATTGCCCAGGAACATCCAGCTCATTCTCCCAAAAGATGAAGCTTCCTGATATGAAAGGTGAAACTAGAATTTAGAAGACTGGAAAAAATTCAAAGATGTGCCAAATCCACGCCTCATCCCCATCATCAGATCTTGTCATAAGAATCCTGAGCCAGTTTAGCATCCTTCTGCTATTTCCTAGAGTTATATTCATCAGGGAGAAAAAAATCACTCAGTACCATGCACCAACACATTGTTTACTTGGCAAATATTTATTGGACCTCTGCTATCTGCCAGGAACTGTGATTGGTCTTTGATGTACAATCGTAAGAGTGTCAGACATGGGAGGTACAAGGTGATTGGTCAAGAGCCCAGGAAGCAACTATGACAAGTCAGAGATACAAAAGATGAGTGGGGATGAGGTGATCGATGGAGGAAGGAGGAGACTGTTCCAGGAAGAGGTAGCAGACTTAATGACATTCTGCCAACATGAATGACGATTTCAGGCAGTCCAAGGAGGAACAACCTTTGACTAAAGGATGTTTAAACATCTCTTGGTTATGGATGTTTAACCATTAGCTAAACACCTTTCTTGTTGCCTAACACTGTATGAATTTTTCTTTTGGTCGTACTGGGGATTAAATTCAAGATTTCTCACTCTACCACTTGAGCCATGTCTTTAGTCCTTTTGCTTTTGATTTGTTTTTCAGGTAGATCTCATGCTTTTGTCTGGGCCAGCCTCAGGCCATAATCCATCTGCCTCTGTCTCTTGAGAAGATAGGATTATAGAAGTATGCCACCATATTCAGCTAAGTTTTGAGACAGGGTATTGCTAACTTTTTTGGGTCCAATCTGACACCCTATTTCTACCTTCCAAGTAACTGAGATTACTGGGATATACCACTGTACCCAGCCTCATAGAAATATTATTTTTTTCTTTTCACATTTTTTGTCAAGGTGATATACAGAGAGGTTACAGCTACATAAATAAGGTAGTGGGTACATTTTTGTCATATTTGTTACCCTCCTCTCATTTTTCTCCTACTTTACCTCCCCCACCCTCCTCTCCAAGTTGTACAGATCATTTCCAACATATTGTCTTGTGCATATTGCTGTTGCATTGGTTCCCCCCTTGCCCTTTGACTCACCATTCTGTTGTTCCCCTTCCCTTCCATAATTCAGATAAACTCATCATATTTGATTTTGGTGCCCTCATAGAAATATGCTTATGTATCACAACTTCATCCTCCATCCTGTTCCACTGAACTTTTTAAAAAAAATCAACACTTCAAAGAAAGACTTGAAAAGAAAACAGTCTACCTTTTGAGTGACTTCAAGTCACACAGAGAGAGAATTGAACTGCAAACTTCTGATTCATCATGGTTTATCATGAAATTGATGTGATAACATCTAATATGATATAGATGGCAGTAAAGTTCAGCATTTATAATATAGATCAGCTGTCCTTGTAGATAAATGGGTTATGTACAGCTGAGTATGTGGGGGGAAAGGTCGATTGATTAAAATCCTTGTATGGGAGAAAGGTGAGATTGTGTGTGTCAGATGGTGACAATGTCTTGTTATCAATAGCTCTGCCTTATAATGTGCCACTGACAATGCATACTCAGGAATTTGTGAAGCCAGAGCTAAGGTGTGAGGCCAAGTTATGGTGACCAGCTATTGTCAGCCACTGCTCAAGGTTAAAAACCTTTCTCCATATGTTCAACAACTTGAAAAACTTCTACTATTTATTTACTCAATTTTATAAAAGTAAAAAAAAACAAAAATAGAGGCTAACTAGATTCAGGGACATTGCCTAAGATTGATTATGCACCATTCTAAGCCTGGGGTCACCGTGTCCTGAAGGAGGAACATCTTACTTTCTTATAGAAGAATGAGTAATGTTATACTTTAAAAGAAGTAATACATTTCCAGCCTTCACTATTCGAAGTACTGTCAAAGGATCAGCCAAATATCAAAAGTAAAGAGTTTAGATTCCATGAATAAAAACCTTGAAGAGAAGATTCTGTATAGAAATTAGGAAAACAGAATTGTATGGGAATGGAATGCACTATGTAAGATCCCAGCCTCCAAAGAGTTTAAATTATAGCTGAAAACAATAACACACAGTAGCCATGCCTTTAAGACATCTATAATGTACAAACTGCCTTAAAACTAAGCACAGCATAACACTGGGGGTGATATGAATGTTAAATCTACATAGAGTAAGAAAGGAAGGGAGAGTGAACTCGGTATAGGGGATAAAGGGACCACAGGGATGTAGAACCCTAAACCAGCATCAGTGGAAAAGACATGGGAAAGACATCTTGAGATACAGGTTTGAGCCCAGTCCCACTACTCACAGTTTAAAGAGCTTAACTCCGGCAATTTCCATAATAGTAAGCTTCACCATCATAAATTGTAGCTTAGCCAAGCAACAGTGCCTCATGCCTATAATCCTAGCTACTCAGGAGGCTGAGATCTAAGGGTCATTGTTCAAAGCCAGCCCAGGCAGAAAAGTCCCTATGAGACTATTACCTCCAATTAGCCACTCAACCACTAGGAGTGGAACTGTGGCTCGAAGTGGTAGAGCACTAGCCTTAAGCAAAAGAGCTCAGAGGCAGTGCCCAGGCCCTGAGTTCAAACCCCATGGCCAACAAAAAACAACATGTAGCTCAATAACATACTTCTGCCTGGGATATTATGGTAATTAAATGAGATAAGTTATTTAAACACATGCTGTATGTAATGATATACTAAAAATATATTTGCTTTGGCAATGCAATATTCATTCCTAAGGAAAGCAGAGGAAGGAGATTTTAAAAAGAGGCTTAACAAACCACCAGCAAAGGCAGGATGAGCTAAAATGGAGCACGTCAAGGAATGCATAGGACAGGTCAAGAAAAGCTTCAGAGAGGAGAAAGTAAAGGAGTAAGGGGATGTGGAATAGCAGAGGAGGAGAGGCAGGGCTATATTGGAGGTGGAAAGTGGCTTGGGTAAACTCCACATCTAGAAAAAGTAAAAGATGGGTAGACAAGAAGCTCAGATACCTTTGAGTTAAAGGTAACATTGAGTTAAAGGCCAGGGAGGCAAGCAGCTGGCATGAATGCTCATCAGCATACTGACTGGATGCCACCCAATCAGGTGGCCTGTGTCACCTTGGATAAGCTAGAGGGAGACAAACACCAGAGAGAGAGGCATTTCAGCTAATCAGAAATGCTACTTAGGCTTAAATTAGGATAGGATCCTCATCACTGAAAGGGGTGCTGGCTTGACCTCACCTGAATAAAAAAGCTGGGCAGAGCAATTAATTAATTAAGCAGTCATTTCTACATACCACACACGCATTCTTCAGATGTTTATTTTGCTCAATCATTAACCCACGAACTGTTTCCAATGGATACAGTATTAATCCTCTTAAATAACAGGAAGGATTCTTAAGCTTGGATCTAAATTTTGGTATTTTGATAGCTGGGGAGAGATTGTTTTTCTTCCCTCTATGAAATGGCATTTGGCGGATGGTAAGGTTTTTAATAACATTCTTTGCTTCTACAACTAGATAGCAATAGTTTTCGTGACCAAGTATGACTTTAAATGGCCAAATACTCTTTTTCAAGGTGAAGATGATGAAGAAGGGTACTAAGTCCCTCCTCTTCTCTTACCATTGAGAGCTGCCAGGTTAAAGGAAAGAAGCTCAGACCATACCTTCAGGGTATACCTAATTCAGCAGAGTGTTGTCTTTCCCTTCCCCCCATTCCACTAACCCAATTCACTGACAGGTCCTGTCCTGGGTGTGTGTAATAGTGGGAGGGGGAACAGAGAAGGTGAATATAATAAAAATACGCATGTACATGTGTGAAAAATGGAACAATGAAGCTATTTGAAGTTGGTTTGGGAAGGGGAGGGAGTGGAGGAAGTGACAGAGGGGGGTGAATCGATGGAAATGATGGTATGAGGTCCAACAAAGCCCCTTTGTATAATTACTTGATGATAATAAAAACATGAGATAAAGAAGTTTCTGTTGCTTCCTCTTTCTGAAATACTTGGTGATATCAGATGCTTATACAATTGTTCAATGATGAACACAAAATTCTGTCTTATTGTATTACCTGGTGTCCTGACTATATGAGATTATTAGAATAAGCATGATTATATAACAGATATTTTCCTATTATTTAAAATAGCATCTTTAATTTTAATCTGTTTTGTTCCAAGTGATGTAAGAATGTTGGTCTTGTGTTCAAGGAACTTACTGAACTCTTGCCATTTCTAATTTGCTACCAGGGACATTATTATGCTTATGTTTTTTCCTTAGCATTCCCTTAGCTCCTTAAATTAAATTCCTAGGTGTTCAAACACTGGAAAAAAGCTACACCCATCATACATTTTAATTCATTTGTACACCATTCAGTGTATTGGATGAATGAATTTTCATTTTGTCATGAGGGATAATGATGCCAGCTTATTTTCACACACACAAAACATGGGTGTCCTATTGTATACATCCGACACTAAGAAGTGTTTGGTATTTTTAAATAAAAAAGTCAATTAATGCATATTACATACATGTATACAGTATAAAGTCATGTTTTGATTCATGTGTTCACTGAGTGGTAAACAATTCAGGGAACTGGTGTATCTATCACCTTAGAGTTTCATTTATGGTGTGTATATTCAGATTCATCTCTTTTAATCATTTGGGAAACATAATCTGTTATTGTAACATAGAATAGCCCAGTTTATTCCTCCTATTAGCTAATATTTGTTAGGTATTCAAGTTTCACCAACTTGACATAGATGAAAATATTTCCAGAAAAATAAACAAGAAATGTCCTTTTTTGTTCTTTCTTTGTGTCATGGAACAGATCCTAAGGCTCTGTTGAACTTTCGGCAATGTGTATGGTTTTTCTGGTGTGCACACTGCTTGCCATGGCCCGTGCTCTTCTTTTCCTGGCAGACAGGTGCATCACATTGATTTGTAAGAGTGGATTTTTATATGCCCAAGCGAATGACTCATACTTTACAACTGACATTTCTTTCTGTCTTGTTTCTAGCGTTCTCTGCTATATGGATTTAAAAAAAATGTAAACATCCTTACCATTTAAAAATTTTATCTTTCTTTTTTCTTTACTTCAGTCAAAATAATTTTCTTTCTCAGTGAATTAGAAGTCCTATTTTCTTTGAAGTACATAATTTAAAATGATGTATAATGCAAAATAAAGGGAACAGAATGACTTTAATTCCTATCTTGGGAAGGGGTGGAGGGAAATTTATCAAGTTTGAATTACTTCAGATGGATGTCCATTCTCTGTGTTTCTTCCCATCCTCTGAAAAGGTGAGGTGCGAGACAGATGCCTTTGCTGAATATCTGACCTTCAAAACCCACTCTCTGCCAGCAAATCTTTTTTGCTCTGTTGAAACAGTACTCATTCATGTGAACCTAGTAGCCAAGGCTTAGAAATGAGTCACCATGGTGCTTTACCATGCTGTTGACTTGTTGCCTGCATGGGCAAATGAATTGACACTTAGGTGTTGCCTGAGGTAGGGTTGAATGGCATCTCAGTTTATAACCCAGGAATCTTAAGCTGGACTTCTGAATAGCCTACCTGTGTAGCCAAGGAATTCATATCCTGACTTCTCCCATACTAAGCTGTTGAACAACCTGAGAGCAAACTCATCCTTGAGTAATTCAGAAGGAGATTTCTGTGGGACACAGCACCACTGCCCCTGTGCATGGGACAGCCTTGAGTCACATGGAAAAGCTACTTGCAAATTCTCAGTTGCCACTTGCATACCACTGCTCAAAAATCTTAGGGGGATATACAAGAATATCACATTCAAACCCTTTGCTCAAGGAATAATCAGTCTTGTATCAGAGACATGTTGCATGAAGTGAAAAAGAACACAAATGAAGCAGGAATTAGCTTACTCAAAGTAGGGTTAATAGACCAAATTGTCTTTAGATAAGGTTGCCCTAATCTTAACAAAGCATAGAAAATCCTGTAGAAAGAGTAGAGCTGGTTGTCCAGTTTCTTGAATGAAAGACTAAGTGGTTTAAGCCATATACTTGAGAAGATTTTATTTTATGATAACATGACTACAAAACATATCCAAACTGGACATACTTGATATTAAAGAGGTCTATGCTAACACTTTGAGACAAAAAGCACAAACTCAAACTGTCCCTAGCAAATTGAGATGTCTATAATCATCCCATTAATTAGCCATAGACAATGATTTCTAGGTGAGTTCTGTGGAAGTAGAGCTACTTGGAATAAAACCTAAAAGGTAAGAAGCAAAGAAAGAGCCCAGAAAATAACCAGAAGTATACACACCAAAATCTCTATGAAATATCTATGTGTGTACACTTACATTAACACACATTTAGTCTCTCACTATATTACTAACACACCCCAACACATCTATATAAAACATATTCATATATTGTAACTACATGTAAAATGGCTGCCCTCTTTCTCTGAGGACCTAGGTATTTGTTAATGCATTCTATTGTCCTACTTACTCATCAACTTCAGTTTCTTCTCAGTATATTTGCCACTGACAAGGGGGAGAGAGATTTCATCTCATAATTCTTCTGATTTTAATGTGCTTTCTTCTAATTGATTACTTGGGTCTATTTTGGAATTGTAGACCAACTCGAACCATCTGTAAATGTTTGCTCTTTTTCTTCATCTACTGAAAGTAGAATGGTAGGTTTTAAAAACCTTCTTTAATAATGCAAACCTAGAGGAGAACTTCAGGGGTTCAAAGCAGGTAGAGGTCCTCGTCCTCTGTCCTCAAAAGTGTTCCTGAATTTCAGGTTTGGCCTCCCTTATCTTCTTCTCTCCTCTTTGCCCTTTCTTTCTTCCACCTGTTGGGCTCCTAAAAATGGAGAACTGTCACTCCACATAGGTAGAGTGACACAGAATTCACCGGGTCTTCCACACAAATTCCTTTCCTGGCTGTGTCTGGTCAAATATATCAAATATACTTAAACTACACATAAGTAAACAAAATATTTAAAATGGGCTAAAATGCAAAACAAGAGCAGACAACTTAAATAAAAATAAACAACCTTTACCATCTTTGGATTTACTATCTTCGGAAAGCAGTAATGTCTTTAAAATGGGTTTTATTTTCCTTTATTAAGAAATATGCAAGCCAGGCACTGGTGGCTCACTCCTGTAATCCTAGCTACTCAGGAGGCTGAGATCTGAGGATCGCAGTTCAAAGCTAGCCAGGGCAGAAAAGTCCATGGGACTCTTACCTTCAATTAACCACCAGAAAACCAGAAGCAAGGCTGTGGATCAAGTGGTAGAGCACTTGCCTTGAGCTGAAGAGCTGAGGCACAGCGCCCAGGCCCAGAGTTCAAGCCCCGCAACTGACAAAAAAAAAGTGCAGGTAAGGTGGGCAGGCAAATAGAGAAGAGGAAGGGTGGATGAATAAATCCATAATATCCAATGTAGATATGTGAAAATGGAGGCAGGTAACGTGAGGTGTTGGGAGGTGACGGGGAGGGGGGAAGGGGGGGATGGAGGGGGGGGGGAATGAATGATGGAAGAGGTGGCACTGTTCAAGATACATTGTGCTCATAAAGTGATATGTTGAATAGAAACTCCTTTGTACAACTCCTTAAAACTAATTCTTAAAAGAAAATATAAAGGCATCTCATTTTTGTAGACTCTTTTCTTATATTCGTTTATTGACTAGCTCAATGTACTTGTTTGTACTTTTATCATCTGTACTTTATAACTAAAGAAATAAACAAAATGAGCTAAAATCAAATCAACATGGATGTAAGGTTATTGCAAAGCAAAGGAATACATAGGGCTTAACAGGTTTCTTTGTTTGTTTAAAGAATAAAATAAAATATTTTGCACTGCTGTGGCATTTCTATTGCAGTTACTCAACTCTGCCACCATAGAATGAAAAGGACCACAGACAAGGAATTAATATGGATGGTTCTAAATAACTCAAATATTATGGATAAAGGATGTTGAGTTTAATGCAATATTTGTGCATGAGGAAATATTCTAGGATTTACATTCTCAATAATTCAAAGACAAGCCAAATATTCTTAGCTCATGGGGTATAGAAATTGGCTACAGATGGAGTTTTGAAAATTCCTGGTAGCTAAGGAGGTGACTTAAATTTAAGTGAAAAATAATTACATGTATAAATTACAATCCAAGTCAGGATGCAAAAAGGAAAAAAATAAGGTTTTACAAGCAAGAAGAAGAACATAAAGGAATCGTGAACTCAAGTTCCAGTAAGACATAAGAGACACTAAAGATTAGCATTAGTTAAAGTGAATTAAGCAGGGCACACATAAATTTGTCATTCTTGTTTTTGCAAGGTCCGATTTCTAGCAAGAAACAGCTTCCCTGAGCCCCACGGAAGGAGGATGGTGAGGAGTAACTGGTCACCCATCCATCACCGGACCATGTGGGCGTCAGGAGGCGGGGCCTCCCATGCTTAGGCCCTGTCTCACAGGCTGGCGCCGAGCCCTATACCAGGATAAAAGGGCCCAGGGACAGGACACCTCCATCCACTCACCTGTTGAGGTGCCCAGTGTTCCTGTACTGCCTGTGAGCACAGTAAGTGTCCTATGGGAAGGGGCAGTGGCTTCCCCAGAGGGATGCCAGACTAGAGCTAGAGAGGAGCTGGCCAGAGTGCTGCAGGCTGGAGGACATATTGTCGGTAGAGGAAGGTTCAGGGAAGACAGAGGGTTGGGATACACGGGAGACTCTGTCACCAATGGGAGGCATTATGGAGAATTCAATATCTGTGTTTTGAAGGCTCTGGAGAAAACAAATGGGTTCTCAGTGAAATGGGGATTCTAAAGCCTAGAGAGTGGTTCCACTTGACCCCACCTCAGCTGAAATTTCCCTAACTATAGAGGAAGAATTGGAGCTAATTCAGGAGCTCGGGAAACTCTGGGCTTAGGGAACTAACACGGCAATGAGTCTGGGATTTGTTCCCATAATTACCAGGGTGCTTTGTTAACCACTAGCCTGAGACTTGCCATTCCAAACCATCAGCCTCAGCAGGCAGTGTGCTAGGGATTTCTGAGCCCTAGCCTGACATGGGGAGGAGGGCACTAGAGTTCAGGTCCTAACTCTGCAGGAATTGAGGGTTTTATCCGTCTTTCCTTTCATGGTGTAAGCTTACTGGCCTGCTAATCTCCAAGGTCTTTTGCAATATTGACCTGAAGAGGGGGGAACACTGCAAGTTAGAATAAAAGGGAATAATTATATGTTCTTCATATACATATATATATATATATATATATATATATATTTGAATGACTTAAATTGAATAATTACAAATCTGAAGACAAACTGATTAATTTCCTCTGCCACTTATTACACTGTGACTCAGACATATTTTATAATATGCGTTGATCTCAGCTTACTAAGACCAATATAATACTGTATAATAGGTGGCACTTATTTTATCTGATTCCAACGGATGGTGATGATGAGATGCGTACTTGATAATTAGAAGTAAAACTAATTGTAAGAAATAATACATTATAACATTTTCATATATGTATAAAAAGTAGTAATCAGTTTGTTTTTATGAAAAATAAGTTTATAGAAAGTTATCTAAAACAAAGATTAAAACTACTAGAGATGATGATTTGCTTATATTGCAATGCTAGGTGGGTTGTAATGAGGGTCTGACTTGTATCTGATTCTCCTTCAGCTCCTAAACCCCTGCCTGCCAAGATGTCCTGCCAGCAGAGCCAGCAGCAGTGCCAGCCCCCTCCCAAGTGCACCCCCAAGTGCCCTCCCAAGTGTCCCGCCCCCAAATGTCCCCCAAAGTGCCCCCCTAAGTGCCCTCCAGCCTCTTCTTGCTGTAGCCTTGGCTCTGGGGGCTGCTGTGGCTCCAGCTCTGGGGGCTGCTGTGGCTCCAGCTCTGGGGGCTGCTGCAGCTCTGGGGGTGGCGGCTGCTGTCTGAGCCACCACAGGCCCCGCCGATCTCTCCGACGCAGACACCAGAGCTCTGGCTGCTGTGACAGCAGTGGTGGCAGCAGCAGCTGCTGTGGCAGTAGTGGTGGCAGCAGTGGCTGCTGTGGCAGCAGTGGTGGCAGCAGCAGTTGCTGTGGCAGTAGCGGTGGCAGCAGTGGCTGCTGTGGTAGCAGTGGCGGCAGCAGCTGTTGTGGCAGTAGCGGTGGCAGTAGCCAGCAGTCTGGAGGCTGCTGCTGACCTGAACCATAAAGATCTTAGACAAGCAATGCTGGAGGAACTGAAGTGCAGAAGACCGGCTCCCCCACTTCCTGCTCTCCCTCCCTTCTCCCTGTGTCCTCTATGCCCAAAGCTCTGGGATACTGAAGTCTTCCTGTAAAAGGTTCTGAATTTCCCCACTTGCTAAAGTCCCCATTTTCTTCAGTTTACAACATAATAAAGCCTTTCCTACTGAGCATCACCAGACTCTTGCTTGTTTTCTAACCAGTGTCATCCTTATAGATTGTGTCAGCAGCTAGGGCTCACCCTGCCCTGGCTCAAGAGTGTGGGTCAGGTGGCTGATGTGCATGGATGGGGCTTGGCGAGTAAACTCTAGCCACCTTTCCTGCACATAGAGCGGGCTAGTCCAATCTGGAGGTGGCCAGGGAGGTCTATTACATATTATGTGCTTCTGACTATGTCTTATTTCATACCTATTGCCTTACCATTTTTGTAAGAGCTTTGATGATATTTATAGCAGTCAGTGTGATATCAAAACACAGAAACTGCTAACTACTTTTCTCACTACTGTAGAATATGATCACAAGCCAAGTACCCATGAAATGGAAGGTAGAAGGTTCCTTATTAGATATTTGCCCAGTGGGCAGAGATGAAATATGAAAAAAATGAAGAATTAAATCAATGCAAACCGACGAGTCATTTTTCTTTCTTGTATTTCTTTATTTTCTCCCATGAATACTTTATCAGAGAGCTGACTTCCCTAACTTCAAGGCTACCTAGGAAGCAGGCACAGTTGAGACCCTGTTTCAAAAACAAAATAACCTTTTAAAAAGCCTAAAACCTTTTGAGAGTGTGAAGTGGTAGAACTTTTGTCTAGCATGGGTAAGGCCCTAGCTGAGTTTTCTTTTACACACACACACACACACACACACACACACACAGACATGACAGCAGAAAGTAGACTTGATGATAAGCAATGACAAGAGGAGAATGAAATGTAATGGGGGATGGATATCATCATAAGATAGTCCACTAACTATGAAAATGTCATAATGAAACATTCTGTCCCTTTAATTAAAAATTCAAAACAGATATTAAAAAGTGGCAAAATATTATAAAATGCTGGAAGAAAACAGTAACTTAGGAAAAGGTATGATGCATACTGTATCAATGGGACTTGAACTGTTCATAAGCAGAGGATTCATACAAATTAAGAATAAACAAAAGTGGGATTGCTGGGTAGAGGGGAGCTCTATGTGTAGTTTTTTGAGAAACCTCCATACTGCTTTCCAAAGTGGTTGAACAAGTTTGCACTCCCACCAACAATTATATATATAGTGGAATTCTATACCTCCATCAGAAAGAATGACACTGCCCCATTTGTTAAGAAATGGAAAGACTTGGAAGAAATTATATTAAGTGAATAAAGCCAGGCCCAAAGAAACATAGGTCCCATGGTTTCCCTTATTTGCAATATGTCTAAGACAAGCAGACAAGGTCAAAAGCTATGTACATATGACCATATAAGATGATGCTAAGTGAAATGAACCTAAAGATAGGGACACAAGAGGTTTTTATCTTTCTTGCTGTTGTTTTTAATGTATTTATAATGTACTATGTGATTTTTTGTTTCTTTTGTATGTTCTTCACCCATGGTATAACCCCTGTTTTCCCTGTATCTGATTCTAGTGCCCTGCATCTTCTTTATACATTTTTTCCAATTTTGGGAGGGGAAGGGAAATAACAAAATGCTTAAACATGATACAGGTTGACCCATTGTAACAATGAGATATACAAGATAGTATGTTGAAAACGAACTTTACAACCTCAGGGGGAGGGAGGAGTTGGGGAGGTGGGGAGGGAAGGGATCATAGGGGAAAAACAAAGGAGGATGTAACAATGCTCGATAGGAAATGTACTCATTACCTTTTTCATGTAACTGTAGCCACTCTGTAAGTATCTTTACAATAAAAATATATGCCAAAAAAAAGAAAAGACAAGAATAAACAAGCAAACAATCCTGTAAAATATTTTGCAAGTGAAACATTAGATTCAAAACTACAGGGTTACTGCAGGTTTGTTGGGCCTGGATCCAAGAGACTAGGAAGTAAGGTATACCATAGGATAATGCTCCAAGAAAAGCACGAGGAAAACTCACAGGGCTAATAGAATACTTAACAGCAGGGCTGGCTGAAAAGCATAAACACACACACACACACACACACACACACACACATACTCCCCCCCACACACTCTCTCTCACACACATACATCCATGGAAGAAATCTTCAGGAAAGGTTTGGAAGAAGTCAAGCCCTTCTCACAGGCTGGAGAGTGAGTTATTCCTTTGAATTTGGCTGTGACTTCTTCAATGTAGTGCTGAAAGCACAAGGAATAATATTAAAAACACAAAACTTGCATTCTGTCATTATTAAAATGTCTTTGCATCAATAAATACAATCAACGCAATGAAAGGACCAAGTGTGGAAGGGTAGGAAATACTTGGAAATATGACAGAGAGCTAGTGCACAGAATATGCAACAAATGCCTACAACTAATGAACAAAAAAATTTTCAGCCTGATAGAAAATGAAGGGAGGATTCAACTGGATTTTTCTCCAAAAATTATAAAAAATGATGAACAAACACATGAAAATAGGTCCAGGTCAATATATATAAAAAAACATAGTGAAGTATCTTTTAAACCCCAAAAGAATGTCTACTAAAAACAAAGGAAAAGAGAAAGTAATGGCTATGGATAAGGATGTAGAGGAATCTGAGCATTTGTTCATTGTTGGAAGAAGTATAAAATGGCATAATGACTATGAAAACAGTGGTGTGGCTCTTCAAAAATTAAACAGGACAATATTTAACATACCAAACAATTGATATCTAGGCTCATAGCAGCATTATTCATAACAGGAAAAGGTGGAGGCAATTCATTTATCCATCTACAGATGACTGCATAAAGAATATGTGCCATATATATATATATATATATTTATTTATTTATTTGAGAGATTTACACATAAGCATAAAATGAGCAGTAAAATAAACCAGTGACAAAATACAAATCCTATCTATGATACTATTGAATATTAACTCTATTTTATTATAAGAACATTGTTGCATGGTTTTAATTTTTAAAGGATTTGTAGAGGTAGGGAAACAAAGAAAATGTGTAATATATTTTGTGTTAGATCTGGAGCTCACAGTAAAGATAATTATTCACTTTGAATTACCTCTAGTTAGAGCTCAGCGGTGGTACCTTCTATTACTCCATGAGAGGCTGAACATTTGACCACATAAAGAGACATTTTGACAAACAGAAACCCTGAGAAGGTCAATGTTGGAAGGCCAAGATGTGCACATTGACCTGCTACCTAAGCCTTCCTCATGCAATAGGCTGCTGATTCATCATTCCATCCAGAGCAGGTCAGCTGAGGACCTGGGTGCTGCCCTGCACAGAGACAGAGGCCTGGACTACATGGCATCTCAGCCCCTACAAGTCAGAGGTTGAGAGTCTGAGAAGATCCACCATTGTGCAAGCCTCAGAATCAATACCTGACATGCCCCCTTACTAAGTACTTTGGAACAACCTGAGCAGGAGAACAAATGTTATGCCCAGCTGAGACAGTGGTAGATCTCTCAAGGTCATGTGGCCACACATTACATTCCTCACTGTGCTGTGTCACAGAGTGTAGATTGCTACAAGTGTGGCCTAAGGCAAAAGGAATAGCTACTTATAATGTGTAAAGTCAGTGCTCATGCCAGTGAGAGGTTTTAAAGTCACAAAATACCCTCTGTGTGCATAGCCCTGGGTTGAATTAGTATGGGTGTAGAAATATAAAACCCATACCAAGCTTCCAAAGAATTTATGATAGTCTCATCCAATGGTATGTCACATGATGGAGTAAAAGAAAATGAGCAGGGCACCCATGGCTCATGCCTGTAATCCTAGCTACTCAGGAGGCTCAGATCTGTTCAAAGCCAGCCCGGGCAGGAACGTCTGTGAGACACTTATTTCTAATTAACCACCAGAAAACCAGAAGTGGTGCTGTAGCTCAAGTGGTAGAGTGCTCGCCTTGAGCTGAAGAGCTCAGGGACAGCACCCAGGTACAGAGTTCAAGACCCATGCCCATAAAAAAGAAAAGAAAAGGAAAAGAGTGGAAGAAGATTAGGCTAACAGAGATGGTAAAAGAGGATGAATATGGCCAAAGTAGATTATTTGCATGTATGAAAATAGAACAAATTAACCTGTTGAAATTGTTTGGGGAAGAGAGAAGAGCATAAGGGACAATGATGTGTGTGGAAGGGTATTGACTGGAATATATTGAATACATGTGTAAAAAAAACCATGATAAAAATCCCCTTCTGGTATAACTAATGTGTACTAATAAAAGTAGTCCTAAAAATGTCAGATTCTGTCTGGGAAGGTGGCTCAGTGGTAGAGTGCTTGCCTTGCATGAATGAGGCCCTGGGTTCGATTCCTCAGCACCACAAAAGCAGAAAAAGCCAGAAGTGGCGCTGTGGCTCAAGTGGTAGAGCGCTGGCCTTGAGCTGAAGAGCTGAAGGACGGCATCAAGGCCTAGAGTTCAGGCTCCACTACCAACACACAAAACAAAACAAAAAAAATGTCAGATTCCAAACACTCATTACCTTTAAAGCCTGTGGGTTTGGAGAAAAGTCATGAAAACCTAGGAGATGGAGAAAGGACAAGGGCTTAGAAACTATCAGCACAAACAAACACATTCATGTGGAAGTACTAAAGATTCTTGCTCTTAACATTAACTACCTCCCTGTGTTCTCATCTGGGGGAGTAGACTTAACAATATCTCATAATGCTGTTCCTTTCTGGTCTCTCTTCATATGATCTCCAGAACTTCAAAACCTTATAGCAAGACAAAGAGCCAATCTGTTACTTCTGTTGCTTGTTACACACTCCTTACCTGCTTTACATCTTGCTCTTGATCTATGCATGTCCACATTAGATAAAAAAGAACTATTACAAAAAGATACACATGGAAGTCAGACATGGCAGCACATGCCCATCATCCCAGCTACTCAGGAGGTAGAGATAACAGGATCTCAGTTTGATGCTGGACTAAGAATTAGAGAATTTATGTAAAAAGTAAACTAAAAGCAAAAGAATTGACCTTGAGTTTAGTCCTCAATATCACCTAAGTAAATAATAATAATAAGAATAAAATAAAATAATATAATAAAATAATAATAAAATAAATAATAAAAATAAGAATAAGAATGAAACTTAAAAAATATATATGAAAAGAATTATGTATATTTCAGGAGTACCTATACTAAAAGTGGAAAATAGATATTACCCCATGCACAAGAATAGCATGCATTGTTAAAAAAGATGACATTGATCAAGATGCATATATTCATGAACTGCTTTGTTGACTGACAGCTCCTTTGTACAGGTACTTAAAGAATGAAAAAGAAAAGGGAGAACAGCATTCATATTTGTGTAATTTTCCACATTAAAGAAATAGAACAAAATTAAAGTCGGATGCCAGTGGCTTACACCTGTAATCCTAGCTACTCAGGAGGCTGAGATCTGAGAATCGAGGTTCAAAACCATCCCAGGCAGGAAAGTCCATGAGACTCTTATCTCCAGTTGACCACCAGAAAATTGGAAGTAGAGCTATGGCTCAAAGGAGTAGAGTGTTAGCCTTGAGCAAAAAAGAGGTTAAGGACAGAGCCCAGGCTCTGAGTTTAAGACCCACAATCAACAACAACAACAACAACAACCAAATTTAAGCAAAGTAAACTATAAACAAAGAGGCCAGTGAGATTCAGTCTCATCAGAAGGAATATATATATATATATATATATACTGTATTTTTATTAGTATGCATTAATTGTAGAAAATAATGGACTTTGTTGTGAGATGTAATATACATGTAAGATATAGTTGATCATGCCCGATTACCTACAGTGAATATTTTGCCTTCAAAGAGACATATCTTCATTGTGTACTTAGCAAGTTACACATTTCATACATTAAGAGTCCATCAGATTCCAAATCTATCACATATACTCTATGTGTATGTGTCTTTGTATGTGTATGCTCATTCATGAGCGTTTCTCCTTAATTCTCATTGATAGTCTATTTTATGACCATTAAAATGGAAAATTATACAGGATAAATACCTTTCAACAGTTGTACCTAGCACATTTGTGTTTCTTGTTGGACTTGTGTAGATGTTCATATGTACCCATACAGCACAGATTGTCAGAGCACAGAACCGAAGTAAACATATATAAAAACTACAAGAATGTTTAGAATAGTCCAACCAAGTCTACCTGGAACATAGATCAGCTTAGGAAGAGATTGTAAAAAAGACAAAATGATCACGGAGGTGCTCTCCAGGCAGGTATTCTTCAAGTGAATAATGTCAGTGGTGTCAGGAATTCACTTCCTTATTTCACATCTAAGTCATAGTCTAAGCTGGAAGCAGCATCCCTCAGCCCCATGGACTGAAGCTGGTGAACTTTGGGTCATTACTTATCATGCTCAGGACCATGTGGGCGTCAGGAGTTCAGGCCTCCCATGCCTAGGCCCTGTCTCACAGGCCGGGTCAGAGCCTTCCACTAGGATAAAAGGGCTCAGGGACAGAGCACTTCCATCCACTCACCTGCTGAGGTGTCCAGTGCTCCTGTGCTGCCAGTGACCACAGTAAGTGTCCAATGGGACCAGGGGCAAGGGTTTCTGCAGAGGAATGCCAGACCAGAGTTAGAGGGAAGCTGGGTGCTGGGAATGGAACCCATGATTTTAGTAGAAGCAGGAAGGCTGAGGGTCTGTGGGACCCTAGAACCAATAAAAGGTATTAGGGAGAATTAGTTGCCTGTGCCTTTGGATTCTGGAGAGAACAAACTGCTCCTCAGTGGAATGGACCCTCAGGATAGAGGCACAGAAAATGGCTTTATTTGGACAGGCTTGGGGAGAGGACCTCACCTCTACATCCTTTCCCCTACCTGTAAAGGAAGAACTGGAGCCAGGTGATGGGGACCAGGGATAAGTCTGGATTTAGGAAACCCACAGAAGCATGGGATTTGTTCACGTACTTGCCAGGATGATTAGGTCAACCATCAATCTGAGACTTGTGATACCTGAGTCTCTCCATCAGATGGTGATCTCAGGACATCTTGCTCTGGGCTGGCATGAGGGGGCCAGGGTTCAAGTCCTAGATCTGAAGGAATTGATGGGGTTATCAGTCTTTGCTTTATGGGAGTAACCATCCTTTCTTGGTAGTCACCAAGAAAGGTAGTCATCCTTCAAAATATGGACCTACTTAATAATGTCCCTTTGAAAGTGAAAATATAAAGGTATTTTATTTTTTAAAATATATGTATTTTTTACTGGAGTAGGAATAATATTATACCACTATAAAATTTCAGTTAGTTAGAAAGCGTAATTGGTAGGATTTCAGTCCAAGAACTGGCCCTCGGGATGTGTGTGTGTGTGTGTGTGTGTGTGTGTGTAAGTATATGTATGTAGGTATGTATGTATGTAGGTATGTATTTTCCCTCTGATGAGTTGTAGGAAACCTTTCTTCTTCTAATTATAAATCGTGGACTCCTCAATATGTTTAATAATATTATTTGGTCTTAGTTTACTATTATTTTAGAATAGATGGAATTATCTGATTTTGAAGGAGGTGATGATGACAATGTAGGCATGATAATTAAAACTGTAACTGCCTAGGGTTCTTTTGTATTGTGTGAAATAATAGATTTTCTTATGACATATTCAAACATGCATACAGTGTACATTCATCGTATTCACCAACCCACAAAAGAGAAAATAAAATTATTAGAAATTGGGTCTTATTATTACAAGCAATGCTAACAGAATTAGTGGAAAGAATGGAAAACATGGTTTCTGGGTCCAGAGTTTGACTTGTGTCTGATTCTCCTTCAGCTCCTGAAGCCCTGCCTGCCAAGATGTCCTGTCAGCAGAGCCAGCAGCAGTGCCAGCCCCCTCCCAAGTGCACCCCCAAGTGCCCTCCCAAGTGCCCTGCCCCCAAGTGTCCCCCAAAGTGTCCTCCTAAGTGCCCTCCAGCCTCTTCCTGCTGTAGCCTTGGCTCTGGGGGCTGCTGTGGCTCCAGCTCTGGGGGTGGTGGCTGCTGCAGCTCTGGAGGTGGCGGCTGCTGCAGCTCTGGGGGTGGCGGCTGCTGTCTGAGCCACCACCACAGGCCCCGCCGATCTCTCCGACGCAGACACCAGAGCTCTGGCTG
>NW_012267242.1:13196814-13315420 GCF_000151885.1 Dipodomys ordii
CTTGAGCCACAGCGCCACTTCCGGCTTTTTTCTTTTTGCTTATGTGGTACTGAGGAATCAAACCCAGGGCCTCTGACATGCAAGGCATGCACACTACCACTGAGCCACCTTCCCAGCCAAAACTTGAAATATTTTAGGTTAGTGTTTTTTGTTTTTTATTTCTTTCTTTATTTGTTTTTCCCAGTCCTGGGGCTTGAACTCAGTGAATGTGTACTGTCCATGAGCTTCTTCTTTTTTTTGTTTGGCTCAAGGCTAGCACTCTGCCACTTGAGCCACAGCATCATACCCAGTTTTTCTGAATAGTTTATTGGAGATAAGAGTGCCACAGGCTTTTCTGCCCAGGCTGGCTTTGAACTGCGATCCTCAGATCTCAGCCTCCCAAGTAGCTAGGATTACAGGGATAAGCCATTTGCACCTGGATATTTTAGTCATTTTTGCCAATTAAAATAAGCCAAAGACAAAAATACAAGTATTGTGCAGTCACATTTACATGGAGTACTAAGAGTGGTCAGATTTAGAAAAACATGTAGTAGATGGGGAAGAGGGAGCTGTGGAGGACCACAACATGATAGATGTGGACATTGTTCACAAAGGAATGTGATTTTAGCGCTAGGAAGCCATATCTTTTTCTTTTTTCTTTCTTTTTTTTTTTTTTTGGTCGTGGGGATTGAACTCTGGGCCTGGATGCTGTCCCTCAGCTCTTCAGCTCAAGGCTAGAGCTTTACCACTTGAGCCACAGGGCCACTTCCAGCTTTTTCTGCCTAACTGGTGCTGACAAATCAAATCCAGGGCCTCATGCATGCAAGGCAAGAACTTTATCACTGAGCCACCTTCCCAGCCTGGAAGCCATATCTTTTAAACCGCAACTCTTAAGTAAAATTCTGGAAGGGATTGCAAGCTGCGTCCCTCACAGAAAAATAAGTCAGCTGGGCCACTGGTTATTACTGAAGTGTTCAAGACACCTGAACTCTCTTCTCAATAGCAAGTGCAAAAGGCTGTTGGTACCAGCAGCAAATATAGAATTCACCATTTTATGCCTTTGGAAATTGTGAACAGTGCTCTCAGCAGGCATAAAGAAAATCACTAGTATGTCTTCAGGATGTTGATGTACCATTGGCTTTTAATAAATGCCCAAACAACAAAAGCTGAGAAAACTTGTTACAAAATAACATTGTTTAGAAAACTAAAAAAATTGACTAAGATGGAAAAGTTTATATGCTGTGTTTTCCAAAAGAATTTTGAGAAATAATTTGGAAGTAATAAGAAAGTGTACACTCATGTTTACCACAAATGTCACAAATATGCTAAAATTATAGAATTAGCAGTAAACAAATAACACAATTGAGAAAGATGCTGTTAAAATACACAGAGTTTTCAGTTACATTTATAGGAGGTTTCTTAACCATTAATTATTATTTAAAGGGTTTTTAAAGATAGGGAAACAAAAGAAAAATGACTGATTTACTTGACACTGGCTTGCGGTATGAAGAAGAGAGTTGTTTGAGTTAATTCTGGTTACAGCTCAACAGAGTTTACTTTTGTTTCTTAAAAGGGTAAAAAGTTGACTATGTAATAGAGACACACCTTGAAAAATTGAAAACCTCAGAAAGCCAAACTTCGATGGTCATGGAGTTTATAGTGATTTGATATGTAGGCCATCAAAGCTCAAAGCGAGGCTTAGTTCCAATCTTCCTCATGCAATAGGCTGCTGTTTCCTCATTCCATACAGCTCAGGTCAGCTGCGGACCTTGCACAGAGGCAGAGGAAGGGCACATGGCATCTCAGCCCCATCATCCTACAAGTCAGAGGTTGAGATTCTGAGAAGATCTGCCATTGCAAAAACCCAGGAATCAATATCTGACACACCCCATTACTAAGCAGTTTGGAACAACCTGAGCAAGAGAATGAATGTCCTCCCAGGTGAGGTGGTGCCAGAACTCCCAAGGCCATGTGCCCACATGTTCCTCTCTATGCTGTCTCAGGGTACAGCTTGCTATGAGTGTGCCTTAAGATATAAGGAATAACTACTTATGAAGTGTAAAGTCAATGTTCACACTCGTGAGAGGCTTTAAAATTTATAACACACCCTGTTATGCTTATTACAGGGCTCTGTCTTGAACTACCGTAGGTAGAGTAATATAAAACCCAAGCCAGGATGTTAAGGAATTAATGACAATTTCACATGACCTCTCACATGATGGATTAACAGAAAATGAGTGGTGCTGAATTGCTTTATTCTGGAAGAGCCAAGGCAGGAGTTGTGTTGCTGGGAGAAGTATCACCATGTACAGAAAGTAATGTGAGTGAGCTAAGACTCTTTCTAAGGAGGGAAGGCTGGAGGTCAAGTATTAAGGACAATTGTCAATAGGATTTTGACTTTTTTGCTTAAACAGTTTGCAGTGCCGAACAAGACTTTGCTAATGTCTTGGTATTATTTACTGATTACAGTGGGAGAGCCTTTTTATTGGTCCTGATAGTAGAAAAGAGTCTAGGAAGGACCATAGGATTTGGAGGCAGGTTTTTTGTTTGTTTTTGCTTTTTTTTTTTTTTAAATCAGCCATGGGGCTTGAATTCAGGGCCTGGGCGCTGTCTTTGAGCTTTTTTACTCCAGGATAACACTCTACCACTATCTTGAGACACAGCACCATTTCTAGCTTTTCCAGGGTTGAGGATAAGAGTCTCTTGGACTTTACTGCCCAGGCTGGATTTGAACAACTATCCTCAGATCTTAGCCCCTTGAGTAGCTTGGATTACAGGTGTGAGCCACAATCACCCAGCTTGGAGACAGTATTTTGTCAGAGAAGTCGGAACACACATAAGGAGGTGATGCTCTGAGAAAAAGGGAGATGTTTGTGTGTGTATATGTGTACATACGTATGTATATATATTACATATGTGTACATAGACATATAGCATATATATGTATATATGATAGTTATAGATAGAATTGTTTAAAGCTATAGACATATATATCTAAAGGTAAACGTACATTTACTAATAAATATTTATCTACATAACATTTTGACTGAGTTCATCGTAGCCTTGGAGCTAAATAGTGAACCCAAGTCATGGCTATTCCAGAATCTCCCACAGTATAAGGAAGAAAGCACTGGCCCCTGTATGGACTTAATTTGACTTTGATTTGTGTACCTCTGCTTCCATTTCTTTAGATTTTATATAACTTCCCAGTTATGATTGCCTCTGTGATCATCGTTCCCTAGAATGAATCCTAACTCGTTCCATCGAAACTTTAAATATGTCAAAATTTATGGCCATTTCATGTAAGGCCTGTGGACATGTAGAAAATGCATAAAAACCAAGGGATACTGGAGAAGGTAGAGGCTTAACAAACTAACAGCACAAATACATTCACATGAAGTATTAAGAATTCTTGTTCTTCAGTGCTCAATAGGAAATGTACTCATTACCTTACTCATGTAACTGTAAGCCCTCTGTACAGTATCTATACAATAAAAAAAAATCTTGTTCTTAAAAATTACCTCCTCCCTGCAGGCAGGGAGGTGCTCCAATTAGTCATTTTGCCCCACATGGAAGAGTAGACATACAGTATCTCGGTGTTGTCCCTTCTCCATTTTGACACCTGTGGCCACCAAGCCCTATTTTCCACATCAGAAATTTAAAACCTCACAGTAATGCAAAGAACAAACCTACTGCTTGTGCTGTCTCTAATATGCATCCTTCCTCATCTTAGTAATGACACCTGTGGACGCACCAGAAGAAATGGCAATTTCAAGGTTAACAAACATGCTTCGTTCAGCAGAACATAGCTGAAATTAGAACTGTGCTGAGATTAGCATGGAATCTGCACACGAATGATGTGCAAGGTTGTGAAGTGTTCCATATAAAAAGAAATAACACAAAGTAACTAAACAGAAAGCTGCCCCCTGTAGAGATGTCTACATTATTTTATTACCATCAGTGCAATTTATTGTATAATAGATTTCCCTGTGATTTTCATACATGTGTGTTCCCTGATTAGCTCATATCCACTCACCTCTAATTATTTTTTTTCCTTAAGAGCAGTGTTTGGTGGCTCACACATGAAGGCTGAAATCTGAGGATCTGATTTGAAGCCAGCCCGGGCAGAAAAGTCCATTAGACTCTTATCTCCAATAAACTACTCAGAAAAAAATACTAGAAGTGGTGCTAAGGCTCAAATGGTAGAGCTCTAGCCTTTGGCACAAAGAGGCTCAGAGACAGCACTCAGGCACAGAGCTCAAGCCCCAGGACTAGAAAAAAAACTCTCACATGTTTCATTTGTCAAGAGTCTACCATATTCTATTAACTCTGCCACGTTCTCTTTTCTGTCTCTTTGGTATGTCTGTGCATTCATGTGTTACTTCATTGACTTTCATCGTATAAGTAATTGTCATTCATCTTCAAATGTTTTCATTTAAAAAGAGTGAACAAATGCAGCAGTGATGCTCTCTAGACACTATGATGAAAATGAACCATACGACTTGTGGAGGTGGTCAGAAGGGAAAAACTGGGAGAAAACGAGGGAAGAGGTGACACTGTTCAAAAAGAAATGTACTCAGTACCTGACCCATGTGACTGTTACCCCTCCGCTCTATACATCACCTTCACAATAACAATCAGAAACAGAGAGGAAATTATAGAGAATAAATGGGTTTCAAAGATTCCAGCTTATCTTTTCTCAGTGCAGAGGCAGCTCCCTACGCTAGAATTTTGCCTGTGTTGATGTCCACATGCACCCACATGGCAGCACCACTTTGGCAAAGGACAGGAAAAGAAGTAAACACGTGTGAAAACTCTAGGTTATATTGAATAGCAAAACTCAAGCAACCTGGAGCTTTGATCCACTCAGAACGGGATAGAAAACAAGAGAAAACGGAAAACTGACATGCTCCTTAGGCAGAAACTCTTCATGTAAATGAGGTCAGTGATGCCAGGAATTCACTTCTCACCTCAAGTTTAAGTCATAGTCCAAGGGAGGCAGCATCTCTGAGCCATGTGGAGGGAAGCTGGTGAGAATCCTCCAGTCATCAATCAAATGTGTGTCGAGGGGTTCAGGCCTCCCATGCCTAGGCCCTGTCTCACAGGCTGGGGCAGAGCCCTACACCAGGATAAAAGGGCCCAGGGACAGAGTACCTCCATCCACTCCCCTGTGGAGGTGCCCAGTGATCCTGTGCTGCCTGTGACCACAGTAAGTGTTGAAGGGAAACAGAGGCAGGAGTTTCACCAGAGGAATGGCAGACAGGAACTGGAGGAGTCTCTTGCCAGAGCCGTGGGGTCTGAAGGACAAGTCAGTAGAGGAAGGTTTAGGGAAGACTAAGGAGACTGGAGATTCTGGCACCAATGGAAGGTGTGAGGATGATCTGGGTGCTTGTGCCTGTGGGCTCTAGAGAGAACTAACCGTGGAGGGGGCCCCTCCATGGAGGATACTGTGACACAGAGAAAGACAGTCCTCAGCCAGGCTTCAGGAAGGGAGCTTACCTCCGGAAATGCAGAGGAAGAACTGGAGTCAGGACCTCTAACCAGGGACCCCTTTGGGCTTAGGAAATCCCCAGAGCCTGAGTCTGGGATTCGTTCACATATTTGCCAGGATGGTGAAGATACTATCAGCCTGAGAATTGTCATGCCAATCAGTAGGTGGGGAGCTAAGGACATCTAAACTCAGGCCTGATATCAGGGGCTAGTGTTCAAGTCTCTGGTCTGCAGGAGCTGGTGGGACTTTTTTTTTCTTTATGGGAATGACCTGCCTGGTCCGGTAATCTTCAAGATCCTTTGCAATACTGACCTGCAGAATAAAATCATCATGCAACTTAAAACGAGACAGCATAATGTCATTTCTTAAAAAGTTTTTTTTTTCATGAAATGACCCTTTGTCAGGGCAATTTCAGATTCGATGTATTTAGAATAGCCTCTTCCTCTGCTTATAAACCTGAACATGTTTTGTAATACCATTTGGTAACACTTTATATAACATCATATAAAAGATGATAATTCTAACCAATCTCTTGCTTCCAAAGAGATGATGATGATGATACTGATGATAATGATGATGATGATGATGATGATGATGATGATGATGATAGAATACAATGAAATATTAGAAGTAAAACTGTTAGATCCGATGTTTGTGTGATTATAAGTGATATTCGGTGGGTCATGATGGTCAGAATCGCTTTTGAGTCCTGGGTCTGACTTGTATTCCATTTCCCTCAGCTCCTGAAAACTCATCCATCCACCAAGATGTCCTGCCAACAGAGCCAGCAGCAGTGCCAGCCCCCTCCCAAGTGCACCCCCAAGTGCCCTCCCAAATGCCCCACTCCCAAATGTCCCCCAAAGTGTCCTCCTAAGTGCCCTCCAACCTCTTCCTGTTGTAGCCTTGGCTCTGGGGGCTGCTGTGGCTCCAGCTCTGGGGGTGGTGGCTGCTGCAGCTCTGGGGGTGGTGGCTGCTGCAGCTCTGGGGGTGGTGGCTGCTGTCTGAGCCACCACAGGCCCCGCCGATCTCTCCGACGCAGACACCAGAGCTCTGGTGGCTGTGGCAGCAGTGGTGGAAGCAGCTGCTGTGGTAGCAGTGGTGGCAGCAGCGGCTGCTGTAGCAGTGGCAGTGGCAGCAGCTGCTGTGGCAGTAGTGGTGGTAGTAGTGGCTGCTGCAGCAGTAGCAGTGGAAGTAGCAAGAAATCTGGAGGCTGCTGCTGACCTGGACCATGACTTCAAACAAGCAAAGCTGGCAGAAGTAGTACCCCAAGAAGACCTGCCCCAGCCTGCTGCTCCTCCTTCTCCCTCTCTTCCATGTCTTGAGCTTTGAGATGCAGAAATCTCTCTGAGGATGGTTCTGTGTTCCTCTCCAGATGTTCAAGATTCCTTTCCTTCTGTTTACAAAATAAAATCTTGACTACGGAGCCTCACTAAAGTCTTGCTCATTTTTTTCCACCAGCATCATCCTTGTAGGTTGTGTTAGGAGCCAGTGCTCTACCTACCCTGAGTGGATCAGAAGCCTGGCTCGAGAGTATGGGTCAGAGCTAGGTGCTGGTGGCTCACACCTGTAGTCCTAGCTACTCAGGAGGTTGAGATGTGAGGATCACTGTTCAAAGCCAGCCTGGGCAGGAAAGTCCATGCAACTCTTCTCTTCAATAAACTATTCAGAAAAAGCTGGAAGTGATACTGTGGCTCAAAATAGTGGAAGAGTGCTAACCTTGAGTACAAAGAGGCTCATGGACAGCGCTTAGGCCCTGAGTTCAAGCCCCAGAACTTGAGTATGTGTCAGGAGGTGGTCATTGAAAAGGTATGGAGAGGAACTCTCCCTTGTTATTTTCTGCACAGAGGGGAGCAGGCCAGCCTGCTTGCTTCCAGATGGACAATATCCCACCTAAGTATGTATCTGTGCGCTTAGATTTGAAATATGGTAGTATTCTTAAGAGCCAAGAACTAATTGAGGACAGCATTTACATTCTTTTGAGGCCTGCTTACAAGTAAACCCTTTCCTGAATCCAACCCAGCAGGAAAGTCAATGCTCAGTGCCTTAGCAGATCCCATGCTCTTACAGAGAGGAAAAAAAACAAACAAACATGGGCAAACCCAGGGGTAGAAATCTTTGCTCTCTCAGCAAGAAAGAAATATTGTCTGGTGCATACTTTGTGTGTGTGTGTGTGTGTGTGTGTGTGTGTGTGTGTGTATAAGTCCTGGGGCTTAAACTCCAAGTCTGGGCACTGTCCCTGAGCTTTTCACTCAAGCATAGTGTTTTACCACTTGACCCACAGCTCCAATTCCTGCTTTCTGATGGAGATAAGAGTCTCACAGACTTTCCTGCCAAGGCTGGCTTTGAACCTCAATCCTGAGATCTCAACATCCTGAATAGCTAGGATTACAGGCATGAGCTACTGGCTCAATTGTTCTTTTCTTTTCTTTAAATAGTGGCAGTTGTAGTTGGATTGCTATAGTTGCTTTGTTCTCCCTTCCCCTTTTTTCTCTCTTTTGATCATTTTGTTCTTTGCTGTAAATCTTGTACCCTCTTTTCTCTCACAGTCTAGTTTTTCCTGTACTACTTCTTTTTTCTCTTCCTTGCTTCTGTCTTTCTCTCTCTCTCTCTTTCTTTCTCTCTCTCTCATATTTTATTAACAATACTAGGGATTGGATAGAGAGCTCTGTCCTTGGTAGGCAAGTGCTCTATTACTGGAGCCACTCCACCAGTTCTAGCCTTTTTTTTTTTAGTGATAGGAATCAAACACAGTACTTTGTGAATGTTAGGCAACTGTTCTACATCCCACCCTCCTTTTTCTTCTTCATCCCTCTTCTATTTTACTACTTAATGATTAATATTTTAGATCTAATTATTTAAAAATTACTACTATATCTTCTAAGTGTTCTGGCTCCTTTGCTTCTTTTCTTTTTTCTTCTTTTTTTGAGGGTATAATTTATGTTTCCAATAGTTTTGTACTATATTTAAATAGCTAATATATTTTTGAACGTCTGTGGTTGCTAGTCCTTCTGGTCTTCCAGGCTGGCACAGGCAGGATGTAAAGACCAAAAGAATTGTTCAAACAGTAGCGTACATCCCTAGAAAGCACAAAGCTTTGAAATTCATCAACTCAATCCCCAGTACTGCATGCAATAGAGATAGAAGATAGATAGATGGATAACAACAAAGAAAAAATAAGCAAGTATAAAAACCATTTTCAACAACTCTGACTGTTGGGATAATACTTGAGAACCATTTGTTTTTCTCACCTGACCGATGGCACAGGTAAAATATTAGATTCTAAGCTACGGAGAAGTATATGACAGTTTCAGGGAGACTGAGACCTGGGATCCTGGGGACAAGAGACTAGCAGAGGTATACTGCAGAGGTATAAAAGTAATTATAGCAGCTATATATATGTATATATATATATGTGTGTGTGTGTGTGTGTGTGTGTGTGTGTATACATGTGTATCATATATGTATAACATTTTCTTGACTCATTAAGTTGCAGAATAGCTGGGCTGTTTCCAGAGCTTGGTTTTTTTTAAATTAATAGTCTTTACAATTATATTATCTGATGGGTGCTAATGCTAATTTTAATGTATTGGTGACATATAGAATGAAGCTGGTGTAATCTTCCATATTATTGCAGTGAGTATTCTTTTGAAAAACTATTTGGCAAAGCAAACCAAACAAAAGTTACCATCTTCTCCAGCTTCAAGTGTACAGCTCTGTAGAGTGAAGAGAAATCACACTGTTTTGTCAATAGGCTTATATATAATTCTTATATATAATATATTACATATATAATACAGCATATATGGTATAAATTTATATAAATATTTATATTTTGTATCTTATATATAAAATAGTATATATGTACAGGTATTTACAGCCATAAATAAAAATAATATTATGTCATTAGCAGTTTGCAGGGAAAATGAGTGGATCATTTATTTCTTGTCATATTAAGTGAAGAAAGCGAGCTGAGAAGGACAAAGATCACATATTTCCTCTCATATATGGACATTGCACCTAAAAACTAAACATATACATATATGTATATAAGTGTGTGTATATATATAAATATGTATATATACACATATGTACGTGTACATATGTGGTCAATCAGATTAAAGTATGGTATATTCTTGTGTGAAATAATATGGTCAATTGTGAACAATTAAGCCTTTGAACAATTAACATTCACTTCAACAAAAATCAACAATAGGAAAGTGAAAGATGTCCGGCCTGACGTGTGGGTACTAATGGGAATGGGTCAAGGAAATTAAGAGGTTGAAGAAGGATGAATATAGTCAAAATATTTTGTGTACATGTATGAAAATAGAACAGCAAAGCCTGTTGAGGTTAGTGTGGGGAAGAAGTGTGATGAGCAGGTGACTCCAAGCGAGATATACAAAGCATAAAGGGACATGTCAAAATGTAACTCCTTTGGGCAATTAGCTGATGCCAATTTCTTAAGGTTCTATTCAAACACGAACTGAATTTTATATTACATAAGCATTGCTTCATAATTTATTATTTAAAGAGTCTGTAGAGATGGGAAACAAAAGAAAATGAATAGTTTACTTGATGCTGGATCTGCACAAAGAAAAGACAATTACTAATAGGTAGAATGAACAGCATTTTCTTTCTTTCTTTCTTTTGTTGGTCATGAGGCTTGAACTCTGGGCCTGAGCGCTGTCCCTGAGCTCTTTAGTTCAAGGCTAGAGCTCTACCACTTCTGAATAGTGTTTTCTTATATAGTATGTTATAGAAAAAAAGTTTAACTACATAAAAGAGTGACACCTTGAGAAATGTAAAACCTCAGGTCACTGTTTGAAGGTCAGAATGTTCTCATGGACCTAACTCCTAAGCCATCACAGCTCAAAGCAAGGCTTAATTCCAGCCTTCCTCATGCAATAGGATGCTGACTCATGATTCCATCCAGAGCAGGTCAGCTGAGGACCTGGGTGCTTCCCTGCACAGAGGCAGATGCATGGACCACATGGCATCTCAGCCCCATCATCCTACAAGTCAGAGGTTGAGATTCTATCTTCCATTGTGAAAATCCAAGAATCAATACCTGACACGCCCCCATTACTAAGCAGTTTGGAACAACCTGAGCAGGAGAATGAATGTCCTCTCAAGTGAGATAATGGCAGATCTCTCAAGGTCAGGTGCCCACACATTCCTCTCTATGCTGTCTCAGAGTGTAGATTGTTACGAGTGTGCTCTAAGAAATAAGGAATAGCTACTTATGAAGTGTAGTCAATGCTCACACCAGTAAGGGGCTTTAAAAATTCATAATATATCTGTTGTATTGAACTATTTCATATAAAGTTATGTAAAATTCAGGCCAAGGAAATTATGATAATTTCACATGACAGAAAACAAGTAGGACTGAGTCTATTCTGGCAGAGCAAAAGCCAGGGCATGTGCTGGTGGGAGAAGCATCACCAACTACAGAATAGAACATGTGTGTAGGAGGACTTGATATATGTGACTGTATCAAACTAAAAAGTTTCTACAAAGGGTATAGCCAACAAGCTAAAATGACAGATTACAGTATGAATGAAGACTTTTGCAAGCTACCTATCAGACAATGGCCTAATATCCACAATATTCAGAGAACTTAAAAAAAATTATGCTCTCAAAAAACCAACAGCCTGATTAATAAGTAATGAGCTGAAGAGAGTGTTCTCAGAAGAAGTAAAAATGGCTCAACATCTCTGGTCATAGGAAATGTAAATGAAAATAACATTAAAACTATGCCTCACCTCAATCCAAATGGCCATGTTTAAGAAAACAAATAATAACAGATGCTGGTGAGAATGCAGCTGAAAGGGAAAACTAATACACTGATGATGGGAATGTTAATTTGTTCGACTCTGGAAAGCAGTATGGAGGCTCTCCAAAAAACTAAACATAAGACTACTCTATGATCCAGAAATTCCACTCTTGGACATTTATCCAAAAGATTACAAAACACAGTACAGTAAAACCACCAGCACAACCATGTTCATTGCAGTTCTATTCACTATAACCAAGATATAGCATCAGCCCAGCCTCAGTGGGTGAATGGATCAAGAAAATGTGATATATACACACAATGGAATTTTACTCATCCTTTAGAAAGAATAAAATTGCACTATTTGCAAAGAAACAGAAAGACCTGAAAATATGTTAAGTGAAGTACGTCAGGCCCAGAGAGACAAAGAATGCAAATGCTCCTTTATATGTAGAAACTATATTTGGCTTATAAACTCATAAGTAAATAAGTTCAATGGTAAGCAAGTGTATAAAATGTATTAACTAAAATGTGGTAGATTCAAGGGAGAACTCAAATAGTGTAATTCCTTAAAAAGACAAAGGCTAAATTCGACAAAATAAACACCAGAAAGTGAGTACTTGAAAGAGGTGGGATGGGGTCAAGAGGAAAGGTGTAGATGAATGAAGAAGAGAAAAGGGGAAGAATATAGTCGAGAATTCAGTGTATATACTACAAAATTAAGAACAATGAGGGAAGTAGTGGTTATGGAAGGGATGGATGAGAAGTTGAAAGGTGTGACATTGATCAAGATGTACTGTATTCATAAACTGTCTTGTTAAAGGGCAACTCCTTTGTTATCACTACTTCAAGATAATAAAAAATTCAAAAAGAACATATGCAAACTCAAATCAGTTTTGAGGGTGGGAGACAAACACTTAAACTAGAAGAACAGCATGAAGACCTATTTCATAGTAAGTTTCAAACTTTACCCCCTAAGTAGAGTGTAGTTCTGAATAAGACGTGGCTAATGACTTCCTGCTATTTATTTATAGGAGAGAGAGGGTTGTTTCTTCAATATAAAACCGAATCTAGGAAGAACCACAGGATTGAGGCAATATTTTTTCAGAGTACTTGGAGTACTTGTAAAGAATTAGTTCTCTGAGGAAAAAGGGAGATGGATAAATAGATGATGGATCAATAAACTATCGACATACATCTCTCTAAATATGCAGCTTTTATGAATACATTCATTAATACATATGGATCTCCACTATGCTTATTAGTTCATCTTTTTATTTTTTATGTTTTTGATTGTAAAAATGCTGTACAGAGGGGTTACAGTTACATGAGTAAGGTAATGAATACATTTCTTGTTGAGCATTGTTACCATCTCCTTTGTTTTTCCCCTACCATCTCTTTCCTCCCTACCTCCCCAACTCCTCCTTCCCCCTTTCCAGAAGTGTAAAGTCTGTTTTCAACATAGTATCTTGTACATCTCATTGTTACAATGGGTCAACGTATATCGTTATTATAAGCATTTTGTTATTTCCCTTCCCCACCCCAAATTATAAAAATGTATATACATGATGCAAGACACCAGAATCAAATGCAGTGAAAACAGGGGCTATTCTGTGGGAAAAGAACATACGAAAGAAACAAAAAAATCACACAGTACATTATAAATACGTTAGAAACAATAGCAAGAAAGAAAAAACCACTTGTGTCCCTATCTTGGGGTTCATTTCGCTTACCATCATCTTTTCATTTTATTGTGAAAATACTGTACAGAGAGGTTACAATTACATGGGCAAGATAATGAGTACATTTCTTATCCAGCGTTGTAGCCTCCTCCTTTGTTTCCCCTTCCCATCCCATCCTCCTCCAACTCCCCCCACCAAACCCTCCTCCTCCCCCCACCAAAGTTGTAAAATTCGTTTTTGACACAATGACTTGTATGTCTCATTGTTGCAATGGGTCCACCTGTATCCCTATTTAAACGATTTTTTTCCCTTCCCCTCCACAAATTATAACAACATCAAATACAGTGAAAGCAGGGGTCATATCATGGGGGAGGGACATACAAAGCAACAAAGAAATAATCTTATAACTGTGTTAGAAACAATTGCATGAAAGAAAAAACATTTGAATACATATCTTAGGGTTCATTTCCCTAACATCAACTTAACTGACTTTTTCTGCTTGACTCAGACATATACTAGTTATTGCAAATAAGGGAAACCATGGGACCTATGTTTCTTTGGGCCTGGCTTACTTCACTTAATAGAATTTTTTCCAAGTTTTTCCATTTCCTAACAAATGGGACAATGTCATTCTTTCTGATGGAGGCATAGAATTCCATTGTGTATATATACCACATTTTCTTGATCCATTCATCTACTGAGGGGCATCTGGGTTGGTTCCATATTTTAGCTATGGTAAATAAGGCTGCAATAAACATAGTCATGCTGGTACCTTTAGTGTGGTCTTGTTTGTGAACATTTAGGTAAATGCCCAAAAGTGGGATTGCTGCGTCATAGGGGAGCTCTATGTGGAGTCTTTTAAGGAACCTCCATACTACTTTCTAAAGTGGTTGATCAAGTTTACACTCCCTCCAACAATGCAGTAAGGTTCCCTTCTGTCCACATCCCCTCCAGCATCTGTTGTTATTAGAGTTCTTGATTATAGCCATTCTAACATCATCTTATATGGTCATAAGTACATAGCTTTTGACCTTTTCTTCTTGTCCTAGACATAGACTAGTTGTTGCAAATAAGGGAAACCATGGGACCTATGTTTCTTTGGGCCTGGCTTACTTCACTTAATATAATGTTTTCCAAGTCCTCTCATTTCCTAACAAATAGGGTGATGTCATTCTTTCTGATGGAGGCTATATTAGTTCATCTTGAGTCCTCTAGAGTCGGTGGAAAAACAGACCTTCCTTTTGCTGGTTTTCACTTGACATTGTTTTGCCTTTATCAGCTTGAATTAGTTTAGATTTGGATAATCTGATAACCATGACTGTGTCTGTGACAATCTTACCTTACAATGAACCCTAACTCTTCCTATAAACTTCTAAAGTTCCAAACACTCATACTCTGTACGACATGTAAGTTTGGAGAAAGCTAATGAAATCTCAGGGGATGAACATGAGACAGGAGCTTAGAAACTTACAATACAAACACATTAATGGGAAGCATAGGCACTGTTGCTATTAACACTCATTGCTTCCCTGCAAGCAAGGATGTGCTCCTATTAACCATTCCAGAGAAGTAGATCTATAATAGTTCACAGCACTATTTCTATTCATCCATTTGTATATTCCTGCCTACCATGCCTTCTTTTCCATCCCAGTCCTAGAAAATCTAGAACCTCACAGTAATGCAAGAGGCAAAGCTACTATTTCTGTTGCCTCTAATTAATGCTCTTTACCTGTTTCTCATCTTATGATGGACACATCTTTTTTCCTTCCCAGAAGAAAAGTACTTTTAAACCAAAGAAATGTGCTTGTTTCAGCAGCACATATCTTTAGCATGGACCCTGCCCCAAGATGACATGCAAATTAGTGAAATGTTCCATATAAAAATAAACTCAAACAAATAAAAACAACCAAACACTGATATAATTCACTTTTCCCAAAAGGAGAATACTAATTGCACAAAATAGTGACACTTTCATACATGTATATGCCATATATTAATCCTATCTACACACTTCCATATTTTAAGATGCAATATGATATCCCTAGAATTAAGAAGTGATACATGTCCCCATTTTAAAGAGTCTGCCATGCTTTGGGCCTTTTATCATGCATTCATGTTTGTCTCTTTTGTGTGTATTGTGTGTGTGTTAACTTCATCGTATTATATCTAGTATATGTTTGAGTCAAGCAGAAAAGGTCAGATAAGGTGATGTTAGGGAAATGAACCCTAAGATATGTATTCAAATGTTTTTTTTCTTTCATGAGGTTGTTTCTAACACATTTATAAGATTATTTCTTTGTTGCTTTGTATGTCCCTTCCCCACAGTATAACCCCTGCTTTCACTGTGTATGATGTCAGTATAATTTGTGGAGGGGAAGGGGAAAAACAAATCGTTTAAATAGGGATACAAGTGGACCCATTGCAACAATAAAATGTACAAGTCGTTATGTTGAAAACGAATACAACTTGGGGGGGAGGATTAGGTAGGGGGGTGGGGGAGGAGGATGGGAGGGATGGGAAGGGGAAACAAAGGAGGAAGCTACAATGCTTGATAAGAAATGTACTCATTATCTTGCCCCTGTAATTGTAACCCCTCTGTACAGTATTTTCACAATAAAAAAAAGAAAAAAAATATCTTCATTGTATTTTGGGGGAGTTCATCTTGATAAATATATCAGAGGCATGGAGGCATTGTACCTTTGTGATCTTCCTAGGAGTATAACTTCATAACACATATAAATAACAATTGTTGGTCTTCCAACATTATTATTATTTTTTTTTGGGTCCGGTCGTGGGGCCTGAACTCTGGGCCTGGGCGCTGTCCCTCAGCTCTTCAGCTCAAGGCTAGCGCTCTACCACCTGAGCCACAGCGCCACTTCCGGCTTTTTTTCTTTTTGTTTATGTGGTGCTGAGGAATAGAGCCCAGGGCCTCAAGCATGCAAGGCAAGCACTCTACCACTGAGCCACCTTCCCAGCCCAACATTATTATTAAAAAAATTGGAAATGGTATAGCTAAAATAATTTTCACAAGTTTCTACTTATCATGTCCCAGAGGTGAGCCAGGTACCTCATCCAACAATGTCACTCATGCAATGTTTGCGTTGCAGCCATACAGAAGTTTGACAGAGTACAGGGCCAGAGGGAGACACACCTGAAAACTACAGGATTATTTTTGTTCTCTTTTGCCTTCAAATTCACCGCAGGGGGAGGGAGGCAAAGAAGGGGGAGGGGAATGGCAGAAAATAAGATAAGCTGAGAACTGAAACATTCTTAAGGTAGGTACCCTTGAAGTAAAAGAGGTTAATGATGTGAGGAATTTATTTCCTCACTCATATCTAAGTAATAGTCTAAGCTGGAAGTAGCAACTCTCAGTCCTCTGGGAAGCTAGTAAGGAACATTCACTCATCACAGGACTATGTGAGTGTCAGGAAGGCAGGCCCACCCCCATGCCTAAATCCTGTCTCACAGGCTGGGGCAGAGCCCTATACCAGGATAAAAGGGTTCAGAGATGGGACACTTCCATCCACCTGCCTGCTGAGGTATCCAGTGTTCCTGTGCTGCCTGTGACTGCAGTAAGTGTACAATGGGACCATGTGCAGGAGCTTCTGCAGAGGGGTGCCAGATCAGAGCTAGGGGGGAGCTGGCCAGGGTGGTGGGCACTGGAGGATATATTATCAGAAGAGGAGAATTAGGAAAGGCTGAAGGGAAGGGGACACAAAAGGACTCTCTGTCACCAGTGGACAAGAGAATTGACAGACAGCCTGTGTCTCTGGGATCTGGAGCTAACAACTGCTCTCCAGTAGAGTGGGCCCCTGGGACAAGGGACCCTTCAGCACAGTGATGGCCTCCACTTGGATAGGCTTCAGGAAGGAAAGCCACTTCTGCAGATACAATACCATCCTGGCATGCAGAGAGCAAACGAGAGCCATATCAAGGGACAGGACTACTCTGGGCTTAGGAAGATATGAGTCAGGGATTTGTGCACACAATCTCCAGGATGATGAGGTCCCCACCTGCCTGAGACTCATCATGGCGATCCATCATCCTCATCTGGTAGTGACCTTACCATGTCTGACATGGCCTGACATGAGGGGCCAGGGTTGAAGTCTTAAGTATGCAAGAATCGATAGGGTTCTCTGTCTTTTCTTTCATGGAATGTGTTACTGACCTAGTATTCTTCCAGGCCCTTTCCAGTAGTGAGTGGCTTGCAGAGGGGAATCACTGTGCAAAGTAATAACAAGAGGAAATGACTATAATTTCTTTAAGAAAAAATTGTATTTATTATATAATATAGATTATAGTTCACTCAAAACTTAGGAATTTCAAGTATGAAGACAAATCCAAAAAACATTCTATAATACAATTTAGTCTCTTGTATAGTAAATGGCAGTTTTTATCTGGTTTCCAAAGAGATGATTATGAGGATATAAGGGAATGCTAAAGTATGACAGAGGAAACTACTAGAGGAAATTGTTCTGGCTTATACAGGAGGCTGGAGGGGGGGGGCAGTCATAGTGAGCAGGTAGCAACTCTGTTCCGGGTCTGATTTGCCTTTGACTCTCCACAGCCCTTACACTCCCTGCCTGCCAAGATGTCCTGCCAGCAGAGCCAGCAGCAGTGCCAGCCCCCTCCCAAGTGCACCCCCAAGTGCCCTCCCAAATGCCCCACTCCCAAATGTCCCCCAAAGTGTCCTCCTAAGTGCCCTCCAACCTCTTCCTGCTGTAGCCTTGGCTCTGGGGGCTGCTGTGGCTCCAGCTCTGGGGGTTGCTGCAGCTCTGGGGGTGGCGGCTGCTGTCTGAGCCATCACAGGCCCCGCCGATCTCTCCGCCGCAGACACCAGAGCTCTGGCTGCTGTGGCAGCAGCGGTGGCAGCAGCTGCTGTGGTAGCAGTGGCGGCAGCAGTGGCTGCTGTAGCAGCGGTGGTGGCAGTGGCTGCTGTAGCAGCAGCAGTGGCGGTAGCCAGCAGTCCGGAGGCTGCTGCTGACCTGGATCATGAGGACCTCAGACAAGCAATACTGAAGGAACTGAAGCATGCAGTTCTCCCTCCCTTCTCCTCTCTGTGTTCTCCGTGTCCTGCCCTCTAAGACACTGACATCTTCCTGTGGAGGTGCTGAATTCTTCTGTGTTACAAAATAATAAAGTCTTCCCTACTGAGACTCACCAGACTCTTCCTTGTTTTTGTCAGTACCATCTCCATATGAACATCTACTAGTTACCAGATCTACTATAAATTTGGATCATGTGATCCCTGAGATTCATTTCTTTCTGAATTAGTGAGTTCTGTACCTATGATTTTCCTATTTGAACCTAAATATCCATATCCTGAAGGCTCATCATGAGGAAACCTTTTGTAACAACTTGAATGGGAAAAAAGAGTCATACTAAGGCAGCATAGAGCTAGATCTCTGAAGGTTGATGTGTCCTTACCACACACCTGCACGACCCAGTAATTCTACTCCAGAGTATGACTAGATGAAGTGATAACTGCATTCTGAAAAGATCTGTACTCATATTCACTTAAGCATTGTTCATACAAGCCAAGATATTGAGGCAACCTAAATCTAGATAGATAGATAGATAGATAGATAGATAGATAGATAGATAGATAGATAGATAGATAGATAGGATGGAATGTTTATCAGTCTTAAGAAAGAAGGAAGTGTACCACAGCCCCATGTAGCAATGAAATATGCCACCCATATGACTTATTAACTAAAGAAAAAAGAAGGAATTACTACCATTTAGCTGTGGATAAACTCATAGGATATTATGCTAAGTGCAATAGGACATAGGCATAGGACAATGATCTCAATGATATATGGAATCTAAAAATGTCAAATTCATAGACAGAGTAATTCACTCTCTTTGGATCATTAGAGCCCTTCCAATTTCTATGGCCACCATCAAAACCGCTAGATGTTTACTGCCTCTGTACTAGTTACCTTCTCCTATACCCTACCCTCACCCTTGAAGGTCTGAGCCAACCTCCCTTCCTGGACTGGTCTGTGCATCCTCGGGTAAGTCTGTGCAACTCTTCACAGTGGGCAGTCAGCAGGCCCTGAGAATGAGGGCAACTCCAGGGGCAGGTGGCTGCAGATTCTCTTGCCAAGAACTTTTGACCCTAGCCCTGGGCTCTGTTCTCAGTAAATGAGCCAAGGACTCAAGTACAAGAGGATTCGACTCTGGTGTCTTCTTGGCTCCTGTGACCAGCAATGACTAGAAGCTCCTCACCTTCCTCCCTCTCTGGGACACAGAGAAGCAGCTCCCATCTTTGAGAAGGAGTAATAGGTACATTCTTACCATCACCTGCCATATTATCTCAGTGACGACTGCTACTCGGTACCTTTCTTGGAAATCAGTCCTTGAACTTTCCCAACCTCCTGCTGCAGTATTCATTTATTAGCTCTAGCCCTCCAGGTTTGAACAAATAAACATAGACACCATCAAGTTTTTTTTTCTCACATGTGCTCCCACTAGGTTGCATGGGAAATTACTTTACCTGCATATGGATGTGATATCTCTATCTAGGTTTGTGCTGTGGGCAGCGCATACATTAGCTGTGCATTGCATGGAACACATTCCTTGCAGATTTGTCTTGGGAGAGGAACTTGAGTTAGAAAACTTACTTGAAAGTTTGTAGTGTTGGAGCTAGTCACCACAAGCATGTCTTATTGCTCTGATTCTAAATGAGTAAGTAACTTGGTACAAATTTACCTATGCATCTCCCCTTCTCACCTGTAAAATGGGGATTTTAATAATTCACTCTATAAATTTGTTAGGAGTTATAAATAAAATAATGGAAGTAATCAAACTTTTCCTTAAATGTTTTGTGTGTACTAGAATCCATCACTGGCCTCCATCATCATCATTGTCCTTATATCCTCAAGCCCTGTTATCATAGTCAATTGATTTTTTTTGTAAAGTGGAAAGCCAGAATTTCTATAACACTTTAGACCTGATACCTGTCTTTCTCACATGACTTAGGCCATCATCATAAAAGCTCAAACATTTAGACATATGTGATGAGGACACAGTATGCTCCTGAAATTTGTTTGATGCTGCCTTGCTGTGAGTCTCTTTTTCCTGCTCAGGTTGTTATGAAAGACTTCTGTATAAGGGAGTGATCAGGATACGGCGCTCTAGGTTCACACAGTTCAGTCTGACACAAAAGCAGAGCTCACTGATTCTTTTTTTGGGGGGAAGGGACTAGTCGTGGGGCCTGAACTCTGGGCCTGGGCGCTGTCCCTCAGCTCTTCAGCTCAAGGCTAGCGCTCTACCACTTGAGCCACAGTGCCACTTCCGACTTTTTTCTTTTTGCTTATATGGTGCTGAGGAATTGAACCCAGGGCCTCAAGTATGCAAGGTGAGCACTCTACACTGAGCCACCTTCCCAGCCTGCTCACTGATTCTTAAGGCAATTGGCCCTAGTGGTTACTCAGTCTAGACTGCCAGTGGCTGTGGGTCTGGACAGGTGGATTTGTCACTTTGATTTACACCTGTGTTCAATGTTGTTGGAGGCATGTTTGGAGCCTTATACAGATGCATCATCTGATCGCATATGATGTCAATGCTGTAAATTAAATGCAATAAGAAAATTTTATATATGAAGCAAAGCATTGCTGTTCTGGGGTTTTTCTTAGCACAAATTGAGAGTGGACATTGTGGAGATCTCAACTGGAAATATGAGGCAAGTCAAAGTAATAGCTATTTCCTATTCCAATTGTTTTGGTCTATTTCTATCTATAATCTACTTAGTAATTAATTCATCTTTTTGAAAGTATGCATTTTCTTTAGAAGAATCATCTTGAATTTTATACTAAGGGATATTTTGCTTTATTTTTCAATCAACACCAAGGATATTCCTAATATATATATATATATATATATATATATATATATAATTTACCCACCATGCCTTTACTTTGGTAGTATACTTTATTAAGTAATATCATTCCAGTAGTAAAGCAAACATACCCAACTATATTTATACTTGAAAGCTACCAAAATTTTGATATAAAAGGAAATGATTGCTGGGCACTGGTGGATCATGCCTGTAATCCTAGCTACTCAGGAGATCTGAGGACCATGGTTTGAAGCCAGCCAGGGCAGAAAGTCTGTGAGACTCTTGTCTCCAATTAACCACCAGAAAACTGGAAGTGGCACTGTGGCTCAAAGTGGTAGAGCACTAGCCTTTAGGAATGAAGCTCATGGATAGCACCTAGGCCCTGAGTTCAAGCCCCACAACTGACATAAAAAGGGGAAATGAATTTGGTCTGTCCATTTCTGAATAAAACTATTTGTATGAAGAAGACCAACATGTCAATACAAGCTAGAAGGGGAAATAACCAGGGTCTTGTGTTTATTTATCCATCCATTTCAAATGTTTAATCACAGGCCCTTTGACTGAATATCTAATAAAGAACTAGGTACCTCCATTTTGTGGGTGCTTGGCTTGTCCTACATTTTCTAACTGTGAGGACAGCTGGCAGATACTAAGATTACACCTCATATTGGCTATAAAAAAGATACCATCCCACTTCCTGTACACAGAGTGGAGTATTAGGTATAAAATCAGAAAAATACATATGTACTGAGAATAAAAACACCCCCCGGTCCCCTGCAGCTGGACCCCCTCTCTCTGCAGACATGAAAAGTCAACTAAGGCTTGCTGTCAGGGCATCCAGAGGCACGCTCCTGAGCCTGGCTTCTGTCTAGGGTAAGATTCAGCTGTAGCTGCGCACACTCCCCTGTGGAGATGATGGTGGCAAAAACAATCAAGACTGATGAGGCTCAGTAGGGAAGACTTTATTATTTTGTAACACTGAAGAGGAGGCGTGAACATCTGAGGGGACATTCAGAACCTTCACAAAAAGATTTCAGCATCCCAGAGCCCAGGACAGGGAGGACATAGGGAGGAGAAGAGAGGGAGGGCAGCAGGCTGGAGCAAGTCTTCCGCACTTCAGTTCCTCCGCCATTGCTTGTCTGAGGTCCTCATGGCCCAGGTCAGCAGCAGCCTCCAGACTGCTGGCTACTGCCACCACTACTGCCACAGCAGCTGCTGCCCCCACTGCTACCACAGCAGCTGCTGCCACCACTGCTACCACAGCAGCCACTGCTGCCACCACCGCTGCCACAGCAGCCAGAGCTCTGGTGTCTGCGTCGGAGAGATCGGCGGGGCCTGTGGTGGCTCAGACAGCAGCCACCTCCCCCAGAGCTGCAGCAACCCCCAGAGCTGGAGCCACAGCAGCCCCCAGAGCCAAGGCTACAGCAGGAAGAGGCTGGAGGGCACTTAGGAGGACACTTTGGGGGACATTTGGGAGTGGGGCATTTGGGAGGGCACTTAGGGGTGCACTTGGGAGGGGGCTGGCACTGCTGCTGGCTCTGTTGGCAGGACATCTTGGCAGGCAGGGCTTCAGGAGCTGAGGAGTGTCAAAGACAAGTAAGACTCAGGACCCAGAGACAATCCTATCTTGTTCTTGCTTGTCACGTCAGCTTTGTTTCTAACCATTCGGTTTAGCCAACCGTTGAAGTGTAAGCCTGTATAAATGATCACTTATTATCCTTATTTCTAAATATTGGCCACATTCACACACGTTCTTACTTACATGATCATTAGTTTTATCTTTTTTTAAAAAAAAGATTAGAACATTAAAGTAAAAATATGTCAAATAAAAGTTCTCAAAATCAGTCATATATCATGTAATGGGAGGCATTCTACTCCTTTTATACAAATGAATCACAAAAGCAATCTGGGAAGCTATTTAACAATCCAATCACTTCTTTAGGGAAAATAATATTTTCCTCATGAAAAGATTTCCTACTTTTGTCCTGTAGGGACACAGAATGCAGATCTGCAAAGGGTGTTAGTGAACCTAAATGGGGAAATAATTTTCATTTCAGTTGGGATTCACATCTTGGTCCCTAACTAAATCAGGTATTCTGACAGTCTCAGCAGACAGCAGGCTTAAAACACTATCTCAACGTGAGACTTTGACTGCTCTTTAGACCCATTCCTCAACATAAGTAAATAAGTCAGCTGTGGTTCCTCCACACCAATTGAAAACCACTATTCTCATAGGAACTAGTTAGGAAAGCACAGTTGTTTCACAAATGCAAACACCCTATTCTGGGAGCAATGACATACAAATCATTGACAGTAACAATCTTACAATGCTTCCAGACCAGCAAGTCAACCCAGAACATTTTTCCCCCTCTGGAGCACTAAGTGACAATTACAGATTCCCTTCTCATGTTCCCATTTGTCTTCCGTATCTCCATTCCTCAGTCTTCCTGAGATTGTTTCCTTTGTTTATATGGAGGCCAGCCCACCACCAATCTTTATGGCTGTGTCCAGCTTCTCTTCCCACTCCAGCCTGAGCATCCTCAGAGGAAGCCCTCAATCCTATTCCCAATGAACTTACCAAGGTCAGAGGAAGCTCAAGGTCCGTGGGCACCTCAGAAGGTAAGTGGATGGAGATGCTCTGGCCCTGGCCTTTTTATCCTGGCCTAGGGCTCTGACCCAGCCTATGAGACAGAGCCTGGGCATGGAGGCCTGGCCATCTGACGCCCACAGAGGCTGGTGACTGGTGATGACTGGATGCTTATCATCTGCCTCCCTTGACAGAGCTCAAAGAAGCTGCTCTGTGCTTGGAATTAGGTGGTGTAGGATAATACCTGCCATGATTTCCAATATTGCTCTTCCTGGAAGGTGCTAGGCCTTGTGGGTCTCGCCTCCCATTCTTGGAGCATCAGACCTCATCAATTCCTTTGAAAAAAAGAGCTTCAATAAATTCAAATTGCATTTCTACAATGTCTGTGGAGCCCAATCAACATAAAAGGAGAGAACAAAGGACCATTGCTTTTATACACAAGAAAAATATATACAGAAATCTATGTAAATAATAAATACCCTATAGTCCTAAAAGTAGAACTCTTTCTTTCCTTTGGACTTTCCTTTATGCCCCAAAACAACACCGTAAAGTGTGTTTTGAAATATTGTTTTAATTATCTCTTCCAATGTATAACCTGTTTCTGTTTTCTTATCCCAAAGTATTCTGAAATTTCATGTCTCCCAAGTCATTTCCCTTGGGCCTCCATTTTTCCAACATCAACAAGTATCCCATTTTCGTACCTAATATAAAAAATGATCAATTTCAAATGAATGATACATTCATTTTTTTGTCTTCCAATGCTAATTCAATGTCTCTATATACAACCTGATTAAAGTCACATCTTTACATATTCTTTCAGATTTTCTTCCAATCAGGTCACTTTGATACAAAATAAATGACAGTTTTCATGGTTTCAACTTTTTAATAAATGGCATCGTGGGCTTGGAATGTGGCTTAGTGGTAGAGTGCTTGCCTGGCATGCATGATGCCCTGGGTTCGATTCCTTAGTACCGCATAAACAGAAAAAGCTGAAAGTGGTGCTGTGGCTCAAGTGGTAGAATGCTAGCCTTGAGCAAAAGAAGCTCAGGAACAGTGCCCAGGCCCCAAATTCAAGCCTCAGGACTGGCAAAAAAATGGCATCATGTTTGTGGGATTTACAGTAATCGTTGTCTATATAAAGCATTATTTATACAAGTTATTCAAGCCACTCTGCATAGATACTTTTATAGTCATGTTCATCTTAAGATGATGGCACTATTTTGTTATTCTGTTGGACAGACATTTAGAATGTTTCTACTTTTCACTGTAAAGATATTGCCATCATGGACATTAGGTGTTGACTTGCGTATGTGTAGGAGAGTCCCTCCAAGGAACAGTTTTTAAATTTTGGATCATGCTCATTTCTCTCAATTGAATGTACATATTTTAATTTCCACTATCAGTATATAAGAATCACTGCTGTTGCATACCATTGCTAAACTTAAATCACTGTCACTATATATATATATGTATGTATGTATGTATAGTTATATTTTTAGTATGTATTTCTCTCCATTGCAATGAGCACAAACATCTAGTTATGTCTTTGTTGGCTGTAGGATTCTTCCATCTTCTATAACTTGTTTGTTCTTTTCTTAAGGTTGATTTTTCTGTTGTCCTTTTTGCTAATATATTGCTGTTTTTCTGTTTGTCTTTTTTGCTAATGTATTGCTGTTTTGTGAATACTGACAATATGCTGTGAATGTCTTTTTTAATGCAATTCGTTGTTTCTAAGAATGGCATCTAGTGAATGAGTGTTTTATTTTTTAGGAGATAAATTTCTGTAACAAGAGCTATGCTGTTTATAGTTTTCAAATGTTAAGAAATCTTAAATGTTCATATGCTCAAAATCTGTTGACAAGATTTTCATGAAAAAGTTGAAAAAATTATCTATTTAAAGTCGTTATTCAGTCCAGAAAGGAATTATTGGGCATTTTATGTTTAATATTTCTTCTAAAGTATACTCAATCTCAGCATCATAATTAAATATTCTACTTTTTCCAATAATCTGTAACACTATGAAAACCTAGTAACCACATATCTGCAGACTTATGTTGAATAGAAAAATTTTTATTACCATGTCAACCCACATGAGAATATCTTGCTGCTCTAATTACTATAGATGTATAGTCACCTGTAAGTTCTAATCACACAGGACTCACCATCCACTAAGATTGTCTTGGTGTAAGCTCAGGGAGCAAAGGGCACATGTTTTCTCTCATATGCAGATGCTAGATCTAAAATACACCAGGACATGATAAATTTGACAGGACTCTAGGCATTCACAGTAAGATTAAAGGAGGATACTTTTAGAGGAAGAACACAAAGACACAATGCCTGTGTGCATCTGATCACATAAAATAATATTTATCAAAATGAACTCCAGGAAATGGAAATGAGATTTTTTCTTCGTTGTTTTAGTTTTTATTTTTTGGCATTTTTTAAGTTTGATTCCATTTTTTAAAATTTTATTTTATTGTAAAGATGCTGTACAGAGGGGCTACTGTTGCATGAGTAAGGTAGTGAGTACGTTTCTTGTTGCTCATTGTTACCCCCTCCTTTGTTGGTCTCCTACTATCTTGTTTGTTTGTTTACATGTCTTTGGGAGGGGGAGGGGGGCACAGAAATGGTAGGACAGTGGGTGAACAAATGCAACAGTGGTGCTCACTAGACCCTGTTGAAAATGAACTATACAACTTGTGGATGGGGACAGGAGAGAAAGATGGGAGAAAGAGAGAGAGAGAGAGAGAGGTGACACTTTATCTGACTTACAAAACTGTAACCCTTCTATATATAACCTTTATAATAACAATAAAAAGAAATTAATTGATTAAAGTTTTGATAATTAAATAAGTAATTACAACTGAATTAAAAAAGATGAGAAGATTGTCTTGGTGTTTATTAGACATTTTCTCTTTCATACAAATTTTAGAGTCAATTTTTAGTGTCATACAAAAGGAAGACAAAGCAAGAGAAGACATTTAACTACTAATGAAATCACATCTTTTAATTTGTAAAAGATTGTTAAATTTTACCACTAGTTGATTTTTCATTCATCCACATACACGATGTATCTATTTAGCCTTCCATAACGTCTTTAAATAAATTTTAAATATTTTACACCAAAAATGCATTTTGACATTGTACATTTTTGTTATTTTAAGCATCATTTGTTTCTGTTTCTGTGTGGTAATGGGACCTTGCACTTGCTAGGCAGGAACTCTATCACTTAAACCACACCAACCCCTTATTGCCTAAATCAATATCATATTAATTGATGGTTTGAGGGCTGCTGCTCTTTGTGACAACAGAGGCATGGACAGAATGGCCTCTAATCCTCATCACCCTTGGAATGTATGGGCTAGGCTTCTGGATCAGAACTACCAGTGTGTGTTGAGTAACCAATATCTTGACCACCCTTCCATGAAACATACCCTTTGCAATAGGATGAGCCATACTCACATAATCCAGTGGCGGATTACTGCAGGATGAGAGGGATAGTATATTACAATGTATCTCATAGAATTCCGACGATGGCTTACCTCACATATAAAGTAAACTCAATGCCAATATCAATAAAATGTTTTTACAACCCATTACCCATTGAATGCATATCCTTCTTTAGGAGCTGATAACAGATGTATGAACATAAGAACCAACTTCACCACCCAGGAGAATTTATTGTAATCGGATTGGGAAAAGTATGAATAGAAGTTATATTGGAATGACTGACACCATTTCAGAAGTGCACAGATCACAGAGTCAAGCAAGGGAGTTGGAGAAGGAAGGACAAATTAAAAGTAACTGACCATGTCAGCCTACGAACATTCCCAAAGGAAGAGCACAGTGCTTCAACTGGAGAAGGAATAAAGTGTTACACTTCACAAATTCCAAATACCAGCCAATAGGGATTAGAGTTCATTGTGAATCCAGTGGAACCCCACAGCAAGATGCCCTCAACTGTCTAAGGAAATGTTTTTCTGGGGCTGAGAGGTAGAGAGAGAACTTTTTTGGAACCTAATGAAGAGTAGAATTTTTATCTGACACCAGTCAGATAGAAATATGGTAACATGCAAGCGCGCGCGCGCACACACACACACACACACACACACACACACACACCTCTCTGAACCACATGCTAATAGGATTCCTACTGTACAGACGGTCTTAGATATTATTCGATTAATATCTAGCTGGGATCTAGAGAACTCCAGAATGCTTCTTCACAAATGGAAGGACAACAAACATTCTTTTGTTTTTGTTTTTGTTTTATATTAGTAAGTTTTTTAATTGTGAAAATACCTTACAGAGGGGTTACAGTCAAATGAGCAAGGTAATGAGTACATTTCTTATCAAGCATTGTTGCCTCCTCCTTTGTTTCCCCTTACCATCCCTGCCCATCCTCGCCCCTCCCCGCCACCCCCACACCCCCCTCCGCCGCCAAAGTTGTAAAGTTCGTTTTTCAACATAAGGTCTTGTACATCTCATTGTTGCAATGGGTCCACCCGTATCCCTATTTAAACAATTTGTTTTTTCCCTTCCCCTCCCCAAATTATACCATCATCAAAGACAGTGAAAACAGGGGTTATACCATGGGGGGGGACATACAAAGCAACATAGAAATCATCTTATAAATATGTTAGAAATAATAGCAAGAAAGAAAAACTATTGGAGTCCTTATCTTGGGTTTCTTTCCCCAAACATCAATTTATCTGACATTCTTGACATGAGCACATCTAGCTCTCATTTTCTTGCATCTGAAAAGTTAGTCTAGTTGTTTAGCAACCTTTCCATGCCACAGATGGAGTTTCATTATCGGAGTTACTATCTGAACCCAGAGGTTCATTTGAACCCATTTCCCTTACTCTACTCAAAGTGTGACAATCGCAATTTTTCTTTCTAGAAAAGCCTTTGTTAACACAGACAATTGAATAAAATTCTTAATGAACTAAGAAACTAGAAATTGAGAAAAACTTATAAAAGATAAAGAGAAATATATTCAATGTGAGGTGCTTTTCACCTGCGTCTACCAATAAGAGATGTGTTTCCCTTGGCTTATCATACCAAGCAATGTAATTTATATAGAGTTAGACAATTTTGTTGTCTCTTCTCCTTTTTCCCTGTCTCATCTGTGAAAGTAACTAAAACTTAACCACATAATCCCTGGAAAATCTGAGTTTTTACCCTGATTAAATGATCAAGAAATCTATCGCCTCTATAAAACTTCTTCACTCTCTAATTAAAACTATTTTTAAAGTGTCTTATTCTTTCTAACCAGATCATATTTTCTTACAAATCATCTATAGACTTTAAAATGTGTTATAATTTTTAAAAATATATAGCATAATATAAACTTCAAGAACTTTCTTTAAATTAGGTCGTTGGCAGACATATTTGATTATTTTATATTATCTTTATTATCAAGCTAGAAACAAAGAACAAGAATGATAACGTATTTTTTCATAAGGTCATAAAAGAAATAAACAGTAGAACCAAGAATCTCTCTAGGCTGTTTCACTTTAACCAACTATAATACACAAAGACACATGTGCGCACACATTCACGCATACACTCAACTATAAGATGAGGATTCTGTGAAACTCAGTTGAAGCCGTATTTCCCAGAATCATTAAACTAAGATTCGAGGTGTAAGATTCAAGGTTGGAACTCAACCTCCCAAAGTTAAGCAAGGCAATCATTTTCCAGGTAGGGAATATTAGGAATTCTCCCAACCTTCTCCCATTTGTTAATCCTATTCCAAGCTGAGATCTGCTACCCTGATCCCCATGGAGTAAGGCATATGAGAAACCTTTGAGGAACCTTTAGTCATCATCTGACCCAGGGCCATGTGGTATCAGGAAGCAGGGCCTCCCATGCTGGTCTCATGCTGGGGCAGAGTCCGGGGCCAAGATATAAAACAGCTTGAGATCAGAGCACGGCCATTCACTCGCCTTCTGAGGTGCTCACAGACCCAGTGATTCTTGTGACGTAGGTTTCCCCTGGGAACAGGAGCAGTGGTTTCCTCACAGGGATTCTTGGACCAGGACAGGAAGGGCAGCTGGAGAGGGCTGAGGTCCACAGCCCTCAATGCTGCACTCAATGATCTTCAGTGGACTGGGCTTCAAAGTCAGAGGAGACCAAAGCCCTGGACACCAGGCTTCATGAGAACAGTTTGAAAATGGGTTGACACGTAAAGCAACACCGTGACCCATCTTGCAAAGCTAAGTTGGAGATCATCGTTCTCAACCCACAGAGAAAAGCTCATAGAGGCTTGTCTGGGGGCTTTTAGCAAGTCATATATTTATGAATCCAACCAGAATTGGGAAGGCCTTTAAGACACCATATACAAGAAGCTGAAAATCACTGTGAGGCCTTGGTGTGCTGAAACAGGCAGAACTTTGCATAGGTGAAGATTGTTCTCCACTTTTTCATGAACGAAGAAAGCCAGTCACATCATCCAGTCACCAGGGAGATTTATGATTTGTGCAGAGCTGAGATTTTTACAGGACAAAAAAAAATACCCATTCACTTTCTTCAGGAAAATAGTTACATTCCCAGATACCTAAACTAGAGAAGTCCCTGGGTCTAGTTGGCCAGGCGGGGAAAATTGCCATCTTCATTTACAGGTTGTTATATTTGGGCAGATTTTTGAAAGAGTGAGCAGGACAATCTTGATGTCCTGACTTGTGTTTGATTCTCCCTCAGCTCCTGAAGTCCCAGCTACCAGCATGTCTTGCCAGCAGAGCCAGCAGCAGTGCCAGCCCCCTCCCAAGTGCACCCCTAAGTGCCCTCCCAAGTGCCCTGCCCCCAAGTGTCCCCCTAAGAGGCCCCCTAAATGTCCTCCAGTCTCCTACTGCGGTAGCCTTGGCTCTGGGGGCTGCTGTGGCTCTAGTTCTGGGGGTGGTGGCTGCTGTCTGAGTCACCACAGGCTCCGCAGGTCCCATTGCTACAGCAGCTCTGGCTGCTGCAGCCAGCCCTCAGGAAGCTCCAGCTGCTGTGGAGGGGGAAACAGCCAGCAATCTGAGGGCTGCTGCTGAAGGGCACACTGAACCTGGAAAAGCAGCCTAGGGAGACAACAAAGATCTACGTGTTCCTTCTGCTTGGCCTGGCCATTTTGCCAAGAGGTCTTGGTGATGACTGAGCTTAAATCTAGAGGATCCTCCTGACTTGGAGACTAGGAGCCCAAACATTTACCCCCAAAACATGTATTAATCTCCTGTGTCATACACGAGGCTGCTCAGGATACCCCAGGGAGGAGACCCTGTGGCCTTCTGCAACTTACTCTTTTCAACTCCAAAATTCTATAAAACAATAAAACTGGAAATCCATCTGAATGTCTTCTTGTGTTGGCTGTCATTCCTATTCATTTTTCTGTAGTCTGTGTCTCTGTAGTCATGCACATTTTGTCAATTTCCCCACTAATATCCCTTACGACCAAACATCTTTAACATTATACATGGTATCCTGGAGAGGTGAAGTGTAAATAAACAGTGTTGTAATTTATAGGAAGAGGAACAGAAGTTTACTTACCCTTAAGACTGGAATTATACTGGAACTGGAATTCCTGCCTGTGAATACCCAGCAGTGCTTTTTCCACTGACTATTAAAAATACACGGAAAGCACTAATACCTCTTTCTTTTCTTCTTCCTTCTTTCCTCCCTCCTTTCTTCCGTTTTCCTTTCCCTGTGCATCTCTTGTTTACTACATCTCTAAATTGCATCATGTTACCTTGTGTTCAATTCAGTGCTCATCATGACACCTAAACACAAAATCTGCAACTAATGTTGCTGGTAAGATAACGTTCAGTGATGGAAACACAACTAAAGGTGCCCAGGACAACAATGGGGAATCCATGCGGGTACTGCTTGCCACTCAGGCATGTTTGAGTCCACCATAGCTACAGTTTTGAAGAACATGGACAAAGTGCAAGAGCTGATTCATTCAATAAACTTAATTTGTGAAACTTCTAATGGCCTGGGTTAAATATGACACAGAGAGACCCATCCCTCTTAGCACCCTGACAACCACAGCCTAAGCAAAAATATATGTATATCCATGTGTCTATGTGTGTGTATGAATATGATAATGAATTGAATTATGCAATGTAGAATCCACTGCTGGTCTTAAGTAGTTTGATTGATTCAAAAAACAACGTCTGTGAAATGAACAAGAGAGTCAGAATACGAATGTGAAGGCAGTTGAAGAAGAATTTTTGGAGGCTTGAGGTAAGCTAATGTGGAGAAAAATTACTTGCCAGCACAAACCTTCAATATGAATAAAACTTCACAAATCATAGAAATGAATGCCTGAAAGGAAATTCACCTATAGGAGGCCATTTCTAGGTTTTTATGGAAAGGATTTAAAAAAAATAGAAACCTTTTGTGATCCGGCGCAGGGAGCCAGATGTCTTCAAACATGTGAATAAACACACACCCAGGGGTGTTTTTCAGGAACCACGCAACGTCAGGCCTGACCCAACTTCTCTTCCAGGATGCCTTCCTGAGTTGTGGCTATGCCAGTGAAATAGAGAAGTGTACTTAAGCTAGAATACCTTTCAAGATTTTGTTTATTGTGGATAATTATTCCATTCATCCACCTCTTATTGATAATCTTCTTGATGTTTCTCTCTACAAACATAACCTTTTAGATCCACCCCATAGATTAGGAGTTATGGCCATTTTTAAAGCATCCATCCCAGGAGGACACTGACCCAGGGTATTGCCTCAACTGTGGATGACACTGGAAAGATGATGATATAATTCCGGAAGGGTTGAAGCATCTCCCACTACATCAGGAACTTTGAGGAAGGTTGGGGTGACGTCATCCTCGAGCAGTGTATGAATGGCATCTGAAAGAAGGCCTTCAGGAAGTTAGCCATGACTTCAAATGATTTGCTAAGGATGAGGCGGTTGCAGACATCATCAAGGCAAAGAACTCTAACAGGTGTGTGACTTGGCAGGCCACAGAGGAGCTCACAGCGGTGGTTTCTGACGATTTGTTGGAACTAGAAGGAGAAACAGAGCCAAGAAGGCACAAGAGAGAAAGACACTGCAGGAAAAGACAGAGAAGAAATCTTGGAGAAAAAAATGATATTCCCAAAGAAGAATTTAGTAGCAGTTTTTGCAGGCCTAAACAAACTCCTTTGAAGGTCTGAAAATGTGGAGCCTGACAAAAAATCATTTTCACTAAGAGAAAGGAATGTTCTAGAGGCATTATCTACTTAGAAGAAAAATGATTTTTTTAAAAGAACACACTAAGAAAACCATCAAGGAAATCTTGCTGAAAGGAACCCTACCTCCTCAAGAAGAACCTCACACTGGTCCATTGGGAGGGAACTAGAAACCAGAAGATATCCTTATCAGGGGAGATGATGGCCCACTTGTGTTGATGTCTTGAAGACCTTCCAATGGGTCAAGATGAGGAGGGATTTGTTGCCATATTGATGATTCTGATCCTGCAGAGGTCTTGATGAATGAGTGCACTTATGTCTTCGTTTTTAACAACAGTGGGAAAAAAAGCGCAAAAATTTAAAATGAACAAAAAGCTATAAAATATGGACATAAATAAAAAATCTATGTACAGTTGTACAATGTGCTGGGGGGGGTGTGCACATGCGCTTGCGCACGCACTGGGGCTTGAACTCAGGGCCTGTTCCTAACTGATACCCCTAAGCTTTTATGCTGAAGGCTAGCACTCTGCCACTTGAGCCACAGCTCCATTTTGGCTTTTTGTTAGTGTTTAATTAGAGATAAGAGTCTCATGGACTTCACTGTTGGGCTGGCTTTGAACTGTAATCCTCAGATCTCAGCCTTCTGAGTAGCTAGGATTGCAGGTGTGAGCCACTGGTGCCAGGCACAATGTGCTGGTTTTAAGCTGTTATCATGAGTCAAAAAGTTGAAAGTATTTAGACGTTTATAAGGTAGTGATGGCTTTGTGCACCATCCCAAATAAAAATATTTGATTTGGTATAGCTTAATGGTACCATTTTGTAAAGTTTGCAGGTGTGCACAGCCCTGTCCTGGGCCTTCCCATTCATTCCATGACTCACCCAGAGCAGCGTCCACCTCCGCAAGCTCACTCCTGACAGGGCCACATAAAAATGTGTCATCCCTTTTCTTAAAAAATTACCATATTTGTGCTGTACATTCTCTCTTTAGGTACCTAAGGACCTAAGTGTGTGTGTGTGTGTGTGTGTGTGTGTGTGTGTGTGTATTCTATATTTTAATCACTAAGTCATATTTTTTGTGAATGGGCCACCAATTTTGTCATCACAGTACTATTTTATTCCCATATCCATTCTTAGTTTGTAGGGGTTTTTTTGCCTACTTACTATGAATATTTTCACTTGATAGTATAAAATCAAGTCCTGCTTTTTTCCTGCTTTTTATGAATTTCCTAGCCATTCATCAGCATAATACTTTGTATTGCTTGCTTATCTTTTGTTCATTATTTTCAAGTTTTTTCTTAATAATTTGTAGAATATATGTATATATCAGTCATTTTAATCTTCCAAATGTGTGAGATCATTTTTAGTTTATCATTTCTCTTCCAAATTTACCTATATGTTGCTCTTTCTTACATGAATGATTTTTATTTGGGAATATACACTTAAATATATAATGCATAAGTGTGTGGATATTATATATAATTATAATATATAATTATAATCATAATATATAATTATAGCACATAATTATATATAAAATATAATTATAATATATAAATGCTTGTGTATCATAATATGTAAATATATAAATGTTTTTCTCTTAAAATGCAGTTTTTGTGGTATCTGAGCTCAAGAACTAATCAATTATGTTTTCTTTTCTATTCTGAATATTATTTAATAACATATATTAGTGAAGCAAGGATTTCATGAGGAAAACATAAATAATCCACTAATGTCTTAGGTATAAAATTTGGATGATTATTTTAAAAAATGAAGAATTTGTGAGTTTGTTAATCAGAAACTAGATTGTAGGCAAAAGCAGTCAAATCAATCAAAAAGTAAATGGTCAAATTTATCCCTAAAAGTTTATAATATGGAAAATACACATTAATTTGACTTGTCTCACATTGCAATTCTAGATCTTAACCATGTCTACTCCTAATTTTTGATAACATAAAATCCAGAAAGTCGCTGGGCGCTGATGGCTCCTGCCTGTAATCCTAGCTACTGAGGAGGCTGAGATCTGAGGATCACAGTTCAAAGCCAGCCTGGGCAGGAAAGTCAGTGAGACTCTTATCTCCAAAAAACCCACTAGAAAACCAGAAGTGGCACTGTGGCTCAAGCGGTAGAGCGCTCACCTTGAGCTGAAGAGCGCAAGGAGAGCACCCAGGCCCAGAGTTCAAGCCCCACAACCGACCAAAAAAAAATCCAGAAAGCCAATCTTTTCCTTAATAAAAAAAATGTCCTGGGGCTGGGAAGGTGGCTCAGTGGTAGAGTGCTTGCCTTGCATGCATGAGGCCCTAGGTTCGATTCCTCAGCACCACATAAGCAAAAAGGAAAAAGCCAGAAGTGGCGCTGTGGCTCAAGTGGTAGAGCTCTAGCCTTTGAGGTGAAGAGCTGAGGAACAGCACCCAGGCCCAAAGTTCAGGCCCCAGGACCAGACCCCCCCCCAAAAAAATGTCCTGCCCCATATTGATGGCTCACACCTATAATACTAGATACTCAGGAGGCTGATATTAGAGGACTGTGATTTGAAGCCAGCCCCTGCTGGCTGTGAGACTCTTATCCCCTAATACACTACTGAAAAGCTGAATGTAGAGCTGTGACTCTAGTGGTAAAGTGCTAGTCTTGAGCAAAAGAAGCTTAAGGACAATGTTCCAGGCCTTGAATTCAAGCCCTAAGATTGACACAAAAAAATTCCTTATTTAATTGAATATGGCATTGATGTCATACAGCCAAAGAAAGCAGACCAATCTTTATGAGGTTCCAAACATGCTACTAACAGATAAGCCACACCTAACTCATGATGATTGAGTTAGATTGAATGATTGAGTTAGTTCTACTAATCACAGCCACTAGAGGTGTAAACTGTATGGTGATCCCCTCAGGTCAATTACTTTAAGAATTAGCAAACTCTCCTGAGTAAGACTGAGCTGGGTAAGCCAAGACATCCATATCCTGACTGCTTCATACAAGAGCACCTTTTGTAACATTCAAGCAGGAAAAGAAGAGTCAGACTCAGGTAACATAGGGCTGGACTTCTGCTTAGTGAGGTGTCCTCCTCACATGTCTGCCTGCGGAAAGTCTTACACATGGCCTAAGTCATGTGAAAAAGTTATATGTAAGCCCTAACGTGCTATAGAAATGCCAGCTTCACACTTGTCGAAAAAGTTCATTTGACTATTACAGCATGCTTCCAGAAAATGATTAAGGATAAAGATGATGGTGATGCATTGGAATTCTATGCTTCCATCAGAAAGAATGGCCTGGCCCCATTCGTAAGGAAATGGAAAGACTTGGAAAAAATCATACTAAGTGAAGAAAGCCAGACCCAAAGAAACATAGGCGGCATTGTTTGCCTCATTTGTAATAATAAGAATGTGCCTACAAAGCTACAAGTAAACCTAATGGATAATAAAAGACAAATAATGACCTTGAGACATGATTCACTAAACAGCTCTCTCAACATTCACACAGCAAAGCCAAAGGAGGATATTTTTAGGAGAGGATCACAAGAGTTCAGTAACTATGTGCATATGACCATATAAAATGGTGCTTATTGAAGTGAACTCCAAGAAATGGAAACAAGAGGTTTTTTACTGCATGCATTTTTTCTTTCCTCTTTCCTATTTTCTTTGCCTTATTCCCTTTTGTTGCTGCATTTGATTTCTGTACTCTTTGTCTTGCATATAAGTCTATCTGTTTTGGGGAGAGGAAGGGAAAGCACAGAAATGGTGGGAAAAAGGGTCAATCAGTCCATCGGTGATGTGTGCTAGACAGTATGTTGGAAATGAACTATACAACTTGGGAGGGGAGGGGAGATCAAAGGGGGAAAACAGAGAGAACAAGGGAATGGGTGACACTGTTCAAAAAGAAATGTACTCATCATCTGACTTATGTAACTGCAAACCCTCTGCACATCACTTTCACAATAATTTTTTTTAAAAAGATGGTGATGCTGATGACATAATGATGGTGGTGACAATGATGTTTTCTACTATGTGTAAAATGTGAAAGAAACAGTGATGTGTCTAAATGAATTATCTTATTCAGTACTGATGAATTAATAAAGTGAAGGTTATTGAAATTCCCATTCTGCATGCAAGACACTGAGTCAGAGGTGATCAATAATCGAGACTAAGTTATAGATGGTGAATCAGAGCTTCAACTATTGTACAGACCATCTGGCTCTAAAACCACAAACCTACTTGTGTGTGTGTGTGTGTGTGTGTGTGTGTGTGTGTGTGTGTGTGTGCACTGAAGCTTTTAACTTGGGGCATCACATCACTTGACTATTTCACTCAAGGCTGCTGCTTAAGCCTCTCCTTCACATGCAATTTGGTGTTTCTTAAGTAGAGATAAGAGTCTGCCATGGCTAGCTTCAAACCACATTCCTCAGATTTCAGCCTTCTGAGTAGCTAGGGTTACAGGTGTGAGCCACCAGTGCCCAGCTCCACACACTTAATTTTTAAGTAATTTTTCCAGCTCAACTTGACCTTATGAGGCAGATCCACCTTGGAATATGTTCCATACTAACACCTGTCCACACAGAAACAGACACAACAAACACCTGCTTACAGAGATAAACTCTCAATGACGAGGTGGTAGGAAACGTGGAAAAAGCTTTGAGGCTTCCATGTTCCTTTGTTTAAACCTAGAGCCCTGGGGACAATTAATTTATATTGCTCTAGAAAGACTGAAAGTTTGAGGATCTCCAAGCAAGAGAGTAAGAGGCAGGCATCACTTAGGAGAAAATGTGGCAGATAATGGTAAGAATTCACCTACCACCCCTTTTCTTGTCTCTGGTTGGAAGCAGCTGTCCTGTTCTTCCTGGAGGAAGTCTGGTAAAGACACATATAGTCCATCGGACACCAAAGCCACGTAGGTAGCAGGAGGCAGGGCCTCCCATGCCCAGACCCTGTCTCACACACTGACGGCAGAGTCTCAAGACCAGGATTAAATCAGACTGATAAGTGTCCACTAGGAGGTGCTGCATCCACAGATGGATGCAGAGACCCCAACAGGAGGGAAGGTTGGGCCAGGGCCAGGGCCTTCAGTGACAAGGGAGTTGTTGGAAGGGAAGAGAGAGATAAAGAGAGAGAGAGAGAGAGAAATAATCTTCTGAACTCGATGAAAGAGGATGATCTGTGGGGGGTGAGATTAAAGACCTCAATGATTTGTGTATCAATGCTCTATGATCCAAACCAAATCAGTCTGTATCTTTTTCCATCTTCCACGCTGTAGATAAAATCAATAATTCTTCCTTTGAAAAGCATCAACCTTAGAGCATCAGTTGTCTCCTAGCAATCCTTTGCTGGAAATTCTAGTGAAGTCAAGGGGAAGTATATTTGGCACTTGATAAACACAGATACTTCTGGTCTTCACCCTCAAGAGTTATTTAGTTAGTTAGGATTTAGGTCTGATTGACTATTATTTCAGTCCTTGTTCCAATAACTTCCATAGAAATCATCATCATCATCATCATCATCATCATCATCTATCTGCCCTGAAGAAGTTTTATTTTTCCTTAGGAGTAAGGGGGTATTAGTCAGCCCTTCCCTTTCCTATATCTAAGGTGACTGCAATGTGGCTGCAGAATGACTTAGAGCAGAGACACACGAAAAATGGAGGCAGTTATGTCAAGCTTTTTAAATTCATGGACCCAGTCAAAGCAGTTGTAGGAGTAATTCTTTCATTACGAGAGAGGCTTCACACCATTCTCTTACCTGCTTTTTGTTCACAAAGACATCTTTCTCTCTTCATCTACACCACATCTCAAAGCCTTCCCAGATGAAACAGGTATGTGTACCCTAATAATCCTGCCCTATTGGATTTGGGGCTCCAACAGCAATTCCTCTTCCAGCTTTGCCCCATTTTCTGCTTTGACAGATCCTTATCCCTCATCCCCCACCAACTCTACTTGCCTTTGTCTGCTAGCTGATTTGACAGCTGCTGAAGACTGCTCCTACAACCAAATATCAGTTGTTACTTCTCATATTTTCTCAATTATTTCCTGTGTGTGTGTGTGTGTGTGTGTGTGTGTGTGTGTGTGTGTGTGTGTGGTATATTAGGAATACAGAGGTAGGCAAGACACAGTCCTTACCATCAGGGAGTTCAGTGATACCTTTTTTCCCCCTTTTGAATGTTAATTATTTATTTTTCTTGTTTCTGTATTTTTTATTATTTTTTAATTTTATTGTTATTATAAAGATGATGTACAGATGGACTGCAGTTATATAAGTAGGTAAAGAGTACTTTTCTTTTCGGATAATGTTACCCCTTTCTTGCTCTCTCCTGATTTTTCCCTCCCAATCCTCCCCCTACAAGTTGCATAGTTCATTTTCAACATAGTATCTAGTATCACTGCTGCATTTGTTCACCCTTTGCCTTTGTTTCTGTCCCCACACACACACATTTACCCTCTTAAAAACAGCTAAATGAACAAGACAAAATGAAAAAACAGAAAAGAAAAACAACAACAAAGAAAAAAAATCTCTTGTTTCCATTTCCTGGAGTTTGTTTTGATATATTATTTTATATCATCAGAAGAACATAGGCATTGTATTCTTGTATTCCTCCCCTGTTAATATCTTCCTTAGGTCTCACTGTGTGTGAATGCCTAGAGTCTTACACAATTTATTATGTACTGATGTATTTTAGATCTATCTTCTGCATATGAGAGAAAACATGCACCTTAAAATAGGTCTCTGTCAACATGCACAAATATGGACTAAAGTGGATCAAAGAACTCAGTGTCAGACCTGAAACTGAAATTACTGCAAGAGGGAGTAGGAAAAACACTAGACCCTACAGACATAGGCAGAAAATTTTTGAAAAGAGTCCCAGGGGCACAGCAGAGAGGCAGGAGAGAGATTTGACAAATGGGATTACATCAAACTAAAACATTTCTGCAAAGCTAAAGATATAATTACTAAATTAGAAAGATAGCCAACAGACTGGGAAAAGATCTTCATCAGCAATACATCTTCACCGACAAAGGCCTAATACCCAAAATATACAAGGATCTCAAGAAACTAACCCCTCCCAAAGCTAATAAACCAATCACTAAATGGGCAAAGGAGCCAAGGAGAGAACTTCTTAGAGTAAGAATGGCAAAGAAACATACAAGGAAATGCTCAACAACTCTGTCAATAAAGGAAATGCAAATCAAAATAACTCTGAGATTCCATCTCACCCCAGTGAAATTGGCCAACATCATGAACTCAAACAACAACAAGTGTTGGCAGGGATGTGATGTAAAAGGAACCCTACTGCACTGTTGGAGGGAATATAAACTAGTAAAATGACTTTGGACAGCAGTCTGGAGGTTCCTCAAAACTAAACATAGGGGCCTTGGAATGTGGCTCAGAGGTAGAGTGCTTGCTTTGCATGCATGAGGCCCTGAGTTCAATTCCTCAGCACCACATAAGCAGAAAATCTCGGAAGTGGTGCTGTGGCTCAAATGGTGGAGTCCTAGCCTTGAGCTGAAGAGCTGAGAGACAGCATCCAGGCCCTACAATTGACCAAAAATACCCCCCAAAACAAAAAAACCCGCAAAATATAGGAAAAAAAAACTAAACATAGATCTTCCCTATAACCCAGCCATTCTGCTCCTGGACATCTACCCAGAACATTACAAGCCAGGATGCCATATGCACTTCCATATTCACTACTGCACTATTCACAATAGCCAAGTTAAACAGATGCCCTACAACAGACAAGTGGACCCAAAAAATGTGGTACTTATATACAAAGGAATTTTACACAGCTGTTACAAAGAGTCGCATTGTGTTATTTGCAGGGAAATGGATGGACCTAAAACAAACCATATTAAGTGAAGCCAAGCTCAGAGAGAGAATCATCAGCACATTTTAATTACCTGTGTCTATCAATAGAAATTCTGGGATGGAAAGGGACTGTTGGTAGATAAGTGTTCCCATAACTGGGTGCTTGTGTCTCACACCGGTAATACTAGCTGCTCAGGAGGCTGAAAATCTGAGGGTCACAGTGTGAAAACAGCCTGGGCAGGAAAGTCTGTGAAACTTTTATCTATAATTCACTAGCAAAAAGTTCAATGTGGAGCTGTGTGGTAGAGTACTAGCCTTGAGTCATAAAGGTTAGAGACAGTGCTCAGGCCTGGAGTTCAAGCCCTAGTACCAGTACACACACACACACACACACACACACACACACACACACACAATTAGTGTTCCCACTTTAAGACAATACCATAAAATAACATAAATTTTTGTGAAAGATGAAGGAAAACTTTCCACTCTATCAAAGCTTTTCAACAGTGTTCCTTAATAACCGTACACACAGCTCCTCTTTTGAGTTTAAGAGAAAGCAGAATCATGCATGTTTAATTCTCTGCCCTACTCTCTTAGCCTATTGTGTAAGGTTTGTTTCACCCATACATTACTGGTTCTGAAAAGGTGTTCACAAATGCCTTGTTCACAACAAGAAGTGAACACCTGATTCCCCCCCCCTCAAAAAAACACAAAAAATGAGTTGGAGTTGATTTTATGTGTTGTTCTCCTGAAACATAGAGTTTACCTTGATGGCATGAAGACTGTTTCCTTCAACAAACATGAATGAACATTTTCTCTGTGTCAGTGACAGCATCACACTCTCGGAATGCAGAAGTGATAATGACAAAGTCCGCGTCATCCAGAAACAGTTTAGGAGAGAGATAAGATATGCATCTAGGTCACTGTTGCCTACAGTAACTAGAATAGATTATAACCAAGTCCCAAGAACGAAGACCTGTGATGTGGCCAAGGAGCCAGGCAAGGGCCTTGGGGACCAATGCCTGCATCCAGCTGATGTTAAATTGTGGAGATTCTGTCTGATGGTCTTCCTCAAAATCTGGGTACCATTAAACTTGACATTTCCTCCATAATCCTACATCAGTAGCAATTAAATTTCTAGCTGCACACCCATGTCACAAGACTCAGCCAGTGTACTCACTTCCACCCAAGCTGATCTAAAGGTCCTACCCTTCACATGTAAATCCCACAGAACCACATCCCAGCTGCTGTATGTAGCTGAGGAATCTGGCCTTAGGAATTGTGAAATATCCGCATCGCTCATTTGTCCCATGGCTACCCTCCAATAAGAGGTAGCCTGGAGGCTTCATGTGGAGGTTGTATAAAAAAGCCTCTGCCTTCCTGGCTCCCTGAGGCTTCCAGTCTCCTCCTGGGATGGCTTGATCACTCTTCTTGATCTAAGGTAAGGCTACTTCTGGGGGAAGAGATGTCACTAAGGCAGTCAATCTCCTCTATTGTCTCCACAGAGGCCTTAAGCCAAGTAGGAAAAGTTAGGAGGAAGGGAGCAAGGCAGGGAAGTGGAAGTCCCTGCAAAAGACCCAAAAATGATCCATCGGGGCTAGATGGCCAGCAAAGCAAAAGAGAGATACTAAGGCTTGGGAGAGGGGGGGTCTCAAGTTAGAAGACTGAGTGAAGAAAGAACAGATGGATACCGGTGGTCATAGGTGCTTGACCATGGTGGACATCAGCCTGGGAAACATGAACTGACACTTCAATTTCTTTTTCTTTTTAAAGAGGACGAGTAGGCTATTAGCTTGGTTGTTGACTAAATGAGCTCCATAGGAAATTCCACCAGAAGATATACCCCCCAAGTAATCAGGCCTTTTAAATGCATCATTCATTGTCCATGGATGGACTCCAAAGGGTTGCTTGTGCTAAGGGCCATTGCTGTCAGCTCCAGGTATTGAAGAGGAGAGACCCAGGTGCTCAAGTTGCCTGCGTGCATCCCTGACCTACCCGCCTTCCCTTTCTCTTCCAGGTTTGCTGTAGTAGCAGAATCATGTCCCAGCAGAAGCAGCCATCTGCAAAATCCCCAGATGCTCTCCAATGCTCCCCACCTCAATGTCCACATGCGCAGTGCCTGCCCCCCTGCTCTGCTCCCTGTGCAGAGCCCTATTCAGGAGACCGTTCTTCTTGTCCCCTAAGCACCGCTGCTCAGTGTGCAGCCTGCCCCAAGAGAGCCCGCCGCCAGCCCCGCTGCGTCAGCGGGGGCACAACCTACCACTGCCAAGAGGAGGAATGCTAAGGGACCAGATGGAGGGGTGGAGCCCACGTACAGCCGTCTCTCCCCCACCTAATGCCTTGCACTAATTCCACTCGGAAGCCCAGGACCTCCACCTTCCGTCTGGGTTGAGAAATAACTTCCTGGTCCCCAGCACTGGAGAGGCGAGAAGTAGGCAGAGCCGCTTTTCTGCTTTTCTCTCCCACTCACCAATAGGCTCAGCAAGCCTGAAGTTGTGCCTGGATCACGGCTGTGATTTCTGTGACTCTTGAAGCCCTGCTCAGGCACCAAGGCCCCTAAGACTCTGCTCCTCCTCCTTTCCTCTCATGACAGCTGATATGCTCTCAGAGACTGGCCTTCTGGGTCCTCAAAGTCATCCACCTTGGCGATGGTAGGAGTCTAACACCCGGATTGCGATGCAACAAACTTAGATTGAGCCCTTGGTGTGTACCGGCCTTTCTTTTTGCAGATATGAATGGGAAGTTTGACCCTGCTCTAATAAATCTTATAATCTCGTCGAGAAAGCAAGACACACTCCAGATGGAAAGATATGGATTAATAAATATTATTTAAGCTACTTACTTATTTGTCTTACTTAAGTATTTGGTTATTACTTACTTATTATTTTCTTGCTTAAGAAAATAAAAAAATATAAAATGTAAAAGGTAGCATTGAGAGGTTCATTCTGATGAAGTGGATAAAACGTGATTTCTGAAGCTGGGCACCGGTGGCTCACGCCTGTAATCCTAGCTACTCAGGCAGCTAAGACCTGAGGATCAGAGTTCAAAGCCAGCACAGGCAGAAAAATCCCTGTGAGACTCTTATCTTCATTTGATTCCTCAAAAGCAGGAAGTGATGATTTGGTTCAAATGGCAGAGAGCTATCCTTGAACACAAAGAGGCTCAGTGACAGTGCCCAGGCCCTGAGTTCAAACCCTACAACCAATAAAGAGAGAGAGACACACACACACAGAGACAGAGACAGACAGAGAGGAAGGAAAAGAAAAAGATAAAGAAAAAGTGGGGGGAGGAGGATGGGAAGGGATGGGAAGGGGAAACAAAGGAGGAGGCTACAATGCTTGATAAGAAATGTACTCATTATCTTGCCCATGTAATTGTAACCCCTCTGTACAGTATTTTCACAATAAAAAAATAAAAATAAATAAAAGCAAATAAATCAATAAAAAGGAAAAAGAAAAAGAAAAAATTGGGTTTCTGGGACCTGGAGGAAGAGATCAGAAAACAGCAAGTGTAACCACAGTGGGCTGAGTAGAATACAATGAAACAGGGTGTGAAACAGCAAAAAGCTTTAGGTGATAAAAGTGTGGAGGGAGGAGGAGGCACTTTCCTGGTGGGAGAGCCAGTGCACACCAACGTAGTAGCACTTCTCCAGAAGAGGAATTTTAACTTGACTGAAGTTCCAGATGTGAAATGACAGGTGTGGGACAGTTCACAACCCCAGTTCCTGATGGTAACTCAAACCTGCTGAGTGTACGGAACTAAGGCATAAAATCCCAGCTGTCAAAAGATTGTTCCCTTAGGGAAAGTCTGGGCCCAAGCCAAGGGTCTAGTGTCCTGGGTTGAGTAGAGCCTAATGTAAACTACAAGAATCTTGAGGGGTTTAACTTATATCAATATGTTTTGTGTAATGACTTACATAAGTATACATTTTCACAGGGACTTTGAACGATATAGCTAGCTAGCTAGCTAGATGTGTGTATATTTGTGTGTAAATACTTTTCTGTATATCAGATACATACATATATATCAAGAATTCAACCTAATAGATTTCATTGACCAGTCACAGAAAAGAATCTCAGTGTACTATTTCTAATACATAGGATGCTCATTAGACATCCTATTATTCTGAGACCTCACTGAACCTCTGTTACAACATATATCTTACACATGATAGCCTACAATTATAATTTTATATGTGTCATTTTTCCCATTAAACAAATGATGCATACTTTTATAAAGAGAGTTAATATCCTAACAAACACGAGGCACTGTGTTTAAATCCTAGTACCATCATCATCAACAACAACAGAAGATGTTTTAATGCAGGAGCTGGGGTGATAGTAGAGCATTTGCCCAGCATGTGTGAGGCCTGAGTTGCATCTTTAATGCCATCAAAAAATGTTAATGTAGGGAAGCATATGTCTGATGATTAAGAGCAGCCTAAAATTGTATCACCTAAAAACAATCACTGCTACTCATTGCTTAGATATCTTTGCAAACTTTTAAACAAAAATCACAAACTAGAATCATTTCAGAAAATTGTCAACATTCATCCACACTGGTGTATATTGATCGACACCTATTATATGTGGCATTCATTTTATTTCCACTCTTGGCAGATAAAACAATGTAAAATAACATTTCACTGACAATTGCTCCATGGTCTTAGGATAAATTTAGAATTGTAATCCTAAAATTGTCAAAAACTGTAACAACTTTTTTATTGTATTTTGGGGTGCAATTGTAATGACTCTTTTTAAATATCAATTTTGAGCTGGGCACTGCTAGCTCATGCCTGTAATCCTAGCTACTCAGAAGGCTGAGGTCTGAGGATCTATGTTCAAAAGGCAGCCACCCATACAGAAAAATCTCATGAGACTCTTATTGCCAATAAACTACCCCCCCCAAATAAAAAGCTGAAAGCAGGGGTTATACTGTGGGGGAGGGACATACAAAGCAACAAAAAATAATCTTATAAATGTGTTAGAAACAATCACATGAAAGAAAAAAAAACATTTGAATACATATCTTAGGGTTCATTTCTCTAACATCAACTTATCTGACCTTTTCTGCTTGACTCAGACATATACTAGTTATTGCAAATAAGGGTGGGGGGGAGGGGTGAAGATGGGATGGGAAGGGGAAACAAAAGAGAAGGCAACAATGCTTGATAAGAAATGTACTCACTATCTTGCCCATGTAATTGTAACCCCTCTGTACAGTATTTTCACAATAAAAAAAAAGCTGGATGTGACACTGTGGCTTACGTGGTAAAGCACCAGCCTTGAGAACTCAAGGATAGTACCAGGCCCTGAGTTCAATCCCCAGGACTGGAAAAACCAAACAAACAAAAAATCAGCAACAAAAATGTCACTTGTGGAAGGGATTTCTTTAATTCAAGAGTAAAACTAGCTTCCCATGGGAAAATCTTGCTTAGTGAGAAGAAATAGTTCCCATGCTTGACTAATATCTATGTAGCTTATGGTTATAAAACCTATATCTAGATAGGCTGGGAAGTTGGCTCAGTGGTAGAGTGTTTGCCTCGCATTCATGAAGCCCTGGGTTTGATTCCTCAGCACCACATAAGCAGAAAAAAGCCAGAAGTGGTGCTGTGGCTCAAGTGATAGGGCGCTAGTATTGAGTTGAATTGCTGAGGGACAGTGTCCAGGCCCAGAGTTCAGCCTCCACAACTGACAAAAAAATCTATATCAAGAAAGATAGATCTTTCGCTTCTGGACAAAAAAAAAAGAAATTTCTCTTATATAAAGCTATGTCCTATGGGTATTGATAAGCCAGAGTTTGAATTTACCTACATATGTCTGTACATTTGATGTTACTGTGGTTTGAACTCAGGGTTTTGTGCTTGCTAAGCAGGTGCTTTATCACTTGAATTTTGTTGTTATCATTAAGGTGTTGTACAAAGTGGTTACTATTTTATAATTCAGGTATTGCGTATATCCTTCTTTTGTTTTCTCCCTGTTTCCCGTCTTGTTCCTGCTCACAAGTTGCATAATTCATTTCCCACATAGTGTATAGTGAAGACCATGATTGCATTTGTTCACTCTTCCACCCTACCTTTCTTTGCCCGTCCCGTTCCTCCTATAAGTAGAAAAAGAAAAAAAAAACACTCCAACATAACAAAAGATGCTGGCTGGGATGTGGCCAAAAGGGAATGCTACTACACTGTTAATGAGAGTGCAAACTTGCTCAGCCACTCTAGAAAGCAGTATGGAGCTCCTCAAAAGACTAAACATAGAGTTCCCCTAAAACCCAGTAATCCCACTCCTGGGTATTTACCCAATGACCACAAACAAGTCCATACAAAAGCTACCAGCACAACCATGTTCATTGCAGCATTGTTATCATAGCTAAGATATGGAGTCAACCTAGATGCCCCTCAGTAGCTGAGTGGATTAAGAAGATGTGGTATATATGCACAATGGAGTGCTATGCTTCTATCAGAAAGAATGACACTGCCCTATTCATAAGGAAATGGAAAGACCTGGAAAAAAAAAACATATTAAGTGAAGTAACCCAGGCCCAAAGAAGAGTAGGTTGCATGGTTTCCTTCATTTGTAATAACTAGAATATGTCTATGATAGTCTTAACAGGGGATCTCAATAACCCAATTGGTAAGGGCATAGGGCCATATGTAATAAATTGTATCAACATGAACTCCAAGAATTGGGAACAAGAGGTTTTTCTTGTGTTCTGAATGCAGTTATTTCCTTTTTTCCCCGTTTTAATTTTCTGTACTCTTGATTATGATCCAAGGATGGGAAAAGGAATCAAATAAACAGCAGGACAAAGGATGAACTAATGCAACAATGATACTCACTTGACACTGTGAAATGAACTATACAATTTGTGGAGAGAGGGTTGTAGGGAGGGGTAAGTAGGAGAAAATGAGGGAGGTGGTAACAATGTTTAAAAAGAAATGTATTCATTATCTTGTTCATGTAATTGTAACCCCTCTGTACATCACCTTTGCAATAAAATAAAAATAAATTTTAAAAAAGAACATTACCACCAACAACATAAATAGCCCATTTCTTTTTGGACAATATCAAGCAACATCTTATACAGGAATTGTATAAGGAATTTTCGTTGAGGTCATCCACTGCCACTGTGCATTCAGCTTCTGCTGTATCTCCAAACAAGACAATGAGATCCTCTTCCACCTGGCCCCATGATCAACCTCCATGTCTCCTTAGGATCCTCTTGGTAGGAACATACATTCATTGTGGAGTGGCTAAATAGAGCTAATTCATATACATTGCTCTGCAGGCTTTCCTTATTTTCATTGACCTTGACAATTTTCAGAAGTCAAAGTTAAGTAGTCCCAATTGTGATTTCTCTAGTGTTTTTCCTCATGAGCAGGATTGTTGTTTTAGGAGAGGATAACCACAGACCAAAAGGGTCACTCACACAGCATTTCATCATATCGATGTTCTATGCTAATAACATGCCCTCGCTGTTGCTAGTGAACTTGATAAGTGGGCTGTTTATCAGGCTGCAAAGCCACTCTTTGTCTCTCTCCTTCCATGTTCCTTTTTTAGAAGGAAGTCACTAGGCACAGCCTATTTGAAGAGTGGAAGAGTGCTTCATTTTCTGAGAACTCAGTAGTTGGATAAAATTAGGATTCTTCTCAATGAGAAATTTATCATCTCTGTTTCTAACCTCTTTCATTTCATATAGGAATAGACACATAACTCTGTATATAACTCTGTATGTCGTACCTTAGGTTAGTATACAATAGTACATGATATATGTACTAATATCAGCAGAAAGAGAGGTGTTTACACAGTAAGAAAGTTCTGTCATAATAAGTGGCGGTGGAATATCTGTTTTTGGAAGATTTAGAAACAGCTTCTTGGGATATTTGCCTAGAGGATAATCTAATCAAGAAAATCCCCTTATGTCTTCCTATTGCAGACAAACAGGCCAGTTTGGTGGTGGTATTTGTAAGCGCATGATCCTCAAAGGCTATTTTTTGCTATTTCCTACTTGTCAGGGTCAACAGATGCTGTCCCAGAATCATCACACTGATTACAGATGGGAAGGGACAACACAGCCACCAGAGAGCATGAATCAGTCACTAATGTCTGCATATGGATAGAGCAATACCAAGTGCATAGCTCTCATAATTACTTCAGAGATCAAGATAAAAACAGCCACACTCATTTTATCATGAGTGAAGGGGTAGAGGCCTAGAAGAGGGAAGTGGTTCACAGCTGGTCAGTGTACTACACCTAGGCCTTTTTCTTCCCAAAGGATAAAGGAAGAACCACATGCTAAGTGACTGGTGATATAAATGTGCAACCTCAGCATCTAGAGAACACTTAGGACTATTAATAAACTCTAATGCTTAATTGTAACTTCAACTTATAGAATACCCTCTGGATGCTGGGCATTATTTGGTTTATTAGGTCACACTATTTCTTTTAACCTCCCTATCATATATGATAGACCTATATCTCCAACACACAAAGCAGACAGGGTGGAGTAAATGGCTTTTGAGACTATTTCATAAATGTGGTGGGAATGTGAAAGAAAGAAAGAGAGGAGGGAGGGAGGGAGGGAGGGAGGGAGGGAAGGAAGGAAGGAAAGAAGGAAGGGAAACATTTCATCCCTTTCTTATACTCACTAATTGAAACCCATGGTGCCAAGACAATGAACATGGGCCATGATTGTTCCTGTGGCCAAGGGAAGCACTCGGAGTGCTGCCCTTCCTTACTTGATGGGAATCTCGTCGCCTTTGGGAGGATTGTGAGTTCCCCTCAAGAGGATTATGTGCAGCGTGAGACCCACCTGTGTTTCCTGTTCTTCTAGCCTGTAAGTAGGACTCTACCAAGGCTGGCTGCTCTGGCACAAGGATGATCCTTGTTTTCCATTCTTTCATCATTTAGGGATAAGCTTGATAAGAATCTTGTGCATGCCAGTGCTGGCCAGGCTGGTTCTTTACTCTTCTCTTAGTGGCCACACCCTCACCAGGTAGGAATCCATAACATTCCTGAATCCTTGGGCAGGAAGTATAGTGAGGAAATGCATAGGTAGATGAGAGTCAAGTCCAGGAATGCACCAGCTGTGCTCAGGAATTCACCAGCTGTGCCCAGATAGACCTTAGCAAACCAAAAGGCACTCTAATCATCTTCCAGCCAATCCCTTTCTCTATGAACTGGTTAATGAAGAGCTCTCCCCATATCCAACTGTGATCCTCAAGCCAAACATGCAGCCTAGCCATTCAGCTCAGACTTCAGATTGAAGAGCAACTGACTAAATTCTAGGCCTATCTCTTCTTTGCTTAAATGTTCAGGAATGGCCAGTTTTCTCTGGTCATTTTTTTAAAAGTGACATTACCCTATTTTCAAATTAAATTATACATGTACCTCCAATCTGTAAAACATGAAAGCTCCCTTCATCAGACATCCCAAGTTGCCAGGGACTCAGACTTAATGATAGGTTTTCAAATACAATTCAAGTTAAGTGAGATGATAAGAGAAATGTAATAAAATTGATATTTACTCTCAACCTGTTTTCTGTCAAATATTATTGGTAGTAGCTCAGTACAAGAGCTCTGTAAGTTTCTTATTGCTAATCTCATTTTATAGAGTCCTTAAAAATATCAGTCTCAAAAACTAAATAGCATACCTATGGTTGAAATACTAAAACTCTGACTCTAAGCTCATAATCTTTGTTTTGTTTTGTTTTGTTTGTAGCTCGTGGAGCCTGAACTCGGGGTCAGGGTGTTGTCCCTGAGCTTTTTTGCTCAAGGAGAGCGCTCTATCACTTTGAGCCACAGCTCCACTTCCTAAGCCCATAATCTTTTAGCATCTATTCCATGTAAAGATATGAAGCTAATGCAGCAAGCAGTTTGGGGGCTGTGGTGGGATCTCTGGGAGTGCCTAACAATCCACAGCTCCTAGTGTCTGGAGATATGGCTATCAGAGCAGACAGCGGTAGAACCACCTCAGCAATGGGATTCCAAGGAATACAATTAACAAGTCATGAATCTTTACGCTAAAAGGACACACCTCAGAGAGAAAAGTTCTCCGTGTTTGGGTACCCTCCTTCCTTTCTGTCCAGCTACTGTCCTAGCTCTTGTTCTTACATACCAAATAAGATTACGATTATTCTCCCTTTCCAGAACACATCAAGCTCATTCTTAACTCAATGCATGTGTTCTCTTGTCATTAACCTAGAATGCCCTTACTCCCTGACCAAATCCCACTTATCCTCCCAAGATCATCTCTTCCAAAAGGAACACCACCAGATGGTAAGCATTGTTGTCTTGGCTTTAGTATTACAAACATTGACTTTATGGATTTACATAGTATAGAAGCTGGAAGAAAATGGACCTTGGAGTCAAGGCACTAGCATTTGTTTGTTTGTTTGTTTTTGGGTCCAGTTGTGGGGCCTGAACTCTGGGCCTGGGCGCTGTCCTTCAGCTCTTCAGCTCAAGGCTAGTGCTCTACCACTTGAGCCACAGCGCCACTTCAGGCTTTTTTCTTTTTGTTTATGTGGTGCTGAGGAATTGAACCCAGGGCCTCATGCATACAAGGCAAGCACTCTACCACTGAGCCACCTTCCCAGCCAAGGCACTAGCATTTGAATCATATGCATATTAATTGAGCTTTTTGAGCTTATATATAGTGCAGTAACATTAAGAAATTCACGGAGCTATTATACAAAATAACAAACTGGATAGATGATAGTTTATGAGTTCTTCCCTCACAGTACAATATGCTTTCAAAATATTTCATATCTACATACTCAGTGACTAGCGACCATCTCTCTCCTTATCAGCAATTCTATAGCCATTCACCCTCAGGTAAAATATATTCAAGGAAATCAAACCAGCGAGGTCAAACCAGTGTCAGCTCCCTGAAGCCATGACACTCACTGAGTAAAATATTGACTTGAAGACTTGAGAGCATCTAATCTAGACTCATCTGAAACTCACAGTAAGTAGTAGAGTCATGCCCAGAGTCAAATTATTCATGAAGTTCCATTGTAAAGTTCCATTGTAAAGCTCTTGCAGTTGGCCAGAATCAATGACTCCATCCTGGAAGCAGCCTCTAACTGCCAGCTGCTGACCTGTTTCCCTAAGATATTCTCTCTGTGTCTCTGTGTGTGTGTGTGTGTGTGTGTGTGTGTGTGTGTGTGTCTGTCTGTCTGTCTGTCTGTCTGTCTGTCTGTCTGTCTGTCTCTCTGAGTTAAAAGAAGGGAGACCATTGCCTCAAACACAAATCACTAATCAATTCATTGAACAAATATTTTTTTTTAAATTTAATTATCTTTAAGTAGTAGTACAAAGGAGTTTTGACTCAGCATGTGCACTTATGGATACAATGCATTGATCAATGTCCCCTCTGCCATCATTACACAAATATTTTTAAACACATCTCAACTATTGTATAAGTACTTGGCTATAGAGTGAACCTATAAATACTGAGATTTCATTCTATCCAACATAACAAATATTAAAAAAAGAAATATATACATGGTGCTACAGGAAGGCATCATACCACAGCAGCACTTTGTCAGAGAAATAATACAATGGAAATTCAAGACACAAGATTTCAGAGTAAAAGACTGGGGACAGACAATAGCAAAGACTAGGGGATGAAGTACTCGTGTAACACAGGAGATCATAAAGGTGTATGGGTGTAGGCGATCTTGAAGACAGGCATTAGATGCCAAAGCACTTCACTTTTCACAGCAACTTTTGATCCATACCACAGAGACCACATTCATCTGTCCAGAAACAGCAGTGACATTCTAGAAAGTGAATACAGAGACGTATACATAAATTACAAATCAGTGTTTGGGGCCTAGATAAAATAGATGACTGATTTTACAATGAGGCAAATCTGAAAAATGGCCTTTTTATTTTTGTTTCAGCTTCTATAGCAGTTAGGCATAGCAGAGATGACTCAGCTAGGTTTGGGGTTTTTAGTTAGTTAAGTATATTATTGGCAAACCAAAGGGACAAAGAAATTCATTATTTTGGCATGATGGACTTAGGAAAGCAAACTGGGTAAGGAGTAGCAAGACAGAAGAAAGGAGGTGGTGGGCAGGGAGAAAACAGGGTCCAGTGCATATAATCATGTCTGTTGAAAAGAAAAGATTGTAAACACAGAAATCTACCTGGATTGTTGATCTCAGGAATTAGTAGATATGGTTCAAGTGCAGACTTCACCCAACTTCTAGCTTATCTGTCCTTTCTGGCTATGTGGCGTCAAGGCAAAAACCGAAAACCCTTTCTAGTGGGGCCATTCTGTGATGCCACATTGTGGGTCAATATTTTAGACAGTGTGGATTCTGAAATGAATGCACTGAGCCCTCAGAAGTGGCCCTGAAGCCATACCAATGATTAATTAATTCCAAACTTGTTGATGAAATCCACAGAAGCCCCTGCCTATGCTCTGGGCTGATTCAGCATTTATAGCCTTAGATTTGCTCAGTCATGTCCTGGATTCCTCCAGAAACCCTAATTTTATTTTATTTTTATTTTCAAATTTTTATTGTAAAGGTGATGTACAGAGGGGTTACAGTTCTATAAGTCAAGTAATAAGTACATTTCTTTTTGAACAGTGTTACTCCCTCCCTCATTTTCTCCCAGATTTTTCCCTCCTGACTCCTCTGCCCCCCAAATTATATAGTTCTTTTCCAACATAGTGTCTAGTATCACTGCTGAATAGATTCACCCTTTATTCCCACTATTTCTGTGCTTCCTCTTCCCTCCCCAAATCATGTACATGTACATACGAGACAAAAGTTACAGAAGCCAACAACAGTGACAAAAGGGGGAAAAAACAGGATAAAACCCACAAAAAGTAAAATAAAATTTTTTAAAACCCTCTATAGTTTCCATTTCTTGGAGTTCATTTTGATAGGTATCATTTTATATGATCACATGAACATAGCTATTGAGTCCCTCAGAAACTATCATTTTAATCCCTATTCTGCATCATTGTAAACACCATCATAAAACCATGCTCTTCTTATCTTCATGGAAATATTAACCAGGGTTTATGGAGGGAAGAGATCCTCTGGGAAGTTACTGAGGAGGATCTAGAGTGAAAAGGGATGAAATGATGGAGATGCTGGATTGTGGGAAATGGTCGTGTCAACCACCTGATTAGCAAAAGGCTTGCACATCATCCCTGGTTTTTGCCCTTGAGCTGGGTACAGCATCCATAAAAGGCTTCTGCTTATAAGGTCCCCTCAGTTCCATCACCTGTTCAAGCCAGAACAAGGTAGGTGATTTTTACTTATCTGATGGCAGTTTGGAGATGTCTAGGGCTGTGTGATCTCTGGGAATAGAATAAGTCAGTCCAAGATGAGAAGTAACTGGTAATTCCAGAAAGAACAGGTTCATAGTAACCACGAAGGTGGGTCAAAAATTACTATTCCAAAGTGGGGCACCAGTGGCTCACGCCTGTATTCCTAGCAACTCAGGAGGCTGAGATGTAAGGATCGCGGTTCGAAGCCAGCCCAGGCTAGAAAAGCCATGGGACTCAAGCTGTAGAGCACTATCCTTGAACATAAAGAGGCTCAAGGACAGCGCCGAGGCTGAGTTCAAGCCCCACAACCGACAAAAATAAAAATAAAATTGCCATTCCAAAAGAGATGGATGCCTGCCAGACAGAGGCTGAGGTCAGAGGGGGTCACAGAGGAAACAGCAGTCTGTACAAGAGGGTTAAACACAAGGTTAAATGATTAAAGCAAACTTCAAGATGAGAAAAGAGAAGAAAAATGTAGATGATGAAGGGAGGTGATTAGGAACAAGGCAGCTGCATGTGTTTAACTAACTTGAGATTTGGGTGAATATCTAGTATGTAAGGCTGTTCCTTTTCAAGTCACGAGTCCTGGGAGAAACAGGCCAGGTGAGGAAAAGGTTTAGCAAGTTCTGACTTAGCCACTGCTGGCTGTCTCCTCTGCCAGCAAAGCAGGGTTATTCTGCTGTATACCCACAGTGCCTGGAGCCACAGGCTATTAATATTATACTCAAAATAGAGACTCTTGTTAGAGCTACATGACTTTTTGGGGTTTTTTTAAGGGTAAAATTGAACTCTCTCCAAGATGTCCTGCCAGCAAAAGCAGCAGAAGTGCCAGCTTCCTGACAAGTGCCTCCACAAGTGTCCCCCTCAAACTCCTCCAGCTCCTGCTTCGTGCCCTCCTCCCTCCGCCCCGCCAGCATCCTCCTGCTCTGCCTCCCCTGGCTGCTCTCCAGTGCCTCCCCGGCTTCCAGGAGTCTACCTTTGCTGTTCCCACAGCTGTGAGAATGAGTCTTCTCCATCCTCCAGCTGCTGCTCCAGCTCGGCAGACTGCAGCTGACTCTCAACTGTTGGAGGAATCAAACAACCCCAGCCAAGGAGCAGCCTTGCATAGATGGCCTTTCTCTGCTTCTTCCCTCTCCTCCTGCAATCACTTCCTATGTGATCAGGGGCTTCTCCAGAACCTCAGACCTCCTGCCTCAGCTCGGATATGAATGCTTCCCAAAGACCTATCCGTGTTCAGAAATAAAGCTTATCTTTCCTGATGCCCTCACCTTGGTGTGTATGGATTTCCCCAGCAAAAGCCCGCATTAACCTGGATTAATTAAGCAGACCATACTAAGCCAGTCAAGTGGGAAGTTCACACCCAGACAGACCGAGAATAGGAGCTCTTGAGGGCTGTGGGAAGGACAGACTCGGTGGAGGGTTGCTCATGGGAAAAAAAGCCAAGACTCAGATCTTAGCTTAAAAGCCATAAAAATACTCCCTGTGTACATGACCCATGAATGAGTGCCCACTCGATCACTTGCCACCCCAGCCAGTGAGAATCTATGCAGTGGCTATGTAGCACCGTGCCTGGGAGGTCTTGGAGTTGCTAGTTCCCCTTTGTGTCATATTTTCTATTGCAATAGGACAAGTGGCATGGGCTTGAAGGCACCTCCTCAAAGCACTGCCTTCTCCAAACCAGCAATGGACCACAGATAAGAGGCAGGTTTCCACCCATCTTCTAGGGCTGTGGTTCTTAACCTCAATAATGAGACACAGTGGTACCCACAGGACTGTGATGGACAAGCGGGTGGAGTTATGGGCAATCGGCAGTTTAACCACAGCTACGAAAATTTCGTGTTCAGGGACTAGAGTAGTGTGTTATACCCAGTGGTATAACACAAGTGGACGAGAGAGTACGGTGACTATATCAGGCCACTTTCTTGATCCTAAGTCACTAAGGTCATGGTGGGCCGGAGGACCTAGGGCAGCAGGAGCTGTGAGGGCTGGACCAAGCGAGAGCCTGACCTTCTCGACTACTTCCTTGCCATCCCAACACTCAATCCAAGGAAAATTTCCAAAGTGGTGCCATGGTCTCTCTCCTCTCTCTCCTCACCCTCTCTCCCTCTGTGTCTCTGTCTCTCTCCCTTCCTCTCCCTCTTCTTCTTCTCACTCTCTTCTCTCTCCTCCTTTTTCCCCTCTGCTGTCTCTATTTCTGTGTAAACACTGACAATATTCAGCATTCTTATGCAAAAAATACTATATAAAGAAAAAGGGTAAAGTAAAGTGATAGTGAGAGGTGAGGTTAATTGAAATGCATGATATATATGTGTGAAAATGTTAGGATGAATGGTTCCCCTATAACTAATGTATGCTAATTAAAACATGCTAAATAATAATCCATAAATAACACCTTGGAGATCACTCAGTTCTCCAAGTTAATCTAATTGTAAACCTAATTAGCAAATTCTAGTGTAAAAAAAAAATCTTAAAACAGGGGCTGGGAAAGCGGCTCAGTGGTAGAGCGCTTGCCTTGCATGCATGAGGCCCTGGGTTCTATTCCTCAGCACCACATAAGCAGAAAGAAAAAAGCTGGAAGTGGTTCTGTGGCTCAAGTGGTAGAACGTTAGCCTTGAGCTGAAGAGCTGAAAGACAGCGCCCAGGCCCCAGAGTTCAGGCCCCACGACCAGACCCAAAAAAAAAAAATCGTAAAACAACTCATTTTTAACTTTTTAGGCATTGTTATTGATTTGAGAGAAAACAATTTTCTCCCTCTATGTTCTAGCTTTATCTTTTTCTTGGTATTTCCATACATGTGTATGATGTACTGTGTTGTCACTGTTTGACTCTTTCTTATCTCCCCTCTCCCTTTTAAAAAGTTTTAACATCTTTCATTATTCTATTTTCATATATGTGTAAGAATTATCTGGGTCACATTCCCCTGGCTTCAACTTTCCTCCCACTGGTTCACATATATTTGTCTCTCTCTCTCTGACTTCACTTCACATGATGATTTTCAGTCCTATCCAACAGTTTAATTTCACTTTTCCTCTCAGCAAAATATTCCATCTTTTTTATTCCTCATTTTCTTTATCCATTCATTGCCTGTTATACACCTAGGATGATTCTGTGGTTTGACAATTGTGAAGAGTTCTGTCATACACACGTGTGTGCAGGGTGTCTCTACAGCATGCAACCTTTGGGCTTGCTTCCTTTGGGCTAAACATCCAGAGTGTTATAGCAGATCATACACTTCAGCTCTAGCTTGAGTTTTCCAGCATGAGCCACCAGCGCCTGGCTCACCCCTAGTTTTTTAAATATAGGGGTTAATCTAATATTTTACAATATACTGAAATTGAAAACTAGGGGCTGGGAAGGTGGCTCAGTGGTAGAATGCTTGCCTTGCAGGCATGAAGCCCTGGGTTCGATTCCTCAGCACCATATAAGCAGAAAAAGCCGGAAGTCGTGCTGTGGCTCAAGTGGTAGGGTGCTAGCCCTGAGCTGAAGAGCTGAGGGACAGTGTCCAGGCCCAGAGTTCAAGCCCCATGACTGACAAAAAAAAATGAAATTGAAAACTGAGATGTTGACATCAATGCAATAAGCAAACCTGACAATTGTGCATGCTGTCTGTTGCTGTGCGGTGCAGTGTCTTTGGGGCTGTGCAGAACACAAGCCTCACAACCATGGGCAGAGGCCCTCGGAGGAAAGAGACTTATTTGCAAAGCAGCAATGAGCTTCTCACCAGTACTCCAGCCAGAAAACACCCACAAATAGAGTGTCAGTGAGTCCACAAGTTAGTTCTGCATGTTCACCAAAGTAGCACAGTTTTCTTAATTAATTAACTAATACTTCAACGTGAACAGTAAGCTCACATCTGTTTTCTATAGAATGGTTCCAAGGTCAGGTTTATTTGAAAAATGATTGCAATTGCTAAAGTACTTTCAGGCTTCCACAAAGCATTACAGATTTCTTGCTACATCAGAAGATACCCTATATTAAGAAAAAAACTACACATGATAATTTTCTTCACAACTATTGTTCACAAATACCATTTCTATTTTTAGAATCCAATAATAATAGCCTATAAATAACAATCCAATCTTCATTTAAAAATAATGGGCTTAAATAGAGGAAATCAGGAAGCCACCAATAACGTAGCTGGTCCTGGGACAGGTAACCTATAACCTGGAAATCATTCACCTATATTCTTTCTAGTGAGTCCTTGACTTGGTGTTTATATTGTTTTGGAAAAACTCACCAATACTATTTATTCTATTTATTAGCATAAACTTGAAGTACTATTCAATATTATTAAAAATTCCCTTTTCCTAAACAAATTTTCCCTGTTTTTCTCAAATTAAATGCAAAGGTACATTATTTCTATTATTTGGAAGAAATTTAATGTTCTTCCAATATTAAAAAATATTGCATATGCCATGTTCAAATAACTTTTGTGGGGAAATGTAGCTCTTGAACAAACTTATTGAACTTCATCCAGTAGGAAATAACATACTTTTATTTATTAATGAATTGTATATACACTTAACTGTTCCCACTTTAAGTACATTAGAATATAAAGCAAGAATAAAAATTTAAAAATGGATACAAGCTTGAGTTGCTCACGCCTGTAATCCTAGCTACTCAGGAGGCTGAGCTCTGAAGATCGCAATTCCAAAGCCAGTCCAGACTGGAGAATCTATGAGACTTTCCCAATTATTTCCCAAAATGCTGGAAGTGGAGGTGGCTCCAGTGGTAGAGCACTAGCTTTGAGTAGCTCCAGTACAAGCACAAAAAGGACATTTTTTTAAATGGGACAATAAATAGAAATATTTATTCTTTAAGTCATGTCAATTGCCTTTCAGTGTTGTATAGAGTCTTCTTTGGGGAATAAAGCTAGTTAAATGAAGACAAAGCAAATAAAGCAATAAATAATCGAGCTCAATGTTCTCCAAGTCCTTGGGACCAACCATGTAGTTTAGGAGATCTCAGGTGTTGATATATAGCAAACCACAAGAGGGCAGTGGTGAGAACATCACAAGATTGGCAATTGGCAACCATTCTGTTTAGAAGTGACCAGTGTGCCCATCCTGGGTCTTAAACTCAGGGCCTTGGTGCTGTCTCTGAGCTTTTGTGTTCAAGGCTAGGCCTCTACCACTTGAGCCACAATTCCACTTCTGGCTTTTTTTTGGGGGGGGGGGTGGTCGTGGGGCCTGAACTCTGGGCCTGGACGCTGTCCCAAGGCTAGCGCTCTACCACTTGAGCCACAGCGCCGCTTCCAGCTTTTTTCTTTTTGCTTATGTGGTGCTGAGAAATCAAACCTACCACTCAGCCACCTTCCCAGCCCGTGGCTTTTTTTTCCCTAACAAATTGGATATAAGAGTTTCACATTTTCTTGCCTGGACTGACTTTGAACTATAATCCTTAGATCTCAGCCTCCTGGTTGGCTAGGGTAACAGGTGTGAACTTCTAGCACTCAGCCATTAGTAGTTTTAGATGTTTGAAAAGAAATAACATCAACAATGGCAGCACATAAGTTGTTTTGAAAACTAAATGAGACCGTGCAATTTGAAAACCAATTCTACAGTATAAAACACTGTGCAATATAATGTTTTCAATAAATGAGAGGACCTACTAATCTCTTGCTCATTCACTTCAGTGTCTATTGACCTTTTGGGTTTGCCTGAGGTGTTTATGCTCATGCTTCTCTCTTCTTTTTGCTCACTCTGGGACTTCTCTAATGTACTTTGCTGACTCTTTTTCTTCTGTTTCTGTCTCTTCTCTCCCTCCTTTACTGGCCATGTACAGCTTCTTGCTAACTCTATGTTCACATTCTTTGAGAAGCATAGCACACTTTCTCATTTCAGCCTCACACTGACTATTCAGAAGAGCACCGTATCTCCCCCAACTTTCAGGAGAGTCTTTGTTAAGTCACCAGTGAAGTCATGCCACAGAGCTGGTAAGATACAAAACTGAGCTTGTGGTCCATAGCAGTGGGTCTAATCAGGAGATGGAAGTCAGGGAATAAGTTAAACAGGGCAGTTTAATATAAGAATTACTGACAATATAATAATAATAAAACAGTAACTATATATATATATATATATATATGATTAAGAAAGGCTGAGGAAGAGTACTCAAAAGAAAGACAAACTTAGAAGAGGTTCATACTTCATCAGAAAATTTGTTTCAGCTATCAGCTAGACCCAGTTTGGTCCAGGGTTCTAAGCCAACAACAAGCTATCTTTCCAAGCTCAGACACTGGGGCCTTGGTGGCTTGGGTGTGAAGTGGGAGTCTGGAAGAGAGTAGAGTGACACAGGCCTTCAGAGCCAGGAGGCTTGGAGAGGGCCCTCAGTTCCACACGGACACCCCTGCTCCTTCCTTCAGTATAGGTGGCTGGTAGAGTATGCTTGAGCCCTGTGAGGTTTTGGTTTCAGGACTGGAGGGCTATGAGCAAGTCATCTTCACACAGGGAGCTGCAAAGGCAGAAGAGTCTCACAAATGGGTCGGCAGTTGTCTGTCAGATGGCCACACATATCTAGCTGCTCACTTCCTGGCTCTTCTGCTATATCCCTCTAGTGCCCTCTATTGAATGGTTAAAGGAAATGTACTGTTTATCCATAAGCCTTTTTCAGTGTGTATTTGGAGCTGAGATAACTATAAATTGGTAACCAATACACTGACTTACACACAAGCTCACATACGCACAGTGCTACAGAGACTTTTGGAATTCATTTATCAGGAAAAATCAACTAGAAAGGGACTACCGTCTATGCTGCAGGACTGTTAAGGATCACTACATCTTCCAGCAGGAGGCAGTACAGCTAAACCATAAGCCCAACTTGGTAGCCCCAATGTGTTGCCAAGTATGCCTTGAAAATTCCTGCTCATCATTACTCTGAAGGGACTCCTGAGCTGCGTGGGCCTGAGAAGCTAGCTATAGGAATAGTTCTTTCTGGGGCAGGGACCCCAGCTGTCAGCGTGGAGTTTGGGAAAGGCTGTGATATGTCAACTCTAGAAAACAAAGGTGACAGAGAGGATGTACCCAAACTACCAGATGAGGGAAGAGAAGGACTTGAGCCACAATGCCAGCAGCTCTCATTCTGCCTCCAGGTTCATTTAGGGGGTGCATAGGAAAGATACCTGTTGGCTCAGTCCCTTTCAGATAGATCTTTCTCAGATTACAAGCTGATCTGAATTCAGAAATTATTCACGGATTATTCAGAGTATGGAAGTCTATAGTTTGTATTTGTTCTCATGTTGGGTAGAAGTGACCTCAAGAGATAAAGATTTTACAAAGTAGGCCCTAGACTGCTCTGGAATATACCAGAGCTTATGGATAGTACTAACAGGCAGGAATTTGCACATAAATACATTTTTCCACCTTCGATGGTTAGGTGGCAACTCTGTAAAATAGCCAAGTCAGTCTTTGTAGAATACTAACAATATTGTAAAGGTTCAGATAGGACAGGAAGATACCTTGGAGATAGGACAGGAAGACACCTTGGCAGAGACACTGCGTGTGCAGCTTCACTCTGGATAGACGTGGAGAACACTTGTGACAACAGCACATTATCTGAGATGAATCATATTCTACTCAGTGGGCAAAGAAAGATAGAGTTAGGGATAATTTGGCTAACTGAAAGGAGCCTCTGGGTCTGACAAGAAGGAAAGTGCCCTCTGTCTGATGGTTCACTAAACCCAGCCAAGATGAAGCTCCAGTGCGAGTGGTCCGCTCTCCCCTGCCCGGGTGATGAATGGTCCTTCCTTTGCCCCCTCCAGTTTGCACTTGGCAGGCTCCCTGGAGCTCTAATGCAGGCAGCATACAGAGTGCAATATTCTGTTTGTTGAGTTGGGTTGATGAGTATGCAGATGTTTGCTTCAGTGCACTGAGCTCTAGTCCCAATACGTGAATCTTACAGGTCAATAAAACCTTATTAAAATAATATACTGTATAACACATAACTGAATTTTAAAATGTCTAGGAAAATATTTGAAAATAAGAGTCAGAGGTAACAGATGCTTCAATATATTATAAAGCTGCTGTGTACTTAGACAATGAGACACTGAATTATGATCATGCAGACAAATTAGTGGAACATTTGGGAACATAATCACACAGACAAATCAGTGAAACATGTTGGAAAGTTGACCTGTAACAGGATAAGGGTGTGGTAAGCACATCCTTAAATCTATGAAGAAAATAGAATTAGTCAATAAGCAATATTGCCACAGTTAGGTAGCAATTGTGACTTAAAAACTCACCCTAGCTTGTCACCAATGGCTTGTGCCTGTTATAATTCTAGCTATTCAGGAGGCTGAGATTTAAGGATAGTGGTTCGAAGCCAGCCTGGGCAGGAAAATCTGTGGGACTCATCTCCAAGTAACTACCACAAAAAAGTGGAAGTGGAGCTGTGGCTGAAGTGGTAGAGCACTAGACTACAGCAAAAAGAAATCCCCACCCTAAAAACAAACTAACTAACTCAGGGAGAATGCATAAACTCTTGAGTTCAAGCCATAGGACAGGCATAAAAATAATGAAAAAATAAAAAGACCATTTATACTAATACAGAAAAACCTCTCATTGTAAACTAAAGTTCCTAAAGGGTTAAAAATAACTCCTTAAGAATCTCTAGAAATAGTCTATAATTTCAAACAGTGACCATTTCTGTAATTACAATATAATAACCAAAGTCTAGAGTTGTTGTAAAATATATTGGCATAAAAATCAACACTTTCTAATTGAAATCTACCAGAGTGAAAAGTCAAATGCTCTAGAAGAAACCTTACATATCATACTATAAAACGAGCTAAGTTTCCAATATAGTATGAGAACCACAAATCAATAAGATGAACAATTCAATATAATATTTGATAAATTGGGTAACCATATACAGTTGCCAGTAAATGAAATTCTTACTAAACATAGTAAGACATAATGATTACTTAAGAGAAACAAATTGAACTACTATTTTCAACCTACCAAATTGGCAGCAAATTTAATAACATGATGATTCAATGAAGATGTCTGGGAAAATAGTGTAGCTGTGGGCAAGTTAGATAGAAAATGTCTATTAGTTATCCATGTGATAGTACCAAATACATAATATGAAAGTCTGAAGTTTGGGAAGTATTTGAGCCGGAAATAATGATACACTATCAACATTTTTAAATTATGGATGGCCTCTGTGGTGGCAAAACTGAATAAAACCATCAGGAAAATAGTATAGATGGGGGAGAAGAGAGAACCAGAGATGAGCATGGTGCCTGTTGAAGGCAAGAATAAGAAAGGATCAAGGGGTAGAGTACAAGCAATTCTAAACTATGCTTTTGCTCAGTTCCCTGAAATGGGAAATGCAATTCTGCTTTCTGGAAGTGCCCAGTCCCTTCCTTCCAAGGGGCTATGCTTGAGGAAGAAGGGAGGAAAACACATCTCACTAAATGCCTTTTACCCCCTCTATGAGGTAATAATACAGGCCTAGAATCTACCTTGTGCCAAGTGCTGAGCTGGAAGCTGGGGATAGCAAAGTGAACGAAACAGGGCCCTGCCCGCAAAGATTCCAAGTTTCCCCCACCTAAACCCCTCCAGGGGTTCCTATTGTCCACAGGATAGAGCTAAACACTTTCCTACACAAGCAAGGTGTTCTGTAGTACTGCCTCTATCTACCTTTGTAGCTCTATCCACTTCTTCTCCACTCTACATTGGGCTTTTCCCCCAAAATAGTCCTTTTTGATCAGCTACTTAGAAATTGATTTTGCCAAGGAGCAAAGACTCCCCACTTAGCCTCACAAGTCAGTGAAAAGCAAGAAAACATCTTGACATCCTGTTTTGGTTTTTCATTTGTTTTGTTTTTTTGTTAAAGCTTTTGGTTAAACTCCTACCTAATCCTGCTGGGGGGGGGTCTAAAACTAGTGATTGCTTTCATTTTATGCACCTGTGGGCTCAATTTTATTGATGAAAAACAGAATAGATGACAGTGTATAGGTTAAGATGCTTCTGAGAAACAGAAAAATATTGAGGTGAGAGGAGGAACAGAAAGATGAGAGGATGAGAGACGGGGAGGGAAGGAGGGAGGAAGGGAAGGAAGGAGAAAGAGGAAAATGTGGTATCTAATATGTTATATCTAATATATCTCACCCCTACCCTACTCCCCTTCAAGGCTAAAAGTACAAGGAAAGTTTTCTGACCTTGTCTAGGTCTTTTGTTCAAAGATTCCTATGGTTCCTCCTCTTAGCAGTAGTTACTGAATAAAATTACCTTTGGCGTTTAGCATTGCACCCTAGCCCCACAGAAATGAGTGATGATTTGAAGAATTAAAGGAGGACACCAATGGTTGGTTTAACGAACTCCATTTTTGTCTTTCTCTAGTTCTGCTTTAGTTTCTTTCACCTTTACCTCCAGTTTCTCCCTCCCCCTTTCACTTTTGATTCTGGAGACAACAGAACTGATCCATAAATACCTTCAGGATGAAGGACAGAAACTAAGCACGAAGTGATAACTTCTTCTACAACACTTTTTTGGGGGGTGGCTGGTCTTAGGATTTGAACTCAGAGCCTCTCACTCTCACTTGGCTTTTCCCTCTCAAGGCTAATGCTTACCACTTGATCCACAGATTCACTTCTGACTTTTTTACTGGGTAATTGGACATTAAGAGTCTCCCAGATTTCCATGCCTGGGCTGGCTTCAAGCCACAATCCTCAAATCCCAGCCTCCTGAGTAGCTGGGATTATAAACATGAGCTACGGGCACTCAGCTTGGGACTCCTTTTAAAACTCGTATAGAACTGGGTGCCTCTGACTCATGCCTATAATCCTACCCAGGAGGCCAAGATCTGAGGATTGTGGCTCAAAGCCCAACTATGGCAGTCTGAGAGAGTCTTAGCTCCAATTAAGCACCAAGAGGGCTGGAAGTGGATCTGTGACTCAAGTGGAAGAGTGCTAGCCTGAGCACAAAAACAGCTCAGGACAGTGTCCAGGCCCTGAGCTCAAGCCCTGAGATCAGTACAAAAACAAAAACAAAACACAAAACACAGCACTGAGATAAGGATTGGTCAGACGCCAGCTGACCTTGTTCATACCAAGGTGACCTGCTTGATAGTTGATTACCTTCATTGTCTATACATACCTCAATTCCTTCATTCGGGTGCCTTTGGTATTACCTTTATGTTTCTGTAATCCCTTGAAGATGGCTTAGGGAGTCATTGAGCCCCTTTATCTGTTCTTCCAATTTGAACATGGTAAGTCGCTGCCTCTCACCACTACTTGTTTTAGTTTTGGGACAAGGGCTAGGCCTATGCTGTTGGGATTGTCAGAGTTAGGGCTTGGGCACTAGACCCCAGTAATAATTCATTTCAAAGTGTTTTTCCAGTCTGGGTCTAAAAATGACCACTCATACACTCCCTTTTTCCCTTCCCTGTCTACTACAGCCACTTCAATTACTCTCCCGGCCTCCCCAAACCTGATGAACTACATGTTACTGATTGTATATACTTTGCTTTTAAAAACAAAGTGTGGTAGATATTAGATATTCGATACAAATGTGTACTTCAGACTTGTGTTTTAAGTGATCTACTACTTGTAAAGAAGAGTGCTCTCTGCCTTTCAGTAAAGAAGAAACCAAGACTGGCTGGGCTCTGCAGCGGGCTGGGGGTGGGGTGGGAGGGGAGCCGGGGGAGGAGTCTAGTCAGTCATAATCAGAGCCTAGGAGAGGGAGCTGTGAAGTCACAGAGGCTGAAAATGTCAGGGTCCTTATATTAAGGGGAAAAGCAGCCACTGGTTCAGATGTCATGGACTCACTAGGCTGCTGAGGATCCAACATCTCTTTGCTGAAACCAGCCAAAGAAAGAAGTTTAACAAGGAAGTCAAGTATGAAAATGGTGAATTGAGAAAAAGCCTAAAGAGAGTTTCCTGACCAGACCAGGTAATACACAGAAGTCTTCCCCCTGTAGGCTCTCTTCCATGTCCTGTTCATTACTTAACTTATATGTGTTGTGATAGGGGAAAATGTGTTATTTGTGGCAACGAAGGTAATATGAGATGCCTGGGGTTAGAAAATGTTAATATGACAGTCATTGGTGGCTAACACCACTAATCTAGGTACTCAGGAGGCTGAGACCTGAGGATCACAGTTCAAAACCACACCAGGGAAGAAAGTCCATAAGACTCTTAATCTGATTAACCACCAAAAAGCCTGTGGCGGAGCTATGGCTCAATGCTAGCCATGAGCCAAAAACCTCAGGGACAGTGTCCAGGACCTGAGTTCATTCCCTGCCCCGCCCCCACTCCCCCGGCCCAATGTACTAACATCAAATAGTTAATCTGTTACCATTTAATAACAAGGAACTGCAAGAAAGAATACCAGATGACTGGGCCTATGAGGTAAGTGAGGCTAGGAAGGGTGCCTCAAGGAATTGATATTTCAATAGAAATTGTGTTCAGTGGGGCCTGTGGGACACACTGGAGAAGTGTGCTTAAGACTAAGAAAGCCCGTCCTCGCTACTCAGGAGGCTGAAATTGGGAGAATCATGATTTAAGGCCAGCCTGGACAGAAAAATTCAGGAGACTCCTTTCCCAAAATAGCTGGGGATGATGACACACACCTACTTCAGGAAGCCTGAAACAGGCAGATAGAAATCCAGCCCTATGTCTAGGAAGGAAACGAGACCTCCTAAAGAATCAGACAAAAAGAGCTGAAGCATGATCCAATAGAGTGCCACCTAACAGATGGCAGGCCCAGTTCAAAACTGTACTGAATACACTAAGAGAGATAAGCAGCATCCAGTTGTTAGTACAGTGACTGGAGGCGACAGTCAAAACAGGTGGATTGGAATGGAAGGGATGCAAAGCTTGGAAAGAAGTTTGTCTCTAAACCCAGGAGACAGGTTTATTGGACAAGTAGCTAAGGGTTCAAAGCTAAGAGGTTCAAGAAGGGTTAGCTTGGCCTGGATGAGAGAGGGAACACATCATAGAGGGCAGGAGATGAGGAAAGCCTCCTGATTGAGGTCACAGATGCTGTTGACCAGGCGACAGGGTGACAATGGGTGGCTTCCATGGCAACCAGCCTGCTGAGGGGCCTGGCATGGGCAAGACTTAGATCCTCACCCACTCTCCATCCGGACACACCACCTCCTCCACATTTGGGACCGCTTCCCCTTGGGGGTGACTTCCTGAGAAGTCTTCGAGGGGAATCTCTGTGGGAGCAGCAAGGTAAGCCCATGCAGGGGAGCTCTGTGGTCCATGGAATGAGATTGGCCGAGGTAGAAAGCGCTCCAGCCTAGATCTGGAAGGATAAATCCTTCCAGAATGTTGTGGTTAGTTCAAAGCCTCTTTGGGGCAGAGAGAAAGGAGAGAAATAGAATAAAAGACAGTGATAACAAGGAAGCAGGAAGAAAGAGAATGAAAAAGACAACAGGCCCAGAAAGAAAAGAGGAAATAAAAACAAAGGCCTCCATCCTCCCTCTTCCTTTGAGTCTTAGGGACGCAGACAAAGCAAAGGGCTCCCTGCACCCATCCACACCCCATACTGACTCCCTAAGACACACACACGCACACACATAGGACATAACACCCACACACTTCCCATCGAACCACTTTGAACCCAGCAAAAGTGGTAGATACTCTTAGCCCTCCCCTGGCTTGGTTTACCTGTTTCTATGCTCATGTAGGTCTATCCTATTGTCTGTTGGAGGGTAGTGAGAACAGGGCAGACAAGAATCTTGCCTCTTCAGTCTGTGTGTGGGGGCATCTTGTCCATTCAGCCCCTATTTCATAGAAGGGTGGTTCCAATGTCTCTCTTAAAAGCCAGAGCCTCCTCCAGAAGGAAGGAAAATCTTGGAATACCTGGCAGGCATAGAGTCCCCAGAAAAGTAAAGCTGACACCCTACCCAAAGAAGACACTTCCCCTTTCAAATGGCAACTGCCCCTGGCCCAGTTCAGCATACAAGCTGTGGTGTATAAGAGGTGTAGACATAGTAGCAGAGGCTTAAGGTAACCTTTCTTTCCAAAAATTTCCTACATTTCTTTCTCCCCTAGTGTTCTAGTCCAGGAAAGTCTAGGTATCATGGGCCTAAAGGCATCCCCACTAGCTTCTTTCAATCTCCTTAGCACATAACAGGGGTCTGTTGCCTAGGTGAAGCTTTGGAAAGGTAACTGGAGAGAGGTCTGATTGGCCTGGGCACAACTTAAGTTTGAAGGTTATCTCTGATGAGTTAGAGGCATCAGCCCCACCTGAGTCCCAGTTTTCCCAGCATAAACTGGATTTAGGTCAGAACCCAGTTGAAAAAGACTTGAGTCTGACTCAGGACAGCCACAGCCTGCTAGAAGGGCAATTCTGATTGGAAAGTGGGTCACCTAATTCCCTGCCTGCTTCCAGAGGAAGACTCTGGCATTCTGTCCCTCTAGGGCAACTATTGGAGAAGGATGTGTCCCTATCTACAGAGGAGCTGGAGAAACACTGATAGGAAGAGTTAAGGCAGGGATATAATGGGAATGTAAAGATCTATTAGTGCATATTACAGGAATGACACAGACTCCAGTTTGAAAGCCTAATGAAAGTAGTATCCATTGGTTTTCCTAAGCAGCCACTGTCTGTCACAAAGGCCATTGTTCTGTATCCCTGGTGAGGGAGCAGAGAGGAGGGAAGGGGAGGGGTAAGGAGGGAGGAGAAAGAGGAAAAGAAGGGGGAAGGAAGGAAAGAGAGAAAGGGAGGGAAAAGGGGGAAGAGGAGGAAAACATCTGCTTAGAGAAAGTTGAACCACTTTTCTCAACAATTCCTGGGTGTCAGAGGCTAGAAGATGAACGAAACTGCCCTTCAGCGGTTGTCCTAACTACCAAGCCCATTCTCCTCCTCCACCCTAGTGACAGGGCTCTGACAGGCCTGGTACTTCTCCTGTGTGGGCGGGTGTAGGGTTTTGTGATGTAAGACTCCAGTGAGGAGGTGTGCAAACTCATCCCCTGGCCCTCCCCTCCTCCCTCCACCCCTACATTCTCCCCACAGAGATGACAGCCCAGATCTTTGCCTGATAACTCCTGGCTGCTGCTTGACAAGAGTGTTCATATTAATATTCCATAGGGAGCATGATGCTCTTGCCACACTATCCCCTTAGTAAGGAAGACGCAATACCCAGAGAGATGAGGCAAGGACCCAACACTGTGATCCTCCTCCAGTAGCAAGCTGGATCTTGGAGCATCTTTAGTCTCTAAGAGAGCACACTGAAGAAGTGAGACAGTGGTTCTCTCAGCATTACTTAGGGTTCTGGGTGCCACATTTGAGATCGGAACAAAACACTCATTTTCAGAGTTTCCGTCACCATTTGGAAAGTGTCTTTGTGGAAGCAAATTTCCTTCTCATACAAATCTGTTTTTCCATCTAGAAACCTCCACATCAAAGGAAGATGAGTGACTCAAAAGACACCCCATGCTGTCCTCCAAAACCATGCTGCCCACAAAAATGCACATGCTGCCCAAAGTCCCCTTGCTGCCCATCCAAGCCCCCGTGCTGCCCAGCCAAACCATGTTGCCCACAAAAATGTACATGCTGCCCGCCAAAATCTCCATGCTGTCCTCCTAAACCATGTTGTCCCCCTAAACCGTGCTGTCCCCTGAAACCATGCTGTCCACAAAAACCATGCTGTGTCCAACCAACTTGCTGCTGTTTGGAGGCCAAGCCGGAGAGCACTTACCTGAACAAGGACACTGATAGTCAGGACAAGGACTCACAAAACTCACAAGGTGGGCAAGGCGGAACCTGGTCCGGCATCTTGGGGCAGAAGAAACCAAACAAGTAGGACATCTGTGGCACTGTAACCATCATGTGTAAGGAAGACGATTACCGATTATGGGCAGGCTAAAGCTGTAGAAAAAACTCTTTTCTCGCTGATCCATGCCACCAACCAGAGGCGGCCCCTATTTCCCTTCAATAAGCTTATCCTAGGGAGCCTCCCAACTGGAAATAGAAGGGAGAAAAGGCTGGAAACATCTTTCCTAGTGATCCTGACATTTAGATAGCATGAGAAATAAAAGAGCATCAAAAAAATAATTGCCTCCTTGTGTTCCTTTACTCCATGACCTTATGGAGCTATCTCTCCTGTCTGGCCTAAAGTCTCAAAGTATTCTGGGCATGTCCTTAAGGGCCACAGAGCCAGAAAACACAAAGCATCTACTGAGTAACTCACCATGGCCTTATAAGTTCTACATTCCAAGAAACCCCTTTGAGTATTGGTTAAGGGTGGTGGTTGGTCCCTCAAGAATCCCTCAAGAATCCTGGATGCCCTTGAGTCTTATTTCCTCTCCCAGAGACACAGTTGTCAGGACTCAGAAAGCTCTGGGGTCAGTGCTGCTATTTCTCTAGTGCCTATGTCTCAAACTTCTGACATTGACATGTCAAACTTTCTAGCACATCTCTTATTTGAGCCACTGTTCAGATAGAAATCAGCCTCCTTCAGCTTCCATTCTTTGACATACCACTTCAAAAATTTAACACCTCTCAATTGATCTACATTCTGTCCTAGAACTTCGAGAATTTTGTGTATTCAGAATAATATAGTACATATTTTTGTACTGAGATATTCTTAAGAAGCTTCTTAATCTCCTCAGTCCTTCAATCACATATTTCAACACATTTCAACATATTCAAGAAGATATACAGGACCTGTAATCTAGCTACTCAGGAGGCTGAGATCTGAGGATCATGGTCCAAAGCCAGCCAGAGCAAGAACATCCATGAGACTCATCTTCAATTAACCACCAGAAAATGAAGTGGCACTGTGGCTCACCTGGTACAGCACTAGCCTTGAGCTGAAGAGCTCAAGGACCAGCACCCAGGCCCAGAGTTCAAGACCCATGACCAACAAAATAAAAATATACTAGTTCCCCAAGTAGCTCAGTTTTTGTAGGGGAATTGAGATCTTAGAGGCTAGGTGACAAGGAAATCTCTTTTTCAAAGCTTAGCACCCACTGCCCACAAAAATGCATATGCATACCTATAGCCCTGGAGCTCAGACCCACTTCCCAGGGAATTTACCTCATGGCTGGGCCTCTCCATTGGGATAATTCATGAACTCTCACTGGGAGAGAGTGAGTGCCTCCTCTGCTTCTCCCAGACTTATGTCTACTGAACTCTGAGTCTGGGCACTGTCCCAGAACCCTTCAGCTCAAGGTGAGTGCTCTACCACTTGAGCCACAGTGCCACTTCTGGTTCTTTTGGTGGTTAATTGGAGATAGGAGTCTCATGGACTTTCCTGCTGGCTGACTTTGAACTGCAATCCTCAGATCTCAGCCTCCTGAGTAGCTAGGATTACAGGCATGGATACCGGCACCCGGCTAAGCATAGTTTTACTTTGTACTCTAGATGTGTCTTATTTATCTTCTTTCTGTTATTTGAGGTTGCTTCTCTTCATAATTTGAGAATTTTTGTTTAAGTGTGTATGCCTGTCCTGGGTCTTAAACTCAGGGCCTGGGTTCTATCCCTGAGCTTTTTTGCTCCAAGCTAGCTCTCTACCACTTGAACCATAGCTCCATTTCCAGGGGTTCTGGTGACTAGAAATGTCAAATGGACTTTCCTAGCTGGCTTGGAACCAATCTTCAGATCTCAGCATCTTGATTTGCTAGGATTACAGGCATAAGCCACCCACTAGTGGCCAGCTTGAGAATTTTTAAAAAATAGATCATATTGTATTAACTTTTCAGATTTACTAAACTTTTGCTAAAAAATTTTTGATTCTATGTTAAAGAGGGATGTTAGTGCTGGGATTACAGACATGTGCCTTCACACGTCTTAGACCAATATTTTTAATGCAGTTGGTGATGTGCTTGAATTTAAATGTATCATTCCACTATTTGTTTTCTAAGTCTCAACTACTTGTTTTCTTCTGCTTTTCTCTCCTAAGTTTGAGTCATATAATCACATTTTTATCTCTTTTGCTGATTTGTAATTCTTCATAATGTTATTTTAGTAACTATAATAGGATTTATCATTGTCTCTTTTCCATGCTCTATTGCTTTAGTTGTACCAATTAAAAATATACTTTTATCTGGGTATAGTAACAAATACCTGGAATCCCAGCACTCAGGTGGCTGAGGGAGGAGGATCTCAAATTTAAGGCTAGACTGAGACCCTAGTGGCTAGGAATGTGGCTCAGGGGTAGAGCTCCTGCCTAGCTTGTGCCAGGACCTGGGTTCATCCCCAGGCTGCAAAGCCCCACAAACCAAAACTATACTTTTTCCCCTTCTGACCTTTGTTCTATTCATAAGATATTGTGACCAATTTTGCTTCAAATAATCATTTATTCTTTAGACAAGGGGAATCTCTCCAAGTAGTTACATTTCTAGTGTTGTTCTTCCTTTGCATGAATGTAATTCCATTTGATGTTGTTTCCTATTCCTTTGCCAGTTATACAAAGGAGTTAGGACAGTTTATGAATACAATACATCTTGATCAGTATCATCCTTTTCACCAGTCTCTTCTTTCCCTCTCAACCCCAGCTCTCCCCTCAATTTTCCTAGTTTTATGGGATATGCATTGAATATGATGACTGCATCCTCCTTTCTCTCTTCATTCATCTACCACACTCTCCTTTGGTATTTTTCCTTCTTCTTTTTTTCTTTTATTGTGACAGTGCTAGGGTCTTGAACACAGGGCCTGGGTGTTCGCTGTCCCTTAGCCTTTTCATGCTCAAGGCTGGTGCTCTACTACTTGAGCCACAACTCCACTTCCAGCTTTTTAGTGGTTAATTGGGTATAGGAATCTTATGAACTTTCTCTACTTGGTTGAGCACTGAAAGAAGTAATTAACATGCATTTAGAACAAAAAATTTTGCTCTGGGTTTGGGGCAAGAAAGGGTAGGTTTGTTTGTGTGTGTGTGTGTGTGTGTGTGTGTATGAGTGTGTGTGTTTGGGGGGGGGGGTCTGGTAGTGGGGCCTGACCTCTGGGCCTGGGCGCTGTCCCTCAGCTCTTCAGCTCAAGGCTAGTGCTCTACCACTTGAGCCACAGTACCACTTCCAGCTTTTTCTGCTTATGTGGTGCTGAGGAATCAAACCCAGGGCCTCATGCATTCAAGGCAAGCACTCTTCCACTGAGCCACCTTCCCAGCCCCTGTTTGTGTGTTTTTGTTTGAGACAGGGACTTGCCATGTGGCTTGGAATTCATAGTCCTTCTGCCTCTATTTCCCACATTTGGATTGCAGACTTAGGTCATTACATCTTCTTGGAAGTACTAGCATAATGTTTCACAAAATAGAGATATATATATCATACAAGGCCCCCCAAAACTGTAATTGTATGTTCAATACAGAAAGTTGAACTCCTTCAGACTGATAAACACTCCCTTCCACAGCACAGACTCCACAGGAGAGTCTGCTGGGCTACCAGTCCTCTCTATCCCTATGTACAGACTTCCTATGTCTCTGTGGTCTCGCAGCCAGCTAGATCAGTCTATTACCTGCAGCTACTTAGAGACAGGTAGTCATGATTTCAGATGGTATCAGGGCTGGAGAAGGGGAGAAATAAACTCCAACCCATGAGGTGGGGTGGAGGGACAACAAATATCAGGACAAATGAAAGAGTTAAGATGGTTGAAGCTTTGAGGTTGAGGTTGAAAGTTGAAGCTGAGGCTACAAGTAGAGAGGAAGGAATGCTTACAGTTTTACGATCACCAGCCCCAAACTTGGAGCATCTACAGGAGGATGAACAGTGAACACCGTGATCCTGTGTTTTCTTTACAGAGCTTCCTCAGAAGCCTATCTTATAAAGAGATCAGCTCCCACTGTAACTCAGGGGAGGGTCTAGAAATGGATCTTCAGAACAAAAGAATTCTAAGACAATTTCTGAGATTCATTACAGAAACATCAAAAAAAAAAAGTATGCTTTCCACCAAGCAATCTTAAAGCAAGTTTGTAGTAAAGGAACAAGGAGAAGGATGGAGATCTCCATTACTTCAGATTAAGCCGGAGTTGGCTGAGTTTAGTAGGAGCAGTGATCCAACATACTATTTTCTATCATCAAAAATGATGAGGAGATGCTAGAAGTTAAAGTTATTTGTGGGAAAATATATATACATCCTTTAAACGTGGGTAGACTCATTTCTTCCATGAATATTTAGGAAGGTGACATACTGCTTGTGTTGGAGAGACTGTGTTGGATATAGACGTCTTGGCTTGGGGAGTAGAGAAGACTAATATAGACAAAATCCTGCCCCTGTGAAGCAAACACTCACGGCAAATGTTCAAATTCAAATAACTAGTACTGACAAGCCCTGTGATAAGATAAAGAGTATCAAGGAATGAGGAGGAACTCTCTCTGAGACGCCATACCTCGAGTAGAGACGTGAGGAAGCAAATCATGGCAATATTTGCAGAAGAAACTCCAACACGGCCTCCAAACTGATTAGAGGTAGCAGCTGAGGAATAGAGAAATGGGATTGCAATGAGCGGAGGTTGTATGACAGTCTGAGGTCATGGGCTCTTGTCTGTCAAGGACATCTTCCTGGTGGAAGGAAGGAGTGAGGATGTGGAGCGGCATCTAGAAGCTGAAGGAAGACAATCAGCTAGCCATTTACCTGCTTCTCTTAACAATAGGATTCTTTGGAAATGAAGTGCATCTTCACTGTCCCAAGCTCTCTTCATTTTTGCTCTTGAGTCCACACCAGTCTGGCTTTCACCTTCACCATTACCTTTATTAGGGTCATCTGTGTTGGTGTGCCTAATACAATGGGCATTCTAATCTTATCTATCTAAAAATATTTAATTGACAAATTCAGCTTGAGTATATTCAAAGGTATGCAACATGGAGATCTGGTGTATGTACACATTGTGTAGTGCTTAGCACATTTAAATGGACACAAGAGTCACCACCCACCTGTGCCTTAGATACTCAGAACTTACTTAACATCATTGTAATTTTGTACTACTTGGCTAACGTATCTTCATTTCTTCCTTTTTCCTGTTCCTAGCCCTAGTAACCACTGTTCTACTCTCTGCTTCTGCAAATTTGACTTTCTAGATTAACACATGTTTACAGGCATTTGATCCAACCATTCATCCTTTCATTTTTACGCTTTTCTATTTTTTTCAAGAATATTTCAATCTCCTGCAGTGTTTTCTAACTACCTACCCTTTTTTCCATTTTTCTTGCTGTTACTTCCTCTCTCGCATTCCCCCTGACAGCTTAAGATGGGAGAGATTTGGGAAATCATCTTTGAACCTAATCTCCTTGCTATCCATTTGTATGCATTCCCTTGATGATTTTATCCTGCCCCATGACTTCAAATAGGATTTACCTGCTGATACTTTTTCAAAATGTGTATCTACATTGTGAACCATTTTCCGAATTCAAGATTTCTATCTCTAATTGCCAACTTGACAACTCTACTCAGATGGCTAACAGGCATCTCAAATTTAGCCTGACCCAGAGCTCAAAGCTTAAGCTCACCCATGAAAACTGCCCTTCTGGGTCCTCCCCATTTCTGATAATGGTAGCTCCATTCTTTTTTTTTTGTCGGTCGTGGGGCTTGAACTCTGGGCCTGGGCGCTGTCCCTCAGCTCTTCAGCTCAAGGCAAGCGCTCTACCAATTGAGCTACAGCGCCACTTCCGGTTTTCTGGTGGTTTATTGGAGATAGGAGTCTCACGGTCTTTCCTGCCCGGGCTGGCTTTGAACCGTGATCCTCAGATCTCAGCCTCCTGAGTAGCTAGGATTACAGGCGTGAGCCACCAACGCCCGGCTGGTAGCTCCATTCTTACAGGATTCACACTAAGAATGTTTGAGTCTTTGTCAGCTCCTGACTCAAATCTAATCTATTAGTAAATCTTGTCATCTGTATTGTGGAAAGTTATCTGTAATCTGATGACTTCTTCCTGCTTTTATGGCTACCTCCCTTTCTCAGCAATTGCTAAATTTCGACACTGATTTCTCATAATTCTCTCCACTTCCACACTTGCCAGAGGATCCTTTCCCAAAACGAAGCCAGGTGACATCATTGCTGTGTGGTCTTTCTTCCTATCACTGTAAAAGCCAAGGTTGCTACATGACTTCTCCTTGCTGCCTACCTCTACCCATTCCTCCAGCCTTGTCTCATTCACACATCTCAGCCTTACTAGCCTCCTGACTGGTTCCAGAACATTCTTTCCTCAGGGATGGTGTCTCTGCTGTCTTCTCTTCCATTTACCCTGATTGCTGACCTCCTTTTCTACTTTAAGTTCTTGCTGTAAGGCCTTCCCTGACTGTTCCATTTAAAATACACACAAATACCCATCCCCTAGATTTCATATATTTGCTTCTTGCCATATTTTTCAACATAGGATTCCTTAACATTTAACAGGGCTTATATTTCAGGTATCTGATTATTTTACTCATCATCTTCCTCTTGTGCTGGAATGTGACCTCTCCATTTCAAGGCCTTAGTCCTAGGGCCTAGAACACAAGCATGCACTAAGCTCTCAGGGTACAGCAGTTAAACGTGCAGTGTTTCTAGCAAAAGGGAATGAGATGGCCAAAAGCACAGAGGTAAGTGCAGGCTAGGGAGGGAGACAGGATCTAACCCAGTCGCTCCCTGACTCCCAGTGCCCTCTCTTGAATCTCTGTGTCATCCTCCATTAATCAGTTGAACATGGTGACTGTGCAGCCCCTCAGCACTAGCATTCTCAGACTTGGGTCCTGAGTAGGATGAGCAGGTAGCCTGAGGCTCCCTGTAACAGTGCCTCAGGAGAGAGTCAGGGTAGAGGAAGGGTAAAGCTGGAGCTGAGCAAGCAAGCACTTGTCTATGAGAGGAAGCTCATTCATCCTTTTTCTCCCTTAGCACTTTGACATCTCTTTCACACCTGCCCACTCTACCCCAAGCAGGGCTTTCTAGCAAAACCTGAGTGACAGGAAAGTAACTTTTCAGCTGCTCCAGCAGTTTCCAGCAGCTTGTCTGTCATCTGTCTTGCAGCTTTTCTGTCTTCAATGGCAGCCTTGGCTTTTCCAGGGACACTCTAGTACTCCAGAATCTTTCTTGGTAGACATCTCTCTCAGGAGTGCCCATGGTGGCCTGGGAATAGAGACCCAGGCCTGTTCCACTTACGAGCTGTGGAACCACTGGCCAGCAATGGTGCTGCTGAGCCTCTATAATGTGTAAAGAATTCAATGAGATTGCAAACAGGGTTGCTAGCAAAAACAGCTGGTGTGAAAGATTTGTTTGCTTTATATTTCCACCAGGAGTCTTTCTCAGCCTTAGTTAAGCTCATACCTGCATCCATGCAGGGTCCAGTTACAGTGCCCACTGACATAGCATCAAACTAGGCTCCTCTCTTGCCTTCTGACTCCTCACTAGACAGAAGCTAGGCCCATTCTAAACCTGGGACTTCTCAAAGCTAGGATGCACATCCTTGTCAGACTGAGAGGATGAATTGAGGCTGTCACCTTTCTCTGGCCCATGTAGGGTCCCAGGTGTGTGCAATCAGCCTGGCCCTGTTGGATGAAAAGTGTGTGAGTTGGGGAGGAAGAGATAGATAGGTACAATTGCCTACTCTGCAGAAGACCATCTCCTAGAGCTGGGACTAATCAGATCACTTCATGACATAGTCCACAGATACAGCTGGGCTTAGAAAGGAGCCGTGCTGGGGTAAGTTCATGCAGACAGAGGATCCCGAGGACCTGATGCAGGCAAATGACGGTCCCTAACCACACTTGATAAAACTATCTCCCTCCAGAACCAAGTATTTTTGCCCAGACTTTCTCACCACCCACATGTAAACTTAGATCTGAGAGGCCTCTGTAGCCTCTTTAAGAACAAAGTTTGAGGACAATCAAGCAGGGGAGGGGAATGGTTAGGGTGGGGGAAAGGAAACTTGTGTAGAAGGATGGATAGACATAATCTATGTGTGAATGATATATGTATGGAAACATCACAGTGAACCCCACCAATATGTGCCATTAGTATGTGTCAAAATGTGGGGTTTTGTTTAAAGAAAAAAGCCATTACACCTCTCAAGAGGCAGCTGATACAGTAGTGTGTGTCTCTTCCAGCCCCATGCCCATCTCCTTACAATTAGGGAAGAAGACAGAGTGGGTAAATGATTATAAACCTGGGCCAGGTCATCCAAGGTACCTGCTTCTTGTGTCTGTCCTCAACTGTATTGTGCCCTGACCCCTGCCTTCCTGTCCTGGCACAAACCCAGGGAAGCCTTATCATACCTGGTTCTTTACCAGTCATTCTTGCCATGTGGCTGTCAGAGTTCTCTCCACCTGTCTCTGTCTTCGTGTGCTGGGAGCATGTGTATGCTCCTCACTCTGCTACCTGAATTCTTTTCCACATCATTTCCTCCCCTCCCCCAACTGCTGTCTCTCCTCTGCTCACACAGCCCACCAGAATCTTCCATGTCCCATCCTGCTCTAGGCAAGCAAATGCATGTTAATTTCTCCAGGAGATCACTGTAGGTCACACTGCCACAGGGTCTCATTAGAGCAGAACAGTTGACAGTCTCTGTGCTGAGGGGAATAGTTAGCCAGAACTAATCATGTTGAGAGTGAATGGCAGAACTCACAGAATTAGAGGATGTCTTTGAAGTCACCTCCTGCCACTTGTCACACAGCCAGCAGATGCTCACATGCTGGGAAGTCAGCCAGCTAGAGAAGAGACCCGCCTCCCCATCCCCCCCCCCCCCGAAGCCCCTGCTGGTCTCTATGACGACTCAGAAGAAGGAAAGTCTAATGGCAGGGACTGGACTGTTGTATTAAATTGCTATCCTTTAAACATCTTAAAGGTGGGAAGTGTGTATTCATTCCATTCATTGTATTCATTTATCTGTCTCCAGAGTCTCCCTGGTCGATGTTCAACAAATACTATGTCGAATGGATGCAACCATCATTGACCACTTTATTTTGTGACTTGCTTTTTTAAGGAAAGTTGTTACTCATTTTATTAATTTAAGTGGAATTCACTTAAAACAAAATTAACTTGTGTGTGTGAGAGAGAGACAGAGACACAGAGACACACAGAGAGAGAGAGAGAAAGAAAGAAAGAAAGAAAGAAAGAAAGAAAGAAAGAAAGAAAGAAAGAAAGAAAGAAAGAAAGAAAGAAAGAAAGAAAGAAGAAAGAAAGAAAGAAAGAAAGAAAGAAAGAAGAAAGAAAGAAAGAAAGAAACAGAGAGATGGTCCTAGGGCTTGAACTCAGGGCCTGGGAGTTGTCCCTGAGCACTTATGCTCAAAGCTAGTTCTCTACCTCTTGAGAAACACCTCCACTTCCAGCTTTTTGGTGGTTAATTGAAGGTAAGAGTCTCACAGACTTTTCTGCCCAATCTGGCTTTGAACCATGATCCTCAGATTTCAGCCCTCTGAGTAGCTAGGGTTGAAGGCATGAGCCACTGTCACCCAGCCAATTAACCATTTTAAGGTGAATAGCTCACTGTCATTCAGTACACTCACATATGGTAAAACCTCAATAAAACTTTCATCAAAAGAAACTGATGAAGACAAATACCTTTCCCCAAAGGAAACTCCATACACATTAGGGGGTTACTCTTCATAATCCCTTTCCCCTGTTCTGGCTACTAATCTGCTTCCTGTTTTAGGAATGTTCCTATCCTGAATTTAAATCATTATCAAGTATTATTAATAATAACTAGACAATAGAGATGCTCCTATATGAGATTTCCCTTGTATTCTTCGAAGACCTCTCCCCCCATCTCAGATATTCTGTTGTCTTCTGGTATAGAGAATCAACTATGGAGAATGTGATTTCTCTGACAATGAACTCAAGGGCAAGGGCATTCCTTTTAGGTGTAGGATGGAGCAATCAAGCATCTTCCTTCTTCTCCTGTCGAGAGCTATTCATGTTTTATTTTACTTGCTGCTATCAAGAGCAAAATGGTAGCTATCTTTATTCAGCTCCCCAAACCAAGAGAAAAGGTTGGCATCAGTGACTGAAACTGAGAGCCAGCAATCTAATAGGGAAAGGTGGGCAGTCAGAGGAAGATGCAGGAAAGAAAAGCAGGTCAGATCAGAGAGCTCAACTGAGAACTCCAGAGAGGAAGGATCAACTTTCTTGACCCATCCTTGGTCCCATCTTCCTGCTGCCTGAGCAGCAGGAGGGCACATGAGTGAGGGGCAAAGGTCTGGTTCAGGAAGTCATGGAAGAAGATGAGGAGGACTCAAGGTGGGCAGAGAGGCAGAGTATAGGTTGCAAACTGAAGGATGAGATCAGAGACAATGCCTTAGAGAGAGGAGGAGATTGGTAAAGAAGTTACTGACCTACAATGTGCCAGCATTTACATACCAGGAAACAGATGAGGCATGGCTACCCAAGATGGAAAAGAGATCTGGTGCAAGCCACTTTCCCAGGCTCATCTGCCATGACCCCACTGGCAACTTGCTAAACGTTGTCTTCAAAATCATTGCCTCCTAGGGCAATGAATCGCAATGCCCAATCCCTTCCCCTCTCATGACTAATGATCACTTCAAATGTGTTACCTCTGAGAGACAGTGACAGAAACAGAGAAACCATACAGTTTCAGCCTCTGGAAGAAACAGACAGGACTTCCTGGGGCCAGGGCAAGGCTGGGTCAAGGCTTCTTCATGTGTCATGGAGTATGAGCTCATCCTCGTTACACTGTGCGGGGGCTTGACAGTTACTTGGATTTATCGTGTGGATCACAGGCCCTGAGAGTCTGCCCCATATACATGCCTTCCTGACTCCTAAATGGGGCAACCTCAGGCTACCACGGGGGGCCTTTGAGCCCTAAAAGGTCAGAGCTTCTCCAGCACCTCCTGAACATGCATGCATGCATGAGTGTGTGCGTGCATGCACACACACACACAGAGCTCTATTTACCTTCCTTCCCATGTCCCCTAGTACTAGCTTTGTACAGTGATCACACACACACACACACACACACACACACACACACACGTACACCATATTCTCAAAGCTCTCATTATGCTGTGAATCAGAGGGTGGAGGCAGATCTGTCAGATACTGATGCTCTGGAAACTCATAAGACTGGTGTGACCTCCTTGAACAGGGTCTGCTGCTGAGGCACTGGCTGTCCTGGGCTCGGGAAGAGGCAGGTGCCTCCCAGATGAGGTCAACAATAGAGAAGAAGGGCATTGGTGCCCATGAAAGGATGCTCAATTCATTTTCATTGCCGGATGGGGGATGCTTTTTCTGCCTCAGGAATCGGCACAGTCCAGGCTCTGCTGGGGAAGCAGTGTAAGATCCCGGGAGACCTCAAGTCAAAGAGAAAGCATGAGGAAAGGAAACATTCCAGAGGACCCTTATAAGTCCTCCATTGTTCTCTCTAGACTGAGCTCCAGGGACACAGCAAATTCACACTGTAAATAGGCATCTTGGTTTACCTCTTAAGATAACTACAGAAAACTAGGATACATCTCAAAATTAGCCCCAGAATTCACATTCTGGTATCTTCTTTTTTAATTAGGTTATAAAGCAGAGAAGTTAAGGAAATGAGCTCCATATATAAGCCATTAACCAAGTGTGAAAAGAGAGACAAGTCACAGTTCACTTTGGGGTTTACACACATACCACGTATACACACATCAACATGTGTGAACACTGTGCTTATCTCCAGGTGGTGAGATTCACTGTTCCTTCAACTAGCATTGATAGGACTGTGGAGGCATGTGATGGTTTTGAAAAGATTCTGGGGATGTCGTGGGAAATGTGGCAGGTGTACCAAATACACATCTGCTTTTAGGTAGCTTATTTTTCAGTGTAAGGCCTGGTGAGCAATAAATGAGCAAGCGCAAATAGAAGAGCTGTAGGTCTTTATTAGTGAAATGAGATGAACCACAAAATAACACTTTAGCTACAGTGGCCAGAAGAAACTCTCAGACAGATCCCAACACACTGAAACTCAAAGGGGCCTTGGAGCCAAGGCCACATGGAAGGCCATATTGACACAAGGAGAACAGGTACCCAGCAGCTCAAAGGAAAGAAGCGCTGAAATGTCCTAGGAACTGAGGGCTCTCTCTGAGGTAGGAGTATAGCTCTCAGAGAGAGAGAGGGAGGGAGGAGGGGGAGGAAAGCATGGGCATGGGTCAAGGCTCCAGAGAATGGCAGGATCCAGGTCACCCAAAGCCTTTAAGACAACAGCACAGCAGTGGATTTGGACTTTATTACTAATGTATGGCAGGTTACCAAGGGTCCTGGGGAGGAACAGATTCAAGTCCCCAGTTTGAATGATTTCTTATTCTGATTTTTGTAGATAAGGTTTAGGGAAAGCAAGGGACAATTTGGCCTGATCTTCATATTGTTACACATTTCCAAAACTAATCATCAAGAGTACTTGTTTTATCATCACAAAAGGAATGCACTTCATCTTACCCTTTGTTGTTGTTCAGAATGAACAGGCTTTGGAGTTTTTATCACCACACAGCAGGGGAAAGAGTAGAAGCCTTTTATTCCCCCCAGAAAGGAATTACAGCTACGTTCTGGATCAAGGGCTCTCAAACTCCACCACTTAACATGTCATAGACCTTGTGCTGGCTTTCCCAGAAAGACATAAACCTTTTTGTTTCACACGCTTAGAACTGAATCCCCTCAGCCCGGCCATGAGGATAAATCCATTGCAATTCACAGGGTAAGTCGAGCTGAGGACACGAAACAAGAGGATGCCTTCCTCACCTCCCCAACCTCCTCTGTAACCAGGTCAGATGGGCATCACAGGAGCCAGTGAACCTTCAGAACCCTCTGGCCAGGCAGGAGCTGCAGGGTAAAAAAAAGAAAAGGAGCCTTGAAGGGTTTGCTGCTTCAGGTACCTATGGTGAGTCAGAAAAGAGCCGGGGGAAGTGGATGAACTGGAGCAGTAAAACCAGTCCTTCACCTCCAGCCTGGTAAGGAGGGTAGGCAGGAATGGTATAAAGGGTGTCCTGGCTCAGCCTTGCACTCTATCATAAACCTCTGTCTTCATCCCTACTGTCAGTCTGGTGAGTGTGGGCTGCTGGGACCAGGGTTGGCAGGTAGTGTGGGCTATCCTTGGTAGACATGGGCATTGTTCTGGGGCTGGATTTGGTTACATTATCTTTCCTTCTGGGGGGGGGGCTCAGGTCACTGGGTGTTGTGGCACTATTTATTTGGAGAAACGCAAGCAGACCAGGATAGGAAATTCCAACTTAGAAGTATAAGACTTGAAACAACAAGCATCAATGTTCAACAACCATCCAGCTCCCCTTTTTCTCTTACCCCCAGGAATTCAGCTAAAATTAAGAAGGTCAGGAGAAAGGAAAGGGCTCTAGAGGCCTGAAGAGGCCAACCTGTTAATTTTACAGAGACAAGAATCTGAGGTCCAGTACAGCTAAGTGACTTGCCCAGAAATGCACAGCATTTCAGTAAGGAGACACAGAATATGTTAGACGACTGAGTAGGAGGCTGGTGCTATGACTTGACCTCTCAGTTCCCCTCCAGCCCAGCATACTGGCTTTTAAGGTCCCAAGGCTCCTCTAGGTTTTACTTTTCCTAAAACCTTCTCTCTTGTGGTGACATATTTCCAAAACTCATCTCTCCTTCCTAGTCAGTAGAGGTACAAGATAAGGATGTAGACAAGGACTAGACAAAAACCGAAGCTTAAATGATACCCAGTGCACCTTGCAGAATGGAGAGGTCTGTTTCTTGGCTCTTGCCTGGGAATAAGGAAATTCCCAGAAAAGCACTTCCTTGCCCCTCCTCAGTCCCACTCTTCCTTCCCTGCTGCTTCTGAGGATGACAGCCTAAAGGGGCTGAGAAAGTGCCCTGCCTAAGAGAAAGGAGTCTGTAGATTTCCATGGGTTTATCTCCTTTTCTGCCTTTAACCTGCCACTCTTACCCTTGTGCTTTCAGGTTGACCTACAACTGCCTCTAAGATGTCCCAGGAACATACACCACCAGTGACTGTCTCTTCTGTCACCAGTCAGAAATCCCTCAAGACTGTTTCTCCTCCAGCCCATATCCAGCAGGAGCAAGTAAAACAGCCAGCTCCACTATCTGCCCCATGCCAGAAGATGCCCTCCGAGCTGCCAGTGCAGGGCCTCTCAGAACTCCAGGAGAAACACACAACCCCTGGAAAGGGACAGCTGGAACAAAAGTGTGTGCAAGAGCAGCAGACCCTGGAGCCTCAGGAGGGGCATCTGAGACAGCAACAGCAGGAATTGCAGGATCAGAAGTTGCACCAGGGGCGGCAGCAGCAGCCGCCTCAGGAGCAGATGCTGCAATTGTGTCCAAAACAGCAGCAGCAGGAACCTCAGGAGCAGAAGCTGCACCTGGGTCAGCAGCAGCAGCAAGAGCCTCAGGAGCAGAAGCTACACCTGGGTCAGCAGCAGCATCAGCAAGAGCCTCAGGAGCAGAAGCTGCACCTGGGTCAGCAGCAGCAGCAAGAGCCTCAGGAGCAGAAGCTGCACCTGGGTCAGCAGCAGCAGCAGCAAGAGCCTCAGGAGCAGAAGCTGCACCTGGGTCAGCAGCAGCAGCAAGAGCCTCAGGAGCAGAAGCTGCACCTGGGTCAGCAGCAGCAGCAGCAGCAAGAGCCTCAGGAGCAGAAGCTGCACCTGGGTCAGCAGGAGCATCAGGAGCCACAGGAATTGCGCCTGGGCAAGAAGCAGGAACAAGAACCACAGAAACAGGGACCAGAGCTGGGGCAGGTGCAACAGCAAGATCCACAGAAGTTGGAGCTGCACCAGGTACAGCAGCAATATCAGAACCCGCAGGAGCAGGAACTTTACCTGGGCAGGAAGGAACAGCAGGAGCCACAGGAACAGGAACGAAACCAGGAACAGCAGCAGGACCTGCCCTCCAACCAGCAGCTGCAACAGAAGCCTCCAGAGCAAAAACTCCATCTGGGACAGGAGCAGGAGCCACAGGAGAAGGACCTGCACCTGGGTAAGAAGCATCCACAGGAGCCGCAGGAACAGAAACCGAAGCTAGGGCAGCCACACCTCAGACAACAGCAGCCACAGAAGCTGCAGGAGCCAGAACTGCACCTGGGCAAGAAGCAGGAGCGAGAGCCACAGGAAGAAGAGCAGAACCTGAAGCAGCCAGAGCTCTGCCTGAGCCAGCAGCCACCACCAGAGCCAGAGCTGCATCTGGGCAAGAAGCAGCAGCAGGAATCACCACAAGAGGAAATGAACGTGGACAAGAAGCAGCAGCACAAGTCACAGGAGCAGGAACTGAACCTGGGACATCACCAGCCACATCCTCCACAGCATGAAGACCATCAGGAAACGGAAAGCCAAGATCAGCAACGTAAGGGAAAGAAAGCACAAAAGGAGCCCCGGGAAGAGACGCGACGGCTCTTAGACCCACAACTGGATCATGAGTTAGAAAAGAGAGATGAGAAACAGGGAGAGATGAAGGAGCCATTGCTGGAGCAACAGGAGCAGCAGGAGAAGCAGCTGGAGCAATCAGAGCCTGCCCCCATCCCTGGCCAGGTTCAAGAGGCCCAGACAGTCCAACTACTGAAGGGAGAAAGTTTGCTCTCCACGGGGAAACAGGAGCAGAAGCGGGACATTCACTGACCACTCACACAGAAGTGACCATCCCCAGAGTTTCAGAGGACCTCACACTATCCCACACAAAGGAGAGAGAGGGCCACCAAGCCCATTTTCCTGAGGTTCCCTGGGTGACCTAACTCATCTGTGAACCTGCCTGACCCTGACCCTTCTTCTGTATGGCTTTGATGAGACTAGAAAAGAGAAAATGCAGACCAGCACCTGCCTCCAAGGTACCAGTTCCATTTGACCCTTAGGTAACAGAGCTTCTGCCTTGAGGCACTATGGTTGCTATAGCAACTCTGACTTCACCCCCCAGTGTTATGGATGAATCTGTGAGTATGTACAATAATACATAAAAATAAACCCTGAAAATCCTGACTGAGATCCTGTACTTCCTTTGACTTGTTCTCCTGTCTCTTATCTGTATGGATCAGGAGTTGCAGCTGACTCTTTTGCTTGGCACAAATCCAAAAGACAGACAAACATCTTGACCCTTCTTTGGTTCTGTTCCACAAACCATTTCAAATTCAGGCAAAATCAAAGAAGGCTTTGTGTCAGCACCTAAAAGCAACACACACACCAATCATGAAGAAAGGATCAATTATTCCTACTCCCGGCTGGAGGAAGAGGCCCTTCCTGCCTTAGTACAAGATTGTCCTCCGCTACCCATGCTGACTCACCCCCAGCCCTGGCAGAGCTCAACCTCACAGGTCCCATCAGGATTCAACTTTTTTCATAGGGGAGGAGACTGAGAATATGCCAAGGGGGCTTGGGTACTCCATCTGAGTTTTGGTCCCTTCCTTGGAAACATCCCCAGGTTCCCCTTTCTGTGTTTTCTCTCAGCAGATTGCCCTCATTGTTTGCAAGAGTCATGTGAACCACCTGCTAGTATGAAAAAAGAAAAAAAAAACATTTAGGAAAACAGCAAGAGGATGAAGCAGGGTGTGGAGAGGAGTCACTCCCAGTAATGGCCTCTGAGATTGTAGAAACCAAAAAAATGCTGGCCAACTTGAACTTGGAAACCAGCACAGCTCTTCCCCATACCCTGCACCCTGGTTCCCTGAAAATTGTGTGGTCTTGATCACCATCACGTATGTCAGGACTAGGAGATCTCTCCTTCCCAGGACAAGTCCTGCCTTTTAACTCTACAGTTTTCTTAGGCAGATTGTCTCAAGTTATCCAACACTGTTTTACAACAGGCATGAGGGTGTATTTGGGACATTTCTAAGTGAAGTTTCCATAGGCAAACTACATGGGTATGAACAACACGTAGACTTCCTTACTCCCCCACATACTCCATGCAATAGTCACTACATTTTGTTTTTAAGGGTCCTTTGTTCTGTGTGATAATATAAGGATGAGGTCCTTGCTGTCCACACCCTAGCAGGTGTGCCACTTAACCACAGGTGGAGTTCTCACCTGAGCTATTGCAATAGCTGGTCTCTCCAGTTCTCTATCTCCATACACCCTGTGCAGTCCACCCATCACAAGATGTTCTTAGACCATAGCATCTCTTGGGATCTTGATGGAACTTCTCATCAGTTAGATAGTAAGAAAGCAGGCTAAAGTTCTAAGTCAGCCTGAGTCAGACTAGGACAGGAAGGTTAGGGGTTGAGAAGAAGCAATCAGAGGCAGCTGGAGTTTGTGCACACCCCCTCTGAAGTCGCACACTGTGTTCCATTCCTTTTATTTTCTGCCTTTTCTGGTTTGAATTGAGTGGTGGGTTGTTTTTATTTTTTACTTCATCTTATCTGCTGTGTTAACACTTCTTAGGAGTTAGTGAGTTCCCTAGAATTTATAATATAAATTGTTCATTTTCAAATAATACTAGACAGTATCACAAGCAGTCCACACCACTCACAGTATTTTCAGTTCTTTCTTCTGCCATCCAGAACACTCGCCCAAGTGTCATAATCATCTAGTAGGTTACTATTGCTTTAAACCATTATGCTTGAGAGCTATTAAAAATAAGAAAAACAAACATGTTATTGAACCTTCATTTATTCCTTTTCTGATGATCTTTCTCCATGCAAGACTAAGTTTCTGCCCTTTTAAGTTCCTCCTCCTTTTAGTATTTCTTCTTTCCCTCCTCTTTTTTTTGGAGGGATCTAGAATGTGTGTGTGTGGGGAGGTGGGGAGGGGTTCTTCAGGGCCTTGCACTTGCTAGGCAGGTACTCTACCATTTGAACCATGTCTCCAGCTTTTTTTGATTTAGTTATTTTTGAATGGGGTCCTATGTTTACAGTCATGTTAGCCTGGACCATGATCCTTCTAAGTATACTTTATGGGAAATCTTGCTAGCCTTTTCCCTGGCCTGGCCTTGAACTATGCTGTTCCTGATCTCAGTCTCCTGAGTAGCTAGGATTATAGGCATGAGATGTCTCACCATGCTCAAGACCCAGGGAAGCTGATGGTGTAGCTCCAGTCTGAAAGTCAGTAGGCAGAAACCCTGGAGATCTGACGGTACAGATGAAATGTGAAGTTGGTCTTTTGGATAATTTCCTCTTACTTTGGGAGGCTGGACATTCTAGTGCTACTAAGATCTTCCACTGATTTGGTAAAGCCCATCCACAGCACAGAAAATAAGTCCTACCACAATCCAGAGAGTAATTCTTTTGTTCTAAGGTCACTCATTTAAATATTAACCACATCTGAAACCACTCTCCATGTCAACATCCAACATTAACCATCACAGTCATCCACCATGTCCCTCTGGTTTACGGTGAATCCTTTTGTCGTGGTTTACCAGCGACTGACCGCAAAACTCTTGGGAATGCACTTCCCTCAGCAATTGGCACATAGCAGGCCTTGGGCTTTCCTAGCAAAGCACTGGTCTTAGAGAACTGTGAGTTCAAGAACATAAAACATTGTTATGGTATTGCTAGCTTCAGACCTAAGAAAGCAGCTTCAGAAACATACCAAGTGATGGTAACTATAACATTATATCATGGCAAGAACTACTAGTGCTCTCTATTTACCACCAGTACAGTGGTTTTGTTTACTTCAGGCTGCTGATCCCTGCATCTCACAACTGGAAGCTGTTCTTGCTTAGGCTCCTTGGATTCACTCACTGAGAAGAGGGTTTCTTTGAAAATTAGTTTATTAGGGCTGTGCTTCTGAGGGAAACTAGTGAGGACCTGGGGGAAGCAGGATAGGGCAGGAGAAGAAACCTTGGTTTCCTGCTGATGCGACCAGAGAAGCTGGAGTGGAAAATACGCCTCGGAGCTGAAGTGACATGGGACCAGCGAGCTGGGTCCTCATACTCCCCAAACCAGTCAGGCATTGCTGAACAAACACATCAGAAAGACATGAAATCCCGGGAATTCAGACCTCCATCTGCATGTGGAGACACAGCAGATTCTATTGCCCAGGGGCATCCCCTTAAGAAGCATGCCAAACACGAACAAGTCAAAACAAAACCATACCCACGGCTGAGCATATGTGACAACAACTCAGGTTGAATGATTACATGGTCCGTGAAACCCACAGTGAAAACTCTTTTTGACAAGCAATAATTTCTTCCACAGAAAATCTACAAGGAAGGGGCTGGAAAGGTGGCTCAGTAGTAGAGTTCTTGCCTAGCACGCATGAAGCCCTGGGTTCGATTCCTCAGTACCACATAAGTAGAGAAAACCAGAAACATCGCTGTGGCTCGAGTGGTAAAATGCTAGGCTTGAGCAAAAGAAGCTCAGGGACAGTTCCCAGGCCCTGAGTTCAAGCCCCAGGACTAGCAAAAAAGAAAAAAGAAAATCACAAGGAAACAAAAGAAATAGACAAAGAACCTATAGATTAAAGTCACCTTAAGAGATATGTAGGTAATGTTAATAGTAATTATGAAATTTCCTTTTTCTGATTCTAGTTCAAATATGTTCATACAGTATTAATGATGATTGAGATTTGACTGATGGATTGAATGATTGGAAATTTCATAGTGAAGCAAGATGACAGATGAGTTAATTCCCTTGGGACTGCCTCCCTCTAGGCACACAACCTACCAATGAGATCTGAGAAAGTCAAATGAGAAGGCTAATTAAAAAATACAGGAAAAAAAAGGATGGGAAAAGATTAAAGAAGGCACAAGGAAATAAGTAGTTTCTGTGATTCCTTCCCTCAACTAAAAAGTACCCATCATGGAGGGAGACACCTTTCACTAAGTGAAGGGAGAAATAACACTTAAGCCCCACCCTTAGATTCCGAATCTAATTGGTAAAGCTTAGTGCCAAACAGTTAAGCTGCTGAAGCTACATTAGCTAGTTAGCCAAGGTACCACTGCCACCCCTTCCCTACCAGCCTTGGATGCCGAAGAGGAGAAGAAGATTCTACCTTCTGGAGAGCAGGACCTGAAAGCGACTACTTTTCCTTAATGTTCAGCACTGTTATCATCATGGTGAGACCCAGAAAACACAGGCCCCTGTACTCAGGACAAGATTCACAAGGCCACCTCTGGCATCAGGTGTGACAGACCCAAGTTTGGCTTGCATCACTGTTAGCCTTGGGTGAGGTATTTTGCCCCCCTATTGCATAGGTCATGGTGGCTATGAAACTCAGGTGAAATCCAACCCATTGTGAACATTGGAAGTGGAAACACGTATCTCTACCATCAATTCTCCAACCCTGAGCAAAGGAGTTGTCTCTGTACCAGTACTCACCGGTACAGCCTCTAGACCCACGCTAGGCAGATACCTATATCACTGTGAGATGAGTTCATGTTCAGCCTGCATTATTATCAGCTGCAGAGCAGGTGCTGGACCATCCCTGAGATTGCTCAGATCCTTGTGACTTTGAGACTCAGAACTGACTCAGCTTAGCATCAGCCTTGAGAACAAGGGACTGGCTTCACCAACAATCACCCCAATATTAGGTAACCTAAAAAAGAGCATGATTTCTTTTGGTGAGAAGAAGACAACGTAACACGCAAAGGCCTTTGCTTTGACACTCAGTGCCACATTGGTGGAACCTAACACTGGACATATCCTAGTAATCACAGGCTTGTCTGCATACATACAGCCCCAGTCCACTATACTTCTATTCAGCCCAGATTCTTCAATGACTGACTGCAGCACTCTTGGGCATGGGCCTCCCTCAGCAATCAGTGACTCATGCAGGCCTTGGGCTTTCTTAGCAAAGTTCTAGTCTCTGAGAACTGTGAGCTCAAGAGCATAGCATAGTGCTATAGTATTGCTAGCTGCAGGCCTGAGAAAGAAGCCTCTAGCTAGTCCATCCATCTCCCTGTCAATAGCCGGGGAGAGCTCTACCGTGTCTAATCTCAGGGTGATGGCTATAAGTGAGTCATCTGCATCTACCTTGGTTTCAAGAAGAGGCTTGTGGGGATAGAGATCTCTCTCTAGATTCTTTCTGATATCATGTCGAACAATACATCAATTTTAAATCTGAGTCTACCCTGGGCTTTTATTACCACTTACTATTGAAACGCTTGTCACATATCAAAAGACTTGCATTTCAGCACACCTGAAGTTGTAGTATCATCTAGTGCTGAAATAGTGGAAGGGATCCAGTCACGGAGAAAATAAGCAGCCTGCTTGGAATCTATGGAGACAAGCATGAACAAATCCACATTACAGAACTGGAATAAATACCTAATCCCTGAATACATAGAGTATCTCACATGTAATTAGTATGAGGAAAGGTATTTCTCTCATTGTGTTTTTCAACTCAAGGATTTCTTTTCTATTCTTTTTAAGTTGCTTCCACATCTGGAATTTTCTTAAAATATCAGACTATTTTTCTGTATTAAAATTTTAAACTATTTAAAAAATATCTGTTCTCACAAATAAAATAAAATAAAATTTAAAAAAAATTAATTACAAAAAAAATAAAAAAATATCTGTTCATATTTATTACCATCTGGTCAGTTCTTGGTTTTCTTATTCTTTGTGCAGTGCCAGAGATCAAACCCAGGTCCTCAAGTATGCCAGTCAACTCCTCTACCACTGAACCACACTCTAGCTCTGGTCCTGCAATTTACTTTTACTATTAGGAATTTTTAAAATTACAGTTTATTTTATTTTATCTTTGTAATTTATAGTCTTCAAATGATTTCTGGACACCTAATGGCATGTAACATGATCTGCATGTTGGAAGAGCAGGTATTTATTACAGTCTTCACAACTCAGCTTTGTAAGCACATTTCGAGAGAAATGTTCCTTGAGTCTGTAGTCATCCCTCTATTTTGGCTCTAGATGATACCCTGTGCCCGTTTTCCTTAGCCAGTCTGCTGGTAGGTTGTCATAATTTTACATTAGAAGGCTATCCACACCCAGGTCTGTCCTCCATTTTTATAGGATGTGTTGCTCAATGTGATCTGGAAGAGAACTATTATAGGTAGTATTCTGTCCCCCTCAAGCTTCGTCTCTGAAGCTAAGCTATTTTCCTGACACCTTGTCTATCACAAGCAGTCAGAAACCACAAGATTTTGCCCAGAACCTGTGAAATCACTATGAAAGGAGCAGTTCTAATCTCCTATCTCACACGTAATGGCTTCCAGTGCCACAATTCTCTGTGCCATAAGCCCACAATAGCATGAGATAGGACAAAAGCCTTACTGGTATTGGTTGCCTATTTCTAATGTGGATTTTTAGCTCAAGATGACTGCAGTTACTTGTAGCTCATTTAATCCTATAAATATGAAATAATAAAGGATACACAAAATGTATCTGCTAGGAAATCCTAGCTGATTTTAATTGGCTAATTAGGCAAAGTAAACTATGTATTTTGGAAAACAAGGAAGCCTTAACAAGATGACTACAAGATTGGCTTCTGATTTATGAATCTGGGGGATTTTACTGGTACAAATGAATGAGAGTGTAATTAGTAGGTTTGTCGATGGCAGATGGCCCACCGCTGGTAAAGACTAGCAAAAGGAACTCTATTCAAGTTTTTTGTGATCCTTTCTGCCCTCTAGTGTCCTGATGTAGAATTGCAGGACTGAAATAGAATGTCTCTACCCAAGCAAGTGTTTTCACACAAAGCTTGATTATCTAGGTTTGTGTGAGAAACTTCCAAGGGCATGGTGATGCAGTGGTCCCTTAAGGAATCGGAATAAGCAAAAGTAAAGATAAATGCACAAATGACTCTCCTAACAATAACTTTCTGCCATTAGTGTAATGTCACAATTTTTCTACACTATATGACCTTCCTAGTATAACAACCCTGTGAAGTATAAGAATTATCCCCATTTGAGGTATGAATACTCTGAGGATCAGAGGAGACAAGTCACTCACTCAAGGCAACTCAGAAAGCCACTGAAATTTTATCCCAGTGGTGTCTGAGTCCAGATATTATGTCCATAGCAAATACTTTGAGGTCTCAAGGGCTTGAAAATCCAACAGAGACAATTTGCTCTCCCAGGGTCTTCCTCAAGGAGATGACCCATATGTATGGGGCTTGGAAGAAGAGATACCAGTGACTGGATACCAAAAAAAAGCATCCCAGGGCGAACCATCTGAGCAAAGACCTAGTTGTGGGGAATCCTATGGACATGACCAGAATAGGGACTTTCATTTAGCTGACAGAGTGGAGAAATGTGGGAAGCTGACAGAGACGACATGGGAATGCCGACAGCCTTAATACCATGTGGACCCACAGTGCTCTTCTGTACAGCCCCTGTGCGGGCTGAGGAGCTGATAATGAAATTAGGTGTATTTGGAGGTACATATGGGAAGACAGAATCTGCTAGCTATAAGAGAACTCTTACAGTATCACATTGAAGCCTCGGCATGTACAGAAACATTGAGGGGAGGATGAAGATCAAATTAAGAAGCCCAGTGGAGCAAATCTGAGGGTCAGGTTCTTCTATGGAGATGGGAATCAATTCCTGCAGGAAGAAACTTCCTGGCCTCTAGCCACCATCTCTTTTGTACCTCCATCGGAGTTTAAGGTCAAATGGCTCAGATGGCAGAAAGCCATTGCTATAGAAAAGCCATGATGTATAACAAACTGCCTTTATCATCAGTCAGGAAGCAAATCACTCCTGCTCTACAAAATATTATTTTCTTGCTGGGTACTTGTGGTTCACAGCTGTAATCCTACCTACTCAGAAGTTGAGATCTGAGGTTGCGGTTCAAAGCCAGTCTGGGCAGAAAAGTCCCTGTGAGACTCTTATCTCCAATTAGCTTCTCAAAAACCAGGAGTGGCATTGTGGCTCACATGGTAGAGTGCTAGCCTTGACACAAAGAGGCTCAGGAACAGCACCCAGTCCCTGAGTTCAAGCCCCACAGCTGACAAAAAAAATATTGTTTTCATTCTGGCTAAATTTACGATACAATTTTAGAATTAAAATACATACACAATTCCCTTTATCAGGTTCTAAAAAGAATCCAAGGTGAAGAAGATGAGGCATTTGGCCCTTGCCTCAATTCAACTCAAAGTCTAAAAACAGTCAAAAGTGAACTTTCTTTTTTTTTTTTTGTCGGTCATGGGGCTTGAACTCTGGGCCTGGGCTCTGTCCTTCAGCTCTTCAGCTCAAAGCGAGTGCTCTACCACTTGAGCTACAGCGCCACTTCCTGAACTTTCTTGAGAAAAGTCCAGGTGAAGTCACAGCCAACTCAGACTTATCACAGCCCAGTGGCACTGGCATTCTAAATACGATGGTCACTAAACACTTTGAGACCAACCCTCTGCCTTGTTCTTCCACTGTACTATCTAGGAATCTATGCAAGAAGCCTTCCCCTCACTCAGGCCCAGTTTCATGTCTCTGCCTACTTAGAAGGGCCTTCCTATTGTCCTAATTAAGCACTGTCATATTGTAGATTCTCCATAGCATTCGTTCTTTGCCAGGAATTGTAATGCTTACTTACTTTGTTGTTGTTTTTGTTTTGTTTTACGTACTGGAGATTAAACCTAAGGTTTTTGACATGCTAGGCAAGTGCTCTAATTCTTTTTTTTTATTTATTTTATTTGTGAACATACTGTACAGAGGGGTTACAATTACATGGGCAGGATAATGCGTACATTTCTTACCAAGCATTGCAGCCTCCTCCTTTTGTTTACCCTTCACATCCCTTCCCAGCCTCCCCCCCCAATCCGAATCCTTCTCCTTCCCCCCCTTCCCCCGCCCCCCCCTCACACCGACGTTGTAAAGCTCGTTTTGGACAGACAACTTGTACTTCTCATTGTTGCAACAGGTCCACCTGTATCCTTAAACAACTGGTTTTTCCCCATCTCCTCCACAAGTTATACTGACATCAAATATAGTGAAAGCAGGGGTTATACTGTGGGGGAGGGACATACAAAGCAACAAAGAGATAATCTTATAAATGCGTTAGAAACACATGCTGAAAGTAAAAAACATTAAAATACATATCTAAGGGTTCAAAAAATATGGAACGCTTCACGAATTTGCATGTCATCCTTGCGCAGGGGCCATGCTAATCTTCTCTGTATCGTTCCAATTTTAGTATATGTGCTGCCGAAGCGAGCACAGTGCTCTAATTCTTGAGTCATGCCTTAGCCTTTTTTTTTGGAGACAAGATCTAATTAACTTTGTTTAGACTAGCCTCTAATTTGTAATCCTCCTGCCTCTGCCTCCTGGGCTGGGATTATAGGCACATACACCACACTCAGCCACTTGTTTATTTCTTAATTGTATATGTTTTGTTATCTATCTTTCTCCACTGAGTGTAAGCTCTAAGAAAAAAGAAACTGGGTGAGACTTCTATACATATTTTGTTTTCTATGTGCCTAGAAAGAGACCAGTGTGAAACAGTCCCAATTGTCTATTTTAACTTTTATTGTGTGTGCTTTTAGACTTATAGCTGAGAAATCATTGCCAAGATCAATGTAACAAATTTTTCCCATAAATTTTCTTGTAGTAATTTTCCACTCTCAGATATTATATTTAAATCGTTTATCTATTTGCGTGAATGTTTGTGAATAAGTGTAAGAACCAGTTTCATTCTGGGAATGGAACTCAGGGCCTGGGCATTGTCCTTAAGCTTTTGGGTTTTTTTTGCTCAAGACTAGCACTCTACCACTTGAGCCACCACGCCACTTTTGCTGTTTTGATGGTTCGTTGAAGATAAGAGTCTCAGGAACTTTCCTGCCTAGGTTGGCTTTGAATTGTGATCCTCAGATCTCCACCTCTTGAGTAGCTAAGATTACAGGTATGAGCCCAGTGTGTTCTGTTCATTTGCAACTGAATATTCAATATTACCAACACCATTCATTGATGAGATTTTTCTTTCCCTGTTATGCAAAGTAGACCCTTTGGTTGAAGATCAACTAATCTTATTTGTTCTAATGGTTTGTATGTTTGGTTGTGGGTTTTTTTGTTTGTTTGTTTGTCAGTGCCACACTTTGTAATATATTTTGGAAAGAGGAAGCATGATACCTATAACTTTATTTTTTCTTGGGATCGCTTTGGCTGTTTGGAATCTTTTGTGGTTGCATAGGAGTCAGAAAATGCCATTGGGATTTTGATGGGGATGCATTGCTTTTGACATAATGGAGATGTTTTTAGTAGTATTACATTACATAACACATAAATGTAAATTTATTTCCATTTATTTGGGTCTTCTTCAATTTTTTTTCACCAAATTAAAACACTCCACACACCAAAGAAAGCAATGAACTGAGAAAAGAAAACCTACAGAAACAGAAAAATATTTGCAAATGACACATCTAATAAATACATACCCAAAACACATGACTCAGGAGCAATAATAATAATAACAAGAACCTAGTCCAAAACTGCCCCAAAAAGTTGAGAAGACATTTCTCAAAAGAAGTCAAATATAATCATAAAAATATAATTTGTTAAAAAATATAGTCGGACATATAGATAACATGTGTATCAAAACACATCTGATACCACTAATCATTAGGAAACCAAATCAAAACCATAAAAAATAAAAACTGTGAGATGCTTACACACCTTTTGTAGGAGTGTAAAATGATGCCATACAATGGAAAACAGTATGGCTATTATTCCAAAAATTAAAAATGTGATTCAGAAATCCCACTTTGGGGCCTATAACCACAATACTAAAAATCAGGATCGGAAGGTGCTATTGCCCATGATCATTGCAACATTACTCACAACAGCCAAACATATTGAAATGACCTAAAATATCGATCGACAGACAAATCAAAATTTTATTCAGACATTGAAAAGAAGAAACTTCTATTATCACTATGACATAAATGAGCCTTGAGGACATTATGTTGTGACCTTAGCTAGACCTAAGCTAGTCACAAAAGGACAAATACTGTGTGGTTCCACTTGCATGAGAGATCTAAAACAGCCAAACTCATAAAAGGCAACAGAAACAAATGATTGCTGTGTGGGTAGGAAAACGGGGAGTAAATGAGCAACAAACAGAAATAAAACTTCGATTGTTCAAGAAGAATAAGCTCTAGGGATATGAAATACAACATTGTGCCCACAGTTAGCGACCATGCATTGTAAACTTGAAAGCTTGTTAATAGAGTAGATCTCACGTTAACTGTTCTTCCTACAACAAAGAAAAATGTGGAGTTAGAGATCTGTCTCAGTTGGTAGAATGCTAGATATTGAGCAAAAGTGCCAGGCACCGAGTTCAATTTCCAATCCCAGACCTAAAAGAAGAATAAAATTTAAAAATGTGTCTAGTTCATAGTAGACACTGAATGAGTACTGAATGTCACAGGTAACAAAGTATCACACCAACTCCCCGAAAACCAAGTGTTCTATGGTGTGTGTGGTGTATGTTGTTAGCTCAGATCCTCCTCCACGTGATCAACCTCACAAAGACGTATAGCAAGAAGCATGGCCCAGCTTCTGGGAGCTCCCTATGGATACCAAGTTCTCAGGCTCTTTAAGACTCTTAGAATGATGACTTGGTTTTCCAAGGGGTTGAGGGATGGAGGGCAAAGAGCGTAGAGAGATTTTCTGAGCAGAACTCTGGATAACACTACCTCTTAAACCGGAAGACACTTGGGAGAAAGGAAAGAGGGGTCCTTGTCCCCCAACTCACGATGACTGATGGAGGAAACAATACAGGGGAGGTTTTGACCCTTCCAGAAAACTTTTGGCAATATCACCTGGCTGGTTTATGTCTCCCTTTTCAAAACACTGCTAAAGAATTTACTATATATTAATTATTTTTATATCTCTCTATTTATATTATTTAGTCTGATATCTGTTCTCGAGGGGAAAAAAATCTCATGACTTATTTATATTTGAATTCGCAATACATTGTTCATTGTCCAAGAACATAAAGAACATAGGAACACTCACTAAATGTTGAATATATATGTGAATCTATTTCAGAGGCACCATGGACTGAGGCCTATGTCCATACTACTTCTTCCCCCCAGTCCTCAGTTTGACATTACATACAAACAGCCATGCCATCTTGTTGGCATCTAAAATCACACCCTGCAGAGACCGATGGACTGTAAGGACGAGTTCCCGAGTCACTACACAACCCAAGGAGGAGCCCAGATAGATAAATCTAGAACTTGACTCATGAAGATACTATTCTATTTATATCGTTCCTTAGAGAGAAACAGATATACAATAGCTATGAAAACATAAAATCCTTCACACACCTATAGCTGTGTAAGTGTGCATGTGGGAGAAGGGATAGATATGTGTGTGTGTGTGTGTGTGTGTATTAGAGTAAAAAGCTGTTTCCCCCATGACCATTTCCTTCTCTTCAGCCTCCCACAGCTTCCTATTTACACCATTCATTAACTAAATATGTACTCTGTTTAGAACCAATTACTTTGAACTTGACAGTAGACAACCCTAGATAATTAATGCTTTGTTACTTAAAACTTGGATTTCACCTTCCTAGCAATACCAGACCCTAATCACGCTGAAGAACTTCAAGGCCTCAAATCTTTACTGAGATTGTATCTAATGGGCCTGGCTCTATGCTAAGTCTTGGGGAGGACATCTATGGCTCTGTCCTCAAAGATTTAACACTATTAGGATTAACAAATTTTATATCCAGTGTTCCAAGAATCAAAAACATAGTCTGAATCCTGGTAAATCTAGGACAGGCTGTGGGAGTAATGGAGAGTATCTATCATTAGGCAGACAAGTTGCTTGTGAATGAGAAAGGATTCATGGAGATTCCATTTGAATTTTGTATTTTCAGGAGCATTTTTTTTCTTTTCTAACCTCCAGTAAACTCAAAATTCCACAATTTATTTACAATAGGCATAGCTGACCTCTCGTTGGGCCTCTATCCTCTCCCTCTAAAGATACTTACGCTTCATTTATAAGTACTTCAACTTGTTTCGTAAGTTAGCGTTGCCCTCCAGGCCAGAAACTTCTTCCATCTCCTCTTTGCCACTAGAACTCTGGCTCTTCTGTCTCCAAGAAACTCCAATAATAGCCCCAGCCCCACCTGCCTGGAAGTTTCCATTCTCTAACCTGTCCCCAAGACTTTTTGTTTGTTTGTTTTTTATTTCTGCCTCCAACTTTTTATCCTTTTGCCTCTTTCCAGCCTGGATCACAGTGATAACTACCTCTTCCATGCCTTGTTGCTAGGAGGGACTTTTTGTTGACTTCCACAAAGAAGTAGGTCAGTCCAACATCTAATCCCACTGCTTTCCTTTCTGGCCCACAGTACTGGTGAGAAAAGACAGAGCAACCCGTGGTACAGTCCACTGTCCATCCCCAGTTCATTCGACCCAACTCACCATGGTCTATTCATTCTTGATCAGGCTCCTACGGTTTTGTCCTCTATTCAGACTGTCTTATTCCTCTGTCCATAACCTGATTCTCAATGAAAACCTAAGTTCTACATTCAACATCAAAGTTGAATTTCCTCTTTATTTGCTTCCGTTTTCTCTAAGCAGACACCAAGAACTTGAAGACGGTCTTTTTACATTGCTCCCACTTTCAGTGGTACCCAATTCAGGTTATGTGTTACGTGTAAGTCTTCACTCGATGGCCTAACAGAAGACACGGCACACAAAGAGAGCCCCTTACATTATAATGGTGGGGGGAGAGAGCATGTGGCACAGAACAGAGAGAGACCCACCTTCATTGAAGCTTGAGATGACTCAGAATTCCAGGCATAGGATCTGATTTCTCTATTCGGAAGTAAACATCATACCTGCTTGTCTGGGTTCCACACACCCACACGCCAGGGTTGTCCCAGACAAAGGGTGTGCACAGAAAAGGTGAAGGAAGCCACCCCTGCCTCCCTCTCAGCCTCTTCCTCTCCACGGATGGCAGAAGGAAGTTGCCAAAGACCGAGAGTCAAGGCCAATGGGACTTAAGGAGTCTGAGGCCCATACTTGGGCTCCTCTTCCCCATGCTTTATTGAGTTGCATTGTTTCATGCCTATGAGAAGCCAAGTCTGATTTTTTTTTTGCTATCTAAATTTCAAATTGCTTTTTAAATACAGTTATCTTCAGGGATTTTTATGCATCAAAGAGGTTGTAAGGCTGCATTTTACATAGATAAACATTTATAGATGTATAGATGTCCATATACCTGTAGCTAAAATTCACCAAGTTCACTTTGAAACAATCTAGACTTATTTGCAAGGTAATCTTTTCCCATCACAGAGACAATACAGTCTATATCTGGCACATAGCAAAGTCAATACATCTTATAGCTGTCATGTAGCCAGGAAAAACATTCTATAGCAGAGACAATACATTCTGTAGCTGGCGTCGTGTGATTATATACTATGACTGGAACTGGGCATCCAGACTCCATGGCTGAAGCAGCCGGGGTCAGTGGAAATAGACAACTATAGACCCTGTGGATGACCCAGGGTGAAGGCTGTCAACCCAATACAGGGCTGAATTAGCTTACAAAGAGTACTCACATTATTCCTTGTGGTAACTAGAAGAATGTCAATGGAAGTTTTGCTTAATACACAGAGCAAAATTTCTTCAAATAGCATTTCTTACTACCCTACCTGGGGATGGATAGAGAAATGATAGACAGTCAGACAGATGATAAAACTTTCCCTACATAAAAATAAATCTTTTCCTCCTCTCTAGAATTGCACAGAAACTTCACTGACAGCCTTGTGGGTATTAAGTGGATATATACACCCTCATTTTTCTTCCCTTCTTCTCTATGATTTAATCTTTTAATACGGAGATCAAATGTACCTCTTTGATTTATGTTGCGGTTAGTTTTCCTTATGGGCTCCTTTCCCTCATTCCAAACCACATGTAAACACAAATAAGAGCCTTCCATTTATAGGAGGGAGATGACTTATAACCACCTACTATAATATCTTCTTAATCTTCACCAAAGTCTGGCAGAAGAATTTATGATCCTCCAAATTTTCCAGAGGAAATTGAGAGCTCCAGTTGACTTAGACTCTCCCAGGTCATAGAATGTACAACAGGTGCTCTGTAGAAAATCCTACACAGACCCACAGATCCCATAGGGATGAACTTACCCCAGGTTAAACGAGTACAGGCCAGTGATGTACTTCAAGCTCATGCACAGGAGCTCAGCAAAATATCCTCTTGATTGGGGAAGGAAATATCTCACATATTTTTACATTTGTCTCATAAAATCTTGTTAAGCTAAATCACTATTTGGCAGTCCTAAAACTGGGTGAAGAGTGTGATACAGAAGAAGAGGACAGGGCTTTCTACTTGTGTTACCCCTGTCCCCACCCTGTACACATACAATCATAAGCACACACATACATTCTTGACCTCTAGTTTAAGCTTACCTGGTATGCTGCAGTCTGGGAAATTGTTTCCCCCATCTTTGGAGAAAGCTTAGAGAATCAAAATGCAGAAATACCAGATGCCAGCTGTCCTGAAAGTTATATAAACGGCCTTCTTGTTCCTTGAGTGCAAAGAGATGAAGCTAAAGGGCCAGTGGCCTCACTGGTAGTCTTTGGGGACACTCCTCAAGTCCTCTGAGTCCAGTTCTTTCCCACTTAGAATCCCAGGCTATTCTTCTAAACCCTTCTTTTTTGTTGTTGTTGTTGTTTGTAATCCAGGGAGAGGGAAGACAACTATTATTACAAGTGAACTGGCTAGAAGGAAAAGGTTATAGAGAAACTAGAAGCTGGTCTATGCAACCAATCTGCTTGAATCATTCCCTGACCTCTCATCCATGGCCGGCAAGGGGTAGGTGGGCAGGTGGGAATTCCCCCACACAATGGCAATGTGAGCAAATAATTCAGATGAAAAAATAATTGGTCAACTGCCAGGTCCTTATTGACAGGACATAAAGCATGAGCCAGGGTATATGAGATAAAGCTGGAGAAGTACTGGGTGCCGGTGGCTCATGCATGTAATCCTAGCTACTCAGAAGGCTGAGATCTGAGGATCACGGTTCAAAGCCAGCCCAGGCAGGAAAGTCTGTGAAACTCTTATCTCCAATAAACCACCAGAAAACTGGAAGTGGCGCTGTAGGTCAAGTGGTAGAGAGCTAGCCTTGAGCTGAAGAGCTGAGGGACAGCGCTCAGGCCCAGAGTTCAAGCCCCACGACCGACCCAAAAAAAAAGCTGAAGAAGTAAGCAGAGCCACACACATCATATCAAAATTCTGACTTTATTCTGTAGGTAGAGGGATTAAGATTCTAAGTAGGAGAATGGCAGCGGCTCATAGACATGCAAAATGGTTTCTTTTGACATCATTTCAGACTTAAAGTTTCAATAACACTATAAAGGTTTCTGGATAACTTTCAAACAGATATGCTGGATTCCTAATTGTTGATTTTTTTTCTCCCTTCTCCCCATTCTTCCTTCCTCTTCTTCCTCTTCTTCTTCCTCCTCCTCCCCCTTCTCCCCCGTTACCCCCCTGCACCTCCTCCCTCAAAATGCTCCTCAACTTACAATGGATTACATCTAGATAAAACTATCACAAGTTGAAAATATTTTAATTCAAAAATACCTTTAGTACATCTAACCTGCTGAATATCATGGTTTATCTAGCTTATATTAAATGAGCTCGAGACACATTAGCATACTTTGCGCAGAGTCATATAACACGAAGTTAATTTTAAAAATAAAATGTTAAATATCTTGGGGCTGGGAAGGTGGCTCAGTGGTAGAGTGCTTGCCTTGCATGCATGAGGCCCTGGGTGCGATTCCTCAGCACCACATAAGCAAAAAGAAAAAAGCCAGAAGTGGCAGTGTGGCTCAAGTGGTAGAGCGCTAGCCTTGAGCTGAAGATCTGAGGGACAGTGCCCAGGCCCAGAGTTCAGGCCCCACAACCGGACCCAAAAAAAAATGTTAAATATCTTATGTAATGTCTTCAATACTATACTGAAAATAAAAATAGTTTCATGGGGACTCAAAATACAGTTTGGGGTTTTGTTTTGTTCTGTTTTTCCTTGTATTTTGCTGGTACTCAGATTTGAGCTCAGGGTCTTAACACTTGTTTGGCTTGCTTGTTCAGCTGGTGCTCTACCACTGGAGCCACACCTTCACTTCTGGATTTTTTTTCTGGTTAATTGGAGATAGGAGTCTTTTGGATTTCTCTCCCCAGGCTGCTTTGAACTGTGATCCTCAGATCTCAGCCTCCTAAGTAGCTAGAATTACAAGTATAAGCTACCAGCACTCCACTTCAAATTACAGTATTTTTGCGGTGCTTTGGGTTTTGTTTTTGGTAACTGGTATGCATGGCTTAACACTACTTTGAAGTAAAACAAAATTCTAAGTATAGAACAAGTTCCATCTGTGCATATATTTACATCTGGATGTGCATATATGTACATCATAGAGATAATATACAACTACACTGAAGACAGTTGTCAGCAAGGGAGAAAATAGACCGAGAGCATTTCAGAGGTCAGAGCTGATGAAATCAGACTAGGACAGCCATACGTTACCTATGAAGTCATAGATCAATGGAAGTTGGCAGATAGACATAGTGATGAGGCCTGTCTGCCAGCTAGAGCTGCTGAATAGGTGGTAGATGGTGTTTCTGTTTCCTGAAATAAATGATGAGAACAAGAGGAGAAGAACAAAAAGTTCAGCATTGGACATGTTCAGCTCAATGCGACTTTTGAGATAGCCAGATCAAATAGGTTTCTTTTTAATCAATAAATGATATTAAGTGTATTTATAGGGTAATAAATGCATACATAGATCAAAACATCACAGCCCACATCAGGTGGAGGTATTAGGGTATGGCACTGGGTGTACCACGGATCTGAAGTACAAGGTATAGGCCTGGCCTAAAGAAAGAATTGCAAGTCATGGCTACCAAGGTGCAATTAGAACCACAGGAATGAATGAGGTCACCAAGGAAGAACAGGAGCCTCAGGAAGAGCCCTGCAAAACCACACCCTTTCTGGGATTTCATTCCACATCTTGGGGCTACTGAAATGACAGAAAAGCCCCAGTGTGCTGAATTATCAAAGTGTTCCAGGCCTCCTCTATCATAATAGTGAAGCTCACTAGATCTGGGCATGGAACAGGTAGTTAGCCAAGGAGCTAGCTGTGGGGACTTTGAGGTGAATTACTCACCTCTCACAGCTAGAGACCTCCTAAGAATCAGGAAAAGGAGAGGTTGTTTGAAGGCGTTAATCTGCTCTGATCCCAGAAACTGGTTAGGGGCAAAGGAGTCTAGGTTCTGTCTTGGTGAGGCTCTGGTGCAGGCCACAGCATGTCTCCAAGGAGAAAGGGGCAGGTCAGAGTTATGCACTGTGTCCCACAGAGTCTTGGAAACGTCAGGATGGGGTGTGGGTGGCTTAACAGGCCTGCTCCTGCCACTCTTGGCATAGCCTGACTTTGAAGTTAGGGAAGGACAGAAGAGGAAGAGAATTCCCAGTTGAGATTGTGCAACTAGCCAAAGTCCTAATCTCTTTGTTTGCTTGGACGGTCAGTTTCATTTGCTTTTGTCAGGAACCCAGAGTTCACTAATATTTATAAAGTATGACTTCAAGTAAGTCACTTCCCTTATCTCATTCACCTTTTCCATATTTGTTAGTGAAAAGACTTGATAGAACACATTAGTGGTTCCTAGGTTTTGGAGTTTCACTAAACAGAAAGAAGGAGAAAGGAAAAGGAAGGAAGGAAGGAGGGAGGGAGGGAGGGAGGGAGGGAGAGAAGATCAGTGAAGCGCTCTAACTTTTAATTTTACCAAGTAAGTGTGGGGATCCTATATAATTAATATCATTTCACAAAATAATGGTTGAAAGAGAATAGTCTCAAAAAATAATAAACAATCAACAAATAAAAGACCCTCAAAAAGAAAGTCAGCAGCTTTATACCAACCTCTCTAAAAGATAAGAACATGTTCGCCCTTCTTCGGTGACTTTTTGAGAATTTCATTAATTGTTGACCAAATTCTTGGTTTAAGAGATAGTGGAATGTTCTGTTTAGTTGCTGGGCTCCTTCCAGTTCTGCTACCTATTAATCTACATTTTCTGATTCTCTCTAAGGCCTACTGCCACAGAGATGCCAAACCTCTGGGCTACAGCTGGCATATGGCTACCTTACCTTAACTGGGTTTGTCTCTTTTCCATGCTCACCATAAAACTGTCACCCAGTGGGGAAAATCTTCTTTCTAATCCTCATTATTCTTTCCTTCTCCTGTGGCCTAGCCAGCCACTTCTCCCTGGGTGTCCAACTCCATCCAACACATGAGTATGGACAGGAGTCTTGCTTTTCTTTATGGTTCTCCTAGGTCTAATCTCTACCTTCCCCATTTTTATCACTTGGGACCAAAAAAGCTCCTTCAATTCCTTCTCTTTCTGTTCATCCTCTTTGTTCCCAAACCCTCTATGTTGTTAATTCAAGACCATTCTTAGATCTGCCCTCCCTTTTCATTTCTATTGCTGCTATCCGAGATCAGTACTCTATCTTTTTTTTTCTCTCCATCTGATCTCCCTACCTCCATCTTTTCCACCCCCATCCCTACCTTACTTCACTGTATATACTCCTGACAACTAGGCCCCAGAGTACCTTACTCTTGTCCTTGTTTTGGTTTTCCGTTTCCCAAGGGGAAGATCACACCATACCCTTAGAGGTGGTCATATTGCATGGAAAAGAAAACCCAAATCCCAGAGAGAAAAAGTCAATCATTTGGAAAGCTCACGGTCATTATTGGCCAAGCTAGAAGCATCCATGCCAATGCCTTCCCACTTCCCTGTGCTATTAAAAAAGGGATTTAATAAATTATTTTATATGGGAAAGGGAACAAAGAGTGTGATGTAAAGTGAGCACAATCAAAATGCATAAGAAAGCCAAGCTTTGGTGGCTCATGCTTACAATCCTAGCTACTTAGGAGACTGAATTCTGAGGATCATGGATTAAAGCCCACCTGGGAAGGAAAATTCATGAGTTTCTTATCTCAACTAATCACTAAAAAGAAAGGGAAAAAAAGCTATAAATGGAGCTGTGGATCAAGAGGTAGAGTGCTATCCTTGAGCAAAAAATGAAGCTCAGGAACAGCATCCAGGCCCTGAGTTCAAGCCCCAGGACCAGCACACACACACAAAAAGTGTGTATGTAGTATGGAAAATAGTGTAATGCAACCCACTAATATTGTCTTTAAAGGTAAAAGGAGGAAAGGAGACTAAGGAAGGAAGAATAAGAGAAAGAATGAATTTGATCAAAGTACACTATATATAATGTATTATATAGACTCATGGAAAATTACAATGGAACCCTTTGGTACAATTAATTAATTTTTTGTTATATTTCAAAGAATCATCTCTCCACTGTTTAGAGCCACGGCCCAGTCTTCTCTCTGCAGTTCAGCCCTCCTACCTACTCTAAGAGTTTAAAGCTTTCCATAGACTTTGAATGACATTCACTGTCTACTGCTCATTCCTACTGACCATCCATCCCAGTCAGGTTGTCCTCTTTTATCCATTAGACACAGGAACCAGCTTCTCACCTCTCAAGATTTTCTCTGTCCACATCTCCTTTCCTGGAATGGCCTCATTCATACCATAGAAATTAATTTGGCTTCAGTTTTGAGTCAGAACCTTTATTAGGTATGAAAATACAAAGATCAAGTCAAGTTTTTTTGCAGCTCACAATCTAGGAGCCTTTCCGGTCTTTCCTGATGCTTTGCTGTTGACAGTGGGCACATCCCACAGGAAAAGCTTCTCCCTTGATCTCTATGATGCCCTTGTTCCATGTCATCCTTTGGGTATTGAGTCACACTGAGCTCCAGATCCTCTGTCACATTGGGCTGGACTTACCTTCCCAAGATCAAAATCTCAAGGACTTCCCAATCTCCACAGTATGTGCCATGAAGTTTGCTTCCTGTGCGCTTGCTAACTGGCTGGACCCAGCTAAACTCAGCGCCTTGGCCCCTACCCTGCTAGGATCAGGGCCTACTTGGGCCAAATGTGTTGCTACTGCCTAGGACTAAAGCCTGGCACATGAGGGTCTATTTCCCATTTATAGACTCACTGAGAAGTAGGGTCCCTCATCCGAATTATGTCCCATAATCATGCTGGTATTTGTAGAAGAGAACTAAGAATGAGATGAACTCCAAGGAAAACCTGAGAGGAAGAAATATCACCCAGTGCCATACCCAGTGCATGCATGCATGTGTATAGGTGTGTATGTAGATGAATATTCATGTTTTAGATATCATCTTCAATCTCATCAACTTTCTGAGGGATCTCCTTATTTCCCTATAAATATTTGTGCCAAAGAGTTGGAAATACCTCTGTGTGTGTGTGTGTGTGTGTGTGTGTGCGCGCGCGCGTGTGCTTGCATGTGCATGCATGCCTGTATCTGTTAGAGAAGAATCCAAGCGTTAGCGAAAGTGAATGACAAAGAGTGAAGCTGACTGAAGGCCAGTGTTCCAAGGTCTAGGATAAATATTTGGTTTTATTAGTGGCTTCTATGTTATCCATTCTTTTTTCTGTCCTCTGGCCATAGAAGTATTGCATCATGCATTCTTGAGGTAGCTGGCTCCATTGCCAAATGTCTGCTCTAGGTGGTGGAGGCACATGCAACAAAAGATGACAGATTGAACACCCCAAAACCCACAAAGTAGATGGTCACACTTTCTCCAAACATCCAGAGATCGCTCCAGTAACATCTGGTTTTAGTTTACGTGGTTAATCCAAGCCAAACAATTGAAAATATCTATAAGGGTTGGGAGAAAGAAGGTAAGAGGACATGAAGCAGCCTAGCTACTCATTCCCACTGACTCAGACACAGCAAACAGAGGCAGACATAGACCTTCTTTATGTATATTCTTCTCAATAGACCTTCTCTGCTGTATATTCTTCTTGAATACCAGAAAAGCTAGGCCACACTTGCTTCCCTCTATCCCCAGCACACAGACACATTGACTGGCATGTGGTACAAATGCAGCCTATCTTGCTAAATAAATGACTATCCCAATATAACTATCCACACAGCCTTTCTTCTCTTTGTTAGGAACCTGTAATGAAATTCTAAGACCCTTTCTAAGACCATGAAGGGATTCTCCTTAGAGACCAGTATGCCTTTAGATTTTACCTAGTTCCTTGCCTCCATACAGCCTGTGACCGATCCCAGATAGTCAGGACTATGATTTAATGAAGAGACATTACTGTCTGAGTCTTCTAAGGTTGCAGTGATTCCTTAAGAGCTTGAGAAATTCTAAGGTTTCCAGTAGAGGCATAGCTAAATTCCATATCTGACATCAAAGATGTACCACTCTCAAAACAAAGACTAGCTTGACTGTTTCTACTTCTCTCTGTCAAGCTATTTTCTCATTTCTCAATGTATTTTTGTATTTGTTTATTTATGTATTATGTTTTTTGTTTGTTATTTAGAAGTAGGTCTCACCCCATAACCTAAGATTCCTTTGAGCTCACTATGTAACTCAGTTGTTCTCAAACACAATCCCCTGCCTCATCCTCCCAAAAGTCTTAGAATTACACCGCCAGGCCTGACCCTTAATAGACTTTAATTGAAAAATAATAACTATATACATATGACACACAACATGATGTTTTGTTATATGTATACAGTGTGTGGTAGCTTAATTAAACTATTTAACATGTATTATCTCAGCTAAGCACCAATGGCTCACACCTATAATCCTAGCTGTTCAGGAGGCTGAGATCTGAGAATTGGACTTCAAAGCCAAGCCAGGTGGACAAATCCCAGAGACTTGTCTCCAATTAACCAGAAAAAAAAGGCTGGAAGTGGTGATGTGGCTCAAGTGATAAAGTGCCAGCCATTAAGTGAAAAAGCTGAGCGAGAGTACAAGGCCCAAAACTCAAGCTCCAATACTGGTTTATAATATGGACGTTTTCTTTTATTTTTTTTTATTGTGAAAATACCATACAGAGGGGTTACAATTACATGGGCAAGTAATCAAATCATAGTAGACTATTGGTTTGGACTGAGTTTCTGCATTCAGTCCAGCAGACCAAATCAAAACAAAAGAAGTTCCATGTTGCCACATTAAACCTTGTTAAATGACCTTCTAGATTATCAAGAAAGAAAAAAAAATAGATTGTTAGGGAGCCTATTTCAGCCAGCATCATAAAGAAATCCCATCTGCTTTAACCTTTATAAGAAACTTTGACTTGTCCATTTTTGTTTGTTTCTTTTTGTTTGGTGTTTCTGCTTCCTGTTTTTCCTCGTCTATTAAACCAACCCCCTGTGCTCTGCCCAGCTCATTCATACCCAGAGCATTCATTTTCTTTTATAGACTAAGGTGTTGGTCAGTTCTAGAATCACAAATAAAATCCAGTTAAGATCTTTAAATTAGCCAGGTGCTGGTGGCTGTAATCTTAGCTACTCAGGAGGCTGAGATCTGAGCATTGTGGTTCAGAGCCAGCCCGCGCAGGAAACTCCATGACACTCTTATCTTCAATAACCACCAAAAAACCAGAAGTGGTGCTGTGGCTCAAGTAGCAGAGTACTTGCCTTGAGCTGAAGAGCTCAGAGACAGTGCCCAGGCCCAGAGATTTAAAAAAAAAAATCTTTAAATCCGTTGTAACTGTGGTTACAGTTTTGATGTGGTGAGAACACTTAAAATCTTAAAATCAGTTTTCACTACATTGTGATTAACTACAGCCACCATGATATGTAATAGATGTCTTGAATTTATTTCTCCTGTCTGATTCCTCCACAGTCAAGATCTTATGACACTGGTGACAAGGGCTACTATCTGCTGTCATATGTTTGCAGCTATCCAGTCCATACTTCTTTATTTTTTAATTACCTGATGATTGCATGAAGAGATTTCAATTTAGCATATGTACAATTAAGTGTACAGTGTATCTTGATCCATTGCCATATCTTTCCACCCTTCTCTCTCTCTCTCTCCCATCTATCCTATTCTCACCCAGCAACTCAAGTTTCCTAGTTCCATTTTTACATATATACACTGAGTATTGTGATTGTATTTGACCTTCATACTTCTAAGAGTGTATCTTGGCCTAATAGTCAAAGCCCAACTTCGTGAAGCACCCAACCATTGTTGAACACTCATTTGGTATAAAACACGTGCACATACTTTCCACAAATTATCCATCTTAATCCTTAATACTGACATAAAGGATGGCATTATTATCTTCATTAACAAATGAGAAAGAGGAAGCTAAAAAAATATTAAGGGCTCCAAGTCACCCAACTGGTAAAAGCAGAAACTCATTATGAGTACAAGCCACCCTCTATCAGACATGCAGGCATCCAAGCCGGTGCCATATGGTCTTCCTTCCTGTCCCTTTGGGGATCTCTAACAGGAATAAGGAGGAAGTACTGGGGCTTGGATCTCAGAATCCATGGCCCACCCAAAGTAAGTCCTTTGAGAGCTCATTCTAACGCAATGCATCTAAGTTCTCCCACCCCTATCCACCTATGATAATCATTTCCCTGGAACCCTGCAGTCTGAATGACTTATACATATGTAGAGAGATAAATAGATAAGTGCTGTCTACTATAACCACCCAGTTTGTCTAATGGGGCCTAATGATTTTCCCCAATAGCAGGCAGGACAGAGGGCTACCGTCCCATTTTATTGATTAAATAACAATAGAAAGAAAAACAACAACAACTAAGTTTTTCCTTCTCCCTATTTCTAGCTGATTGTGGCTGGTTCTCAGGCCAGATGAAGACAAAGTCAATTTTGTGATGCTTAATAAAATTCCAAGAGAATCTTCCACGTTCTCAGCTGTTGCCCTTAAAATGATGTTAACACACATAGTTCTCTCAGGCCACCTCTCCCCGCTCCCCCCATTTGCCAACTGGAACTCCTTGGAACACTCCTTATCCACCCCCCCTTCCACACTCACACTCATCCCTGTCCTGAATGCTTGCTTGGGACCATCCCAGATGCCAAGGTTCTAAGTCAAAAGTCACAGATGGGTTTGGAAATCCAAGGCCAGGCCTTGTAAGGTGATAGGGAGGTGGCACAAGGGGTAGGGTGAAGTCACTATCATCTCTGCGTCCCACCATGCCACGAGGGAGACTGCGAGCCTGAGGGGATGAGTAAAACCTGAAGTTTGAGGAAGGACAGGTGGATCCTATTGTGACAAAGGGCTAATTAGTCCACCCCAATCTTGGGCCAGCTCATGACCTCAGGCACGGCCATGAGATACATAAAAGGTGGACCAGCTCAGAGCACCCCAAACCCGTTGGCATCTCCACACTTCAGACGCTGGTGATCTCTGGTAAGTCTAGTGAGGTGGCACTCTCCTAATAGCCTCTCTCTACCTGTATCCCAATGCCTGACTAGCAACTGGATGGGAGCTCTCGATGGTTGGTCAGAAAGGACATGGTTGGTCATCTGGACATCTGCCCTTTCAGTCCTTTCCATAGTTTTTGAGACCAGTCTGTCTTGATTCAGCTGAGGAGTATGGGAGGCTGGGTTGAGACGGGAAAGGGGTTTTATAAGAGAGACCCTCTTGGCATGATGTAAGTGCCGTGGCTTGTCAAATGCTAAGAAGGAATCAGGAGAAGGAGAGATCCAGGTAGTGCCACCAGTGGGCATTGTAACAGTGAGATATACAAGACACTATGTTGAAAACAAACTTTACAACTGGGGTGGGGGAGGAGTAGTGGAGGGGAGAGGGAAAGGATGGTAGGGGAAAAACAAAGGAGGAGGTAGCAATGCTTGATAGGAAATGTACCATTACCCTACTCATGTAACTGTTAACACTCTGTATTTTTACAATAAAAATATGTACAAAAAAGGAAAAGGGTAGAGTCTGGAGAGTCAGGGAGGTAAACTGACTTAGAAGAGTAGAGCAGAGGAGGATCTAAGGAATAGAGGAAGGCCAAGACAGTGTGACACAGTAGTACGGGCCTGCTCTGGGAACCAGGGAGATTCAAGCAAATCTAGCTAAATGACTCATCCATCTTCCTCTAGGTCCCTCTGTTCTATAAATCTCTTAGATAATGGTTACAATGCTTCTTTTTAATTTTCTGTGCATGAACTTACAAAATCAAAACCCATTCTTCATGCTCATTACATGCTGTCCCCTGTGTGTGTGTGTGCACATACACATACACACACATACATGTGGATGTCTGTAGCTCTGATTGTATGTATGTATTTTTGTATACTTACTCCTTCCCTACTAAGAGCAGACAGTATAGAAAAGCTAAATAACTTTCTGAAAGTCATATGGCTGTTAGTTCAGGCAGGACACGGATACAGGCCATCCCAGAACCAGAGTTTTACCATTATTGCTTATAGTTGTTTGCTCTGCCCATCTTTCTTTTCATCTCTCTCTCTCTCTCCGCATCTCTTTTTTCTTTTCTTTTATCCTCTCTCCATTTCTCTCCTTCCTTCCTTTTTTCCTCTTTTCCTCTTTCCTCCCTTCCTCTTTCCTTCCTTGCTTCTTTGTCCTCAAAAGGAATTGCAATAGCACACACATACATCTTAAAATTGTGAAGCAATCAGGGCAAGGTAAAACTCAGAGCAGCACACCAGTGTGAATGGAGGGTCACCTGAGCCTCAAGATCTACCCTCGCGTACGGTTCATTTTTGTGTCTTTTTGTTTCCAGTTACAAATCCGGCTCAGAATGTCTCAACAGAAGCAGAAGCAATGCTGTCCCCCACCCCAGCAGTGCTGTCCCCCACCCCAGCAGTGCTGCCCCCCTCCAAAGCAGTGCTGTCCCCCTCCCAAGCAGTGCTGTCCCCCACCCCAGCAGTACTGCCCCCCTCCCAAGCAGTGCTGCCCCCCTCCCAAGCAGTGCTGTCCCCCTCCAAAGCAGTGCTGCCCCCCACCCCAGCAGTGCTGCCCCCCACCCCAGCAAACCAAGCAGGTTTGTCAGCCTCCACCCAAGTGCCCACCCCCTCAGCAATGCCAGAAGTCCAAGCGGAAGTAAGCCCCCAGCTTCTGACCGGAGGGAGACAGCATGAAGACTCCCCTGGGTCCACACCCCACACTCCTTCTCATCAGCCAAGCATGGCCCCACTCACCCCCTGCTTCTGGACAGCAGCTATGCTTCCACACTTGAGTGAAAGGCAGCACGGGGGAATCTCAGCTTCCTCGATCTCTGCCTCTTCTTAATTAGCAGCTGCAGTTTCCAACTCTGACAAAGATCTGGTTGTGAGCTGCCGAATCATCTTCGCTGACATGCATCTGCATCACCCTGCTGGAAGCTCCAAAGGCACACCCAAGAAGCCACCCTTTCCCATCACCCTTCCCCGATGATTAAAATAGAATTCCTCTGGCACAACAGTCTGTCTGTCTGATTCTGTTGTTTGAAAATGTTTAGCTTCCTGCAGGTTGTTGTTATTATTGTTGTTGTTGTTATTATTATTATTATTGTTATTATTACTATTTGTATCTTACTCCTGATCCAAAGCCCCAGTGCATGGGGAAGAGAAGGCATGAGGAGGTCTACATCTCAGGTACCAGGGAATTTATCTACAAGGGTTCTGACAGAGTAAAGAGTGAAAGATGGAGATTCCACAGCACAGATATTCACATGTTCACAGAAAATTAGAGAAAAAAAACAAACACAGATCCGGGGAGAGCAGTGTACACCAAAGAATGTTTGCAAGGAAGAGGAACCCTGCCAGGCCCAGACAGCCCAGAACCTACCAACAAAAAGCTGCACAAAGTAAAAGAAAATGACGGAGGCAAATAAATTCTGATGCAGAGAGCATGTCCTAAGGGCTAATCAGTCAAAAAGAACAGAAGAGAGATTCCCCCAAAACTTTCCCACAACTAAAAATATAAATAAAAGATCAAAGTCTCTTCAAGCTAACCAAATGTGCAATGAGGGGACAGTTTACACAAGTATCTACTCGAATATCAACACATGTATATTCACCTGTTAATTGCTTTATCTGAATTCTAGCTCTTATTGGAGTTCTCTTGGGCTTTTAAAAAAATTTCTTGTATGATTGAGAAATAATTCAGACATGAAGACCATCCAAACTTTTTATTTTTCTTGCTTCATTTATCTACCCACACCTCTTTGTTTTATATAGTAGTCCAAAACTTGGAGCATTTGAATCTTCTCTCCTATATCTGCCTTCCTTTTCACGCTTCTTGATTTCAAAGAGAGTTCTGGGAACCAACCTTAAGGGCCCAAAAGAAACAAAGGAAGGAAATAATAGAAACTGAGAATCTGGATTATCCCCAATCTATATCACAAATGATAGGGAATGCAAAGTTAACTAAAGATCACAGCTTCTTCTAGCTTGACTTCCCTGGATGAACAGACTTTTTCTCTCAATCATGCCTTTAATTTCTTCTCCAACTCTCCATCCACCCACTTGTCCATCTACCATTCATCTATCAGTACACTCTTAGTAAGGACCCTTCCCATTTGAGAATGTGTCAGAATCTGTCAGAATCTGTCAGAATGTGACAGATATCATGAAGATATAGAATCACAGCTCAGGCTCCCAGGCCTTTTGGCTTAACAATCCCAATAAATTGCAAGTTGAGAGTCCAAAGATAGCAAAAATAGACAAGGAAGCATCCAATTCAAAGTGACTTGAGCAGTACACCACTTGGTTCAGACTCTCAGAATTAAAAGAGACTGAGAGGGTAAGGACCCTGGGAACGTCTGAGGGAGGAAGGAGAACTTGGCCATCTTGACAGTTTATTTAGCACCTACCGCTGGACTTCTAGATACACAGTAATGAAGGTGGGACTGAGAGCTGGGGGGCAAAGGGAGTTTGAGCAGGCAGAGAAAGAGTCCTCCAGAACTAGATATAGCATGAAACCAATGCTTGGAGGGTCAGGAATGCCCAGCAGGGGCAGTCCTTCCTTATCTAAGGCCCATCACAGAGCGATAGGAAAGCATGGCTATACACATCTGCTGAAAATGACCAGTGAATGACCAGTTTTGTGTTTTTCATAACCCTTGCCCCCTAGAGTGCTGCACCCAACTAAACTCAAGTCTGACATACAGCCAAGCATTGCCAGATAACTTATATAAACCTCAAGCAATTTCCCAGAAGATGATGTGAACATTTCCTCACACTCAGAGGTCATGTCAGCAGTCTTCAAATGTGTCCCCTCTCCAAAGCCTCATATGTTACCGTCTCTACCTTTCTCTCTATCTCTACTGTATATCTTACTATACCTTACTCAGTAGCTCAACACAAGCTTTAATTTTGCTCTTATGGGCTTCATTTAATGCCCCCCACATTGATTATCACAATTTGAACAATTGCACAGGTGTATGTGCATTTGACTGCATGCACACTCATTCTCTCTCTCTCTCTCTCTCTCTCACACACACACACACACACACAACTACCATAAGCATGCAGTATTTGAAAAACATTCTCAGGAGAGAAAAGGACTATAAGCAGTGAAGCTTGCTGATTTTTCTGTTATTCCTATCATTCTGGGGGTAGATCCTCTCTTTACTGTGTGACCTGGAGCTAATTATATAACAATGTCTTGAGGTCTCCCTTTTCTCATTTAAATAACATCAGTTGCATCTAGAGGCTGATAGGGATGGTGAGTGTTCCAGGAGACACTGGAAACAAAGCAGTAGGCGCACCATAGTAAGTATTCAATAAATGCTAGCTATTGCTTTTTATTGCTATGATCTCCTTCTTTCCCATCAACTTGAGGACGTGGACTTTCTCTAGACCTTTAATGGAACAAAGCTGTGAGGGACAGGGGTAGCAAGGAGGCAAGGACCAATTAAGTATAGGAAAGGATCTGAGTGAGTGTTGATGGGAAGAAGCAAGATTTTGTTTAGGGTATCATGGGGCCTGAACTCTGGGCCTGGGCACTGGCCCTGAGCTCTTCAGCTCAAGGCTAGTGCTCTACCACTTGAGCCACAGCGCCACTTCCAGCTTTTTCTGCTTATGTGGTGCTGAGGAATCGAACCCAGGGCTTCATGCATGCAAGGCAAGTACTCTACCACTAAGCCACCTTCCCAGCCTCCTCTTTTTGTTTCTAACATCTGTTCATGATAAGCTTGTGCGTGACAAAGCCCAAGGCAGCCAGTTAGTGCAGTCAGCTTTTCAGATGGTGAAGTCATCCATGTTTTTCTGAAGTAGGAGATTCTTCCTGCAGGGCAGGAACTGAGGGTGCCAAGCTACAGCGGCAGGCACAGGGCAAAGGCTTCACTTCTGTGGAGGGTGCCAAGCAAATATTCATATCCATCCAGTAAGTTCTGGCACCACCCTACTGAAGTAGGTATCATTGTTCCCATGACAGATAGGATCAAAAGCAGCCTTTCCTTGTAACAGTAGCTTGTAGGTGGTAGAGCTGGGCTTCAAATGCAGGATGTCTGACACCGCGATCTATGTTCATTGCAACTTAGCAAGTAAGAGGCATAAGGTATGTATGTCTTTCCGGAATTTACCAACCACAACTCATTAGGAAGGCAAAGCCACACATATTCACTCTCACTCACATATCTAACATATACCCAAGCATATTCACATGCTCATGAATTCCACCAAGGAAACTGATACCCAGAACAATGTCTACAGCTTTCTAGACTGACTTTGAACAAAGATAGCAGAAGTTAGAGTCCCCGAGTCCTCTTCCTTGGCCTCCTCATCTCCCCTCATTACCGCCAGAGTGGTGGCAAGACATTGTAGACATGGTTCACCAAGTTCATTGGGGAACTTTAGTTGCTACTCGCAACTAAAGATAGTTCTAGAACTAAGGGTAATTATATATCTTTAATATTTGAACTGGGGATTCATCAATACCCATGCAGATTGGAATGCATCTGCTTGATAACAGTCCTGTACACAGTCACTCTCACACACGTATGCATGTTCATCTTCCCACACATATAAGTTCGTGAGGGCTCCTCACACACTGGCTCAGTCATGTGCCAGCCATCATACTCAAAGTGTCTTTACCTACTAACACACACCTCCAGATACCCACATGCGCGCGCGCGCACACACACACACACACACACACACACACACACACACACTGCTGTCGTTTTCACTCATATCATGGTCCCATGTCCTCTCTTAGTTTCCTCTAGGCCCCTACTACATTCCAGTAGGGTTATCTGACCATCCATGTTGAGTGAGTTTCCATAGAACAAAGATCTCAGGGTAAAGAGTTTGATGCCTTGGGGGGTGGGGGTGAGGTTTGAAAAGATCCCATCTTCCTCAGAGAAGGAAAAATATATATAAACACTCCAAATAAACAAATTCCTTGAGAGGTACATACGTGGATGTTATGGCACAAGAAAAAGAATGCCCACTTGTCATCTCAAAGTTGGACCTGAGTCCCATACCCCTCCTGCCTACTTTTGCAATAAATAACCTTGGTCAACTTACTTCTAAACCTAAATGAGGCTAATAACTCAGACTTTAAGAAGAGTTATGGATAGACAGTGCTGGTCTACCTTTCCACAACTGTCCTGGGAGAGTGAAGGCACAGCTCACCCATCTGGCTGCTGGGTTGACTCCCTGCTATGCCCCCAGGGGGTCCCAGCGGGCAGTGGATTCTCCAGCGCTCCATGGGTTAGTTAGGAACCTCAGGAGGGAGCACTGCCCCTGGGTGCGGCTAGGTGTCATAAGCTCCACCCCTCCTGCATGTTTGTGCAGCTCTGGAGACCTGGCTCTCCTGGGGAATCACAGACGCCTGGCACAGAAGATGCTGTGGGATTGGCCAACATTCAGCTATGCTGAAACTCTTTCCAGGTCACTCTGGTGCCCCTCCAGCTCGGCATGGTTGTTGTTATTGTCTAGGAGTCCTGTGCATATTCAGAAAACAGCCATTTCTTCTATCCCTCCCTGTCTCCAACTACTGGCTTCTGATATTCAGATCTCAAATCTTCTGAGACTTTTGCCAGCCATCAGGAATGTGATTGACTGCTTTTAGCCCACTGTGAAATTAAATATAAGGTAAACTGTTTTCTCTGCCCTGGGTTTTCCAGGCATCTCCCTGTCTTAAGTCTCATCAATGCTCTTAAAAGAGCATGAAGATATTTCTCTCCAATGGACTTGAGAGACATTATAACTCCAGATAAAGAGCACTAGAGACCTGAGCATGTGAAACCTGAGATACTGTCTTGGTTCTTCCTCTGGCCTCCAATGGGATTTGGGGAAAGTCTTTCCTTTTTCCTAGTTCTCAGCATCCTCACCTGTAAATTTTTTTTATACTACTCCAATAGAGGAAGAATTCTCAGTGATGACACTGCTAGGCTTGTTGGGTTCCTTCTCTGCTTCCTTCTAGCTCTGTCTCAACCTGCAGTGACTCACTTTAATCTTTATTTAATACCTATTTCTCTTAATTAGTCACAGTCATGAAAACTAGAAGATGAGGCCACCCAAGTGCTTCTGCATGGAAGTATTGAGGAAGCTCAACCCAAATCAAAATCTACTTCAAGAATGCCCAGGCTAAGTTTCAACACTGCTTTCTTCTGGTCAGCTAAAGGCGCACTCAATTTTGTAGCTATTTAAAAGCAGTAAGTACTGGGCCCCAGTGACTCACGCCTGTAATCCTAGCTACTTAGAAGGCTGAGATCTGAGGATCCCAGTTCAAATCTAGCCAGGGCAGGAAAGTCTGTGAGACTCTTATCTCCAATAAACCACCAGAAAACCAGAAGTGGTGCTGTGATTCAAGTGGTAGAGTGCTAGCCTTGAGCTGAAGATCTGAGGGACAATGCCCAGGCCCAGAGTTCAAGCCCCATGACTGAAAAAAAAAAATTAAGGGGCTGGGAAGGTGGCTCAGTGGTAAAGCACTTGCCTTGCATGCATGAGGCCCTGGGTTCGATTCCTCAGCACCACACGAGCAAAAAGAAAAAAAGCCGGAAGTGGTGCTGTGGCTCAAGTGGTAGAGCACTAGCCTTGAGCTGAAGAGCTGAGGGACAGCACCCAGGCCCAGAGTTCAGGCTCCATGACCGGACCCAAAAACGAAAACAAAAACAAAAACAAAAAATTAACAAATAAAAAAACAAAAGCAGTAAGTTACTACTGTAAGCAAGGTACCATACTAGGATCTCAACACTCCAATTTGATATATTGGCCATCACTTATATAAGATTTTTTTAAAAAAATCTTTCTTACCCTGAAAAGAAAGAAAAGCTAGTAGCTGAAGAGTTCGGTTTATGCTGTGCTCACACCTATAATCCTAGCTACTCGGGAGATTGAGGTCAGAGCACCATGGTTCAAAGCCAGATTGGGCAGAAATGTCCCCGTGAGACTCTTTTTTTTTTAATTTTATTTGTGAACATACTGTACAGAGGGGTTACAATTACATGGGCAGGATAATGCGTACATTTCTTACCAAGCATTGCAGCCTCCTCCTTTGT
>NW_012267242.1:13316520-13351985 GCF_000151885.1 Dipodomys ordii
TTGCATGCATGAGGCCTTGGGTTCGATTCCTCAGCACCACATAAGCAAAAAGCCAGAAGTGGCACTGTGGCTCAAGTGGTAGAGCGCTAGCCTTGAGTTAACGAGCTGAGGGACAGCGCCCAGGCCCAGAGTTCAGGCCCCACAACCAGACCCCCCCCCAAAAAAAGAAGTCAAATGGTAGAGCACTAGCCTTGAGTACAAAGAGGCTCAGGGACAATGCCCAGGCCCTTAGTTCAAGCCCTATAGCTGACAAAAAGATGTGTCTCAGCAAATAAAGAAACCCCACATGATCTTATTTATATACGGAATCTTACTTATACATGGAAAAGAAAACAACAAACCCATAGAGGTAGACTATAATAGTGGTCATCAGGGACTGGGGCTGTGAGAGATATTAGTCAAAGATGCAAAAGTACAGGAGAAATGAGTTCAAGAGATCTATTTATTTACAACAAAGTGACTATAGTTAATATTACTTATTGTACATGTGAAAACTGGTAAGAGTAGATTTTAAATATGAAGGTTTTATCTGTCTGTCTATATATTGATAGATAGGTAGAGAGAGAGAGAGTGATCAATGAGCTCAGTTTACCCACTTCACAATGTATATATTATTCCAAAACATCATGCTATCTATCAAACATGCCTTTTGTCAACCAAAAGTAAAGTTAACATTTTCACTTTTATTTATTTATTTATTTTTGGGTCCGGTTGTGGGGCCTGAACACTGGGCCTGGGCGCTGTCCCTCAGCTCTTCAGCTCAAGGCTAGCACTCTATCACTTGAGCCATAGCACCATTTCCGGCTTTTTCCTGCTTGTGTGGTGCTGAGGAATTGAACCCAGGGCCTCAAGCATGCAAGGCAAGCGCTCTACCACTGAGCCACCTTCCCAGCCCAACATTTTCACTTTTAAAAGAAAGAATGAAGAGATGCTGAGAGAGAAACTGGGAGATGGATTACAGAAGTTTCCTATTCTACCTTGCAACTTTTCCGAAAATCTGAAAAAATTTTCCAAAACAAAAAGTCTGCTTAAAAAATATATACACACACACAGGACTGTCTTTCACATAAGCCTATCCTTTTGACTAGGACTCTGTCCCCCACATCTACCCCACCCTTAGGGTTAGGCTAAGAGCTTCCAGGGAAGGTAAGGCTGGTTTTTCTCCTACCTCAGAAGGGGGAGAATTCTGACTGATGATGGTTAATGGAATGCTCAGATAAAGGCTACAACCTCCTTAGAACCAGTTAGGAGCCCCATTTCTTGTTTATATTGGCCTTTAGAAAATCACATGTAAATGGTAAGAAAAATACCCAATGGGCTAGAGAAAGAGATTCATGGTTTCTAAAGCTGGTAGACAACTGTCAGCCACATTCCTCTCAGGACTTGAGTAGATGAAAACTCTACTCTCTACATGAGACTGGATGCAGATGGGGGCCTTGGCCTGAGCCCCTGCATGCACTGTGTGTCCATGAGTGTGCATGTGTGTTCACGCATACATGTATGTATTTATGCATGTACACACAATCATCTTTTTCTGGACCATCAGGAAAGTGCCACGTAAAGCATAATCTTTACAAAGCTTTTAAAGAATATTGGTTTTGTTAAAGATGCTCCTTTTTTTGGTACTCCTTAGAGTACACAGGGGACAGTTATTAGGATGGTGTTGAGAGTGCTATTCCAGGAGACTGTTAGCCTGTGGCTTCGGGGGAAGTGGTGGAGAGAAGGGAGCACTGTAGAGATGGGCTCAGACAGCAGTACCAGCAATCTCATATAAGAGTGGGTGAGCCAAGTGTTTGCCATGACTCAGCGGCAGATGCCAACAAAAGAGCACAAACAGCTGGAGCTCACCACAGGCTCTTCCCCCCTCCATACCAGACCAAGAGGGGATGAATGCCCCGGGGTTGGAAGCCAGAGAAGATTTGTGAGAAGAATGGAGATAAGTGGAGACTATAGACCCTTCTGAGAGAAATCCCTAACACCTGCAAACCAGCAGTGGAAACCATCCCTGGGCTAATCCTACTTTTACTGCTCAGGATTCAACTTCCCCTGGCAGATCCCAGGCTTTGGAGCCAAAATGAAGCCAGCAGAGCAGACTTTAAATGAGACTGAAGGATCCATCACCTCCAAAGCTAAACTTCACACAGAAAGTAACATGTCTTCATTGTTTCAAAGGAAATGTTCTCATTACGTGACTTATGTAACCGTAAACCCTCTGTACATACCACCACCATAATATAAAATGCATTTTAAGAAAAGAATAAGATGGCTCCAATGAATCTCTGAGAGATAAAAAAGTTTCAAAAATGCACAGATTCTGTCTATATTGAGTCCACATAAGCTGTGTTTTAGCACATGGTGTGCATTATGCAGGTTCCAAGAAGAAAGAAAGAGAGAGAGAGAGAAGGAAGGAAGGAAGGAAGGAAAGAAGGAAGGAAGGAATGTGAAAGGAAAGAAAAGAAAAGAAAAAGAAAGTGACATGTCTTATCATCTGGGCAACGAACATGGTTCACACACTCTCAGTACTAGCTACACCACCCAGAGGCCTCCTTGGCCAGCCCTGATGGTATTCAGAGCACTTTATCCTCCACTCTAAAGAGCACTTTGCATGTCCAAGCCTTCCACAGTTGGCATCATTTTCCTGTTCTTTCAGTAACAGTGGCTTGTTAAAGATAATTCTAAAAGGGAAAAAGCTGACCAGGTGTCACCTTGTCTAGAAGTCTCCTGTGGTTTCTATGCCTGAGGGCCTCTTGGGCCAGGTCAAATAGCCGACTTCATTTAGCTGACCTGAAATCCTCACACTGTACTGATAACATAACCACGGGACCTCTTGCTCCACCTGCTGCCCATTTGCTCTCCAAACACAGGACTTGTCATTCAGAGGTCCTTGCAGGTGCAGTAATTGGACCTGCACGTTTCAACTTACTATGGATTACCAACAAGTGGCCCAGCCTTGCTTCTCTCACAGTCCACAGAAGAGACCTGTTCTCTGAACACACCATTCTTCTGCTTAGCAAGTTCTTCATGCTGCACCTCACCATCCCTGCAGTCCACAGGATCCCCGAAAGAACAATATCACGTGACCTGTGTTTGCTGAGCACTGCCTGTGCCAGTGCCCTGTGTGGGGGGATACAGTCAAGTGGCATGGAGCGTTACATGATTCAGTGAAAAATCCAGGCTTGGAACTATGTTGGCAGTTCTGCCCAGTTGTTTACCAACCAGACAGCATGGGCCATGTTACTTTTCTGAGTTTCCATTTCTTTGTTTGTTGGACAGGCATCATGCGTCTTCTCCTAGAGATGAGGCCTTCCTTCTGCTCATCATCCACACCAACATGACTACCCTCCACCATGTCCTTTCCAGTCCCTGTGCATTGTGCCATTCAACCAGTCAATCAAGTCAAGCCGGCTGCCTTTTACAACTAGCAAAGAAACTCTAGAAAGGTGCTGGCTCCAATAATGAAGTTGCCAGCCCTTCTTTCCAGCAGGCATTCGGTCCAGCCTTGGAGACCCAGTAGGGGTGGGAGGAAGGAGAGCCAACTGAAGGCTCTCTGTCCCTAAATTGTACTGTGAGATACAGGGAGGTCTTCCATGGGTCTGGCCATTGGGTCTGTAACAGTCTCCTGTTGAAAGAACTACTGAAATGAAGATGTGTTGTACTGCCTTGACAGCCCCAGCAGGTGGCACTCTGCCCTAACCACCTACAGGATGGTTTGGCACAAGGTCCTGTGGTCACAGTGAGGAAAAACATGATTTCTTTCGTTACCCACCCAATCTTCTTATGAAGGTCACCCATAGGAAAATGCTAGCTTTCCATAAACAGATGGTCCTTGTTATGGGCTGTGTCATCCTAGGGTGGCTTTCTCGTCCTCTTTTCCTCTCTCCTCTCCTCCCTGCCCCACATATACATACAAACACACAGATGAACACATGCCTGAAACACTGTGTTGGCTGCCGTTGGGATACACTGAACTTGAGCACTACTTTTGTTTAGCCAGTATCAAGTAGAACGAGGAAAGAAAACTCCTTGAGAGAAAGGTTTCCATATTTGGATAGCCCAAGGTTATAAATCAAGGTTACAAACCTGGGCAAAATCATGCCCTGTAACTAATGAAGCACAAATCCCAGGAGCTCAAATGCAAACATACTGATCACTTACTCAGCACACCTGAGGAGGGTCAGCTGCAGCTTTGCTACCTACATAATTCAACTTGGGGATCCAGGTTGGCAGAGCACCCTCCATCAGGAACATGGCCAGTCCTCAGGCAGCAGAGTAGAAGAGCACACTGAGGCATGGCTCTTGAAGTTTTCATTTTATGGGTCACCATGAGGCACAAAGTGCCCCAGGCAGGAAGACGCCAGAAGTGCGTAAACCACTAGGGTCCACTGTATTCTGCATTGGATAAAGAGATATAATTTCTCCATCACAGCTACTTGAGGGAGGAGTCCACATTTATATGGCCTCCACATATATGGGGGTTTTTGCACATGCATTCCTTATGTATCTATTATGGACTGAAGGGTTCATACTGCATGTAGTCACAAAAAAAGGATTCATCAGGCACAGATGAGGACCAGGCAGACAGTGTATAAAATGGGGTTTGTCAGCAGGAGAAAAGGAACTCATTATTTTAAAAAATGAAAATAAACTGTAAGTGGTTCTTTGTGGCTTATGATTAGAGCAGTACAGACTTCGTATAGCACAGAAGAGAAGGGGACATGACTGAGGAGAGAAGATGCTGGAAACTTTCTCAAAGGAATCCAAAGCATGAAGAAGGGACTGTCATTATCGTAGGAATCCCTGCAGGGTATGAGCATGCCATGGCTTGGGTATTCAGATCTGGTGTGCAGGCCTGTCCCTTTCCTTCTATCCAGCTCAGCAGGGAATGGATGAAGTATGTTTGGAACCAGGGGAGTGAATATCAATGGGTTGAGCATGTACAAGGCCAATTATACTTTGTGGGGTGGCAGTTTCTCAGGCTCTGGGAGAGTCCTAGACCGGAAGTGAATGGTGAGTGGCTCAACCATCACAGGGCATACTCTGAGACTGATTCTGGGAATCCTGGCCTGTCGCCTTTTGTATCCATTTCCCCAAGCAAGGTCTCCGTGGTCAGACCACAAGGTACCAACCAGACAAACAGGTTCAACTTGTGGTGCCTGAAAATTGGTCCCTTTGGTTTGGGTCCTATCTCAGCCACCATCATTGAGGTCTCTTTATCTGACCTGAAGAGGCACTTTAGTGCCAGTTCCCCATGTCCAGGGTCTAGGGGGCAGCCAGTCTCCCCCGAGACAATGCCATCGATGCAAACTCCTCTACCCTAATGAGCTTTCAGCCAGGGAATTTTTTTCCTCGATCATGTCGGCTTCTAATTGGCCTTTAGTTACATCCATGGAACTCAGCTAACTAGTGACAAAGACTCTTTCCTTGACGAAGCTTTATTCAGGGTCTTGAAACCTCTCTTAGGCCCATCTGTTCATTTTCTTTTTTTTTTCTTTTGGTTGGTCATGGGGCTTGAACTCTGGGCTTGGGTGCTGTCCCTCAACTCTTCAGTTCAAGGCGAGCGCTCTACCGCTTGAGCCATAGCACCACTTCCAGTTTTCTAGTGGTTTACTGGAGATAAGAGTCTCACGGACTTTCCTTGCCAGGGCTAGCTTTGAACCATGATCCTCAGATCTCAGCCTCCTGAGTAGCTAGGATTATAGGCGTGAGCCACCGGTGCCCGGCTTGTTCATTTTCTTTTAAAAGACAGTTTTACCACTTTTGTTGAATGGCAACTCCTTTGTACAACTACTTACAGGTACTTTTTTAAAAGGTGGGTTCAGCCAAAAACACCTTCTAAGTTAATTTAGAGAAAATCAATTCACTTTTTAAAAATTAAAATTAATTAAATGAACCTAAGAAATTAAATAATTTTTATCCATAATAATGATTATTGACAATATTTAAAGGAAACAAAATTAATAAGTGCCAAGCTCCTAGGATACATTTCTCAAGGGTTCCTACACAGGAATGTTATACCTTTAGTCCCTCTCATCTTGATATCTGATTGCCCTTGATATCCATTCAGATTCTTCATACGCCATCATCTCCCACGTGTAAGCTTATCTTTCTGGCCTTATTGTTAGCAAGAATCCTGTTAAGTTGGTTTAGCCACAATCCCCCTTAACCCACATGTCTCCTCTCAATAACATTCTGTCCACTGAGCACCACCATCCCTTTGCTAGAAACTCCATCAGAAAAGAACTGAAGCTGGAACGCTCGCCTCCACTGCAAAATCCCATTGCAGTGGTCCCTAGTCAATAATTCTGAATAGAGTTTTCCTTATGGTTCTTTAACAATTGCCACTGAATAATTTTTCTTTCTTTAGCAGCAGAAATTTAGGCCACAGGAATTTAAACTTCCAAGAGAAGAGAAGAAATGCCGTTAAGAAATAATTGTCCAACTCGTACTTTAGACTTCTTGGGGGTTCTTATACAGAGCATTGTGGTTGTTGTTGTTTGTACCTTACTCCCCAAAAAGCTTCTTTTTTTAGACTATGCTGAGATCTGCTTTTCAAACTTACCCATCAGTGAGCCAGGAAATCAGTTAGTCAACCACTTAACAAGCCGGCTAGTCAGTTGTTCCTCAGTAGACTGGCCAGTTAGGCAGCTAGTTTATGAGCTCATTTCTTGCTTACGCACCCACCTGCTCACGCCTTCCATCTTTCACTTACCCACTCACTGACTCACTGCACAACATTCTTCAGTCATTGGACCACCCAGTCCTAGCTAATCTGACAGCTGGCAAAGCTCTGTCGTGAACATCCTTCCTGCCTTCAGGAGGCTTACACTTTGGCTGGGTACAAAGCACGCACATCTCTGTATAAAACACTTGCCTCTGTATAACACATCATGCCTCTTACAGGAAAAGGGTAGTTTCAGAGACCTTTAAGTTTGAAAGGTATAAAGCTAAGCAGGGAGAACTGCTTAAATATCAACCTGAACTTTGAAAACATAAGTTAGTCCAGAAAGTATGCTGAAGACTTTGGGGTCTTAGCAGAATGATAGAGCACTTGCCTGGCAGGTGGTGAGGCTCTGGGCTCCATCTCTAGCACCACAATAAAACAAAACCCCCAAAAGTATCCTGTGGCTCCCTGGGCTTTGCTTATAAAGGCAGAAATGAATGGCTGGGTTTCCAATCATTTACCCACTCATTCGTGCATCCATTTTCTGGTTCATATGTACAGTGTGCATGCAGTAAGTGCTTGGCTAGTGAATGAGGCTTAAGTGATAAACATGGACACATGATAAGCAAAAACAACTCCTACCATCAAGGAAGTTACCTTTGCTGCTATAAATTCATCTTAGAGTTATATACTTATATATGAATAAAATATATTTATTCTTTATTTTATATTAATGTATTTGTGTATTTTTATTTATATATTTATATATAAATGCAAAACGTCATATGCAGAGTGATTGAAATATCTACAGATAAAAAAGCTGTGTGTTGAGCAGAGAAGAAAAGTGCATCATTTTGTAAAGATTAGAGAGAGGAGCCAAGGAAAAAGTGGTATTCACGAGGCTTTCCAAGACCCAGGGATGTAGCTTATTAGTAGAATGTTTGTCTAGCATAGGTATGGCCCTGAGTTGGATCCCTAGCATCACACTCAAAAACAAACATGTGAGGGATGGAATGAATCACAGATGAAGCCTGAATTTCTATGGGGATTTGGGGAATAGGCTACCGTCACAGATGGCACAGTTTGAGGCAGGAAGAAATAGGGAAAGCCCTGGAAACAGCTCTCTCGTCCAGGGTTATGCTGAGAAGACAGGAACTGAGGTGGTGTCCACCTATGCAAGGCTTCCAAACCTTTCATGGATCCTCTCCTTCAAGTGTGTGGAAGATTCTTACTCAGCAATCCCCAGATACCACTCCCTGTTTGGAGCTTGGCCAGAGGCAGCAACCTCCTCTACCCCCTGTGACCACTTACCCCGCTCACAGCACACCTCATTTGTTCCACAAGACACTCTTTCTGGTGGATCCTGAGTTCACCCTCAGTTACCTGGAACCACTATGTATCCAATCAGGACAGAATGCAATCACGTATTTACAGATGACTAATGACCAATGGGATCCTTCAAAGATAATTTAGGCCAATATCTCCCATCTTCGATAATGGAGGGTCTGGAAAGTTAAGGAACATATCTAAGATCTCACAGCTAGTGAAAAGTATCAGAGGAGTTACTTCCCTCCTTGCTGGACTGTGTCACATCAGGCAGGTCTTGGCAACCTCCTCAGAGCTGCATCTCCTCCACCCCCAGCCACTGTTCAATGTCCACAGTCAGTCAGTCAGTCTTCCTGGACTTTCTATTAAAACTAGCCTTCACTACATCCAGGATTGCTTGCAGGCCCCCTTGTAAAACCAACACTGCCAAGGGTTCTCTAGAAACATACTGAAGATGGACTATAAACACATGTGACAGCTCCTTGCCTCATCCAGCTCTCTTCACAAGACTACTTTGGATACTATCATTGAAATTCCTGACATTAGTATGGGAACATCCTACTGGCAAACAGTAAATGAGAGGGTAAAATGATTCCTGATGCAAATCAATTTCCGACGTTGAGAGAAAGTCACAAGATGTCTTTAAGTAGCATCTTCCATGGGGTTTGTTGACAGACTAAATAATGACTGAAGGGAGACACTTGAAACTAAAATGTTCCAAGGCTTGACTAGTGGTTGCACACCAACTAGAAATTAAGATAAAGAAAATGTGATACTGTATACATAAACGAATTGACTAAAGGATGATATACTCAAGGAAGTATTCCAATGGAGTAACTCCTCTGAACAACCGATGAACAGTTTACCAAAATGAATACCAGGGAAGAGGAGGGGGAACAGATAAATGGAAAAAGGAAGGGTGAGAAAATACAGCCATTTTCTTCAATGTATCTTGTATGAACTACATATAACTTGAGTATGGATGGAATTGGAAAAGAAGGTAGAGAACAATGGAAGGAGTGACGTGGGTCACTCTGGTATTCATCTGACTTGTTGAATCGAAACCCCTTTGTACAACTACTTTAATGTGACATGATTATGATTATAAAACTGAGTTGCCTCTTGCTTGGTTTTAAGTGCTCACTTGACTGGCCAGGCAGCTAAAGTATAGTTGCTCTGAAAGTCCCAATTCTCACACTGATCCTCTCAAGACAGCCATTCACAATTAATCCCATAGCCCTCTGCTTTGCTTTTTCTGGTTTTATTCTTGGAAATAACAAATAAATCCATTTGTCTCCTATCCACCATGCCTCCCCACTACTCCTCAAAGCCCATGGGCAGAAGTAGAGATGCCTCTGGCTGGAAGGGTAAATGATCAGCACTATCTCATTAGGGAACCTCCCATGCCTAGCTCCCTGCTTCCCAAGTCACCCGTTGTTTACCTGCAGGGTGGGGCTGGGGTTTCTCAAGCTTTGACTCACCTTCAGAAATGAGTCTTACTTGTGCCCTTCCCTCCCTAACAGAGTCACACACACACACACACACACACACACACACACACACACACACACACACACACACACACCTGCTCTTAAGCCCCTGTTCTGTAGAGCAAAAGATGTAAATCCTGGCTCCCCAGTATCCACAGAGCCAGCTTGTTTGAAGATGAGAAAAGAGATGCAGAATTTGCAATGGGCAAGGGGACAACCTCATGGTCACAGTGGACGGTAGGAGTGGAAGCGGGGACTACAGAGTCACCATTCCACACAGCACCCTGCCTACAGGGGTTGATTACATGGGATGATTTGAGGGGTGCCAGGAAGTCTCTCCTCCTCCTTTGAAAGAATAACCCAGTGCCCCAGCAGGTTAGGGTATCTTTAAACCAGTCATTACCACTTTAACAGTCTTAGATCAGCCTTCCCAGCAGGATTCAAGATCCAGCCTCCATTGCAACTAGTTTTCCCATCTATAAAATAGCTAAGACTATTAAATTCCTTCCTACAATTCTCAACCTTGTATATGGAAGTGCTTTATAAGGTTTAATATTAAAATTGTGCCTGTGCCTGGCAATGTAGAGAGAGGTATCAGTTAGGATCTCTTAGAGGAGGACAGGCTTGCCGAGCAGATGAGCACCCGAGTACCAGGGAAGAAAACAAGGAAACGAAAAGGTAAGACAGGCAGAGACCATTAGAAACAACATCCAAATTTGTGCTCAGCTGAGTTTCTGCCATGAAAGTACCAGAGTCTCAGGCCCTTTGGCTGATGGAAAACAGCTGTGAAGTCTGGAGACCTGTGACCCTACCCTAGATTTGACATTAGTCCCCGTGTGACCTTGGACAAAGATGCATCCTCATTTCCAGAGTCAGTTTCCCTCTCTATAAAATAGGGCTAATGTGGCCAACAGGGAAGTTGAGTAGCAAGATGTGGGAAGTTGTAATGTGTTTAGGGCACATGAGTTTGACTGTATCTTGGACATTTGCAATCTGGCAGACAACTGTGGCCACCAGGCTTCAATCTTCATCCTAGCCAACCCTGAAATATCCTCTGAAATGAAAGTTGCAGCCTAAGCCAAGATTCTACCACTAGACAGAGTTCTTCAAAGCTAAAGTGTTTGTTGATAAAGATACCAGAGATGATCAATTTGGTGACAAAAATAAGAAAAATTCATTCTGGAGAAGCTAAGTGGACAGACAAGTGAGACATGAAGAGTTGAACTACGCATGTGCTACAGTAGGCATTCATCTGCACCCCAGACGAATCTCTCTAGCTGCTTATGGCACCCAGACAGAGTTTGCACTGATTGGGATGAGCATCATGGAATGGAGTAGAGTGGAGTGGGAGGATGGAAGTGAAGGAGGGTACAGGTGTGGAGGAGAGGAAGTTGGAATGCAGGTGGAGAGGAGGTGGGAGATGGAATGCAGAACCTGGAATCTGGAACCCAGAACATTACGTTCTTCCTGTTCACAGTCTCGGGAGGAGGAAGCAGAGAGAGGTTGGGCCTGGAGGAGGAAAATTAGGGAAAGGTTAACTATTTTTTAAACATTTTTATTATCTCTAAGTAGCTGTACAAAGGAGTTGCCGTTCTACCAAGCAGTTTATGAATACAATGTGCTTTGATCAACGTCACCCCTTTCAACATTCTCACCCTTCCCTTCCCTCTCACCCCTTCCCTCACGTTTCTTAATTTTGTAGTATATGCATTGAACATTTGACTGCATTCTGCCCCCTTCTTCTCTTCATACATCTAGTCCCCCTGCCCCTTGACCAGTAAGTCTGGCCCAAAGGTTCCATGTTTTCTCTTGTATGTGGAAGCTACAATTGGTTTATTCAAGTAAATACTTTAGGTGGTGTGTGTTAGTTAAAATACTTTAGATTCAGGGGAGAACTCAAACAGTGTAATTCCTTTATTAAAAAAGCTGAATTAAAGGTCAACAAAGTAAATGCCAGAAAAGATTAACTATGAAAAAAAAGAAGAGCAAATGTTTGGTCTACATGTGACAGAAAGCTCAGAACACTGGACAGTCACTTGTCCACTGTGGAGATACTGGCCGCTCTGATGTGGTAGAAATGAGCCCTGGACTAGGGTCCCCACCCAATGCCACTCTGGCAAGCTGTGTATTGTGGACCAGTTCATTGCACTTTTTTGGGTCTGTTATCTCAAACTGTAAAATCGGGTTCCACTGCACCACAGAATTGTCATAAAGATGAAATGAGTTTGGAGAGCATTTTGGAAAGAAAGAGTTTGAGGTATCCCTCAATATTTGGGACACAATCTAGAGAATTCTATTGCTAATCTAAAATACCCAATTAACTGGATAGTACAGACAGACACAGACAGACAGACAGATCAATACTGGAGCTGAGCTCAGAGCCTTGTACCCTTCTTGCTTGACTATTTCCCTCATGGTGGGCACTTTATCACTTGAGCCATGACTCCAGTTCTGGCTTTTTGCTGGTTAATTTGGAGATTAGAATCTCATAGACTTTATTGCCCAGGCTGGCTCCAACTGATCTGCAATCCTCAGATCTCGGCCTCCTGAGTAGCTAGGATCATAGGCATAAGCCACTGGTGCCTAGCTGGTATCTTATATATATATTTTTTGGGGGGTCCAGTCGTGGGGCCTGAACTCTGGGCCTGGGCGTTGTCCCTCAGCTCTTCAGCTCAAGGCTAATGCTCTACCACTTGAGCCACAGCACCACTTCTGGCTTTTTACTTTTTGTTTATGTGGTGCTGAGGAATCGAACTCAGGGCCTCAGGCATGCAAGGCAAGCACTCTACCACTGAGCCACCTTCCCAGCCCTGGTATCTTATATTTTATGTGGCAAGCTTTCCTCTGAAATCAATTCTCTCACACTTTCTTTGGCCACCAGTAACCAGTAAGCAGGGGGTTAAGGGTCAACACCATCATGTGCTATGGACACCACTCTCATGGGCTTCTACGTGGTCTCCAGGGGCAGCCTCACATACATGTGGATATTCCCAACAGAGCCCAGGAAGCATGGACATTGTGTATTAGAAAATGGAAGGACAGACGACAGCTGTGGCTAGGCCCTGGATTCTCCTTATATATCATCCAGGTTTGAGTTCAGAACTCATCACTGCTCCTTCCTGCCAGTGTGATCTTTCTCCATCTCATTTTCTCATTTGCACAATAGCATCAACACCATTTGTCCAGAGGGGCTATAAAGAGCAAAGGAAATAATGGCAAAGAAGAGTGGTCTCATTGCTAGGCACAGTTGGCGTAGTAAATGTGAGCCTTTATGCTGTCAGCATTTATTGACAGCTCAATAAGTGTTCCTATTTTTGTTAACAGGTGCTTCCAACCCAGTCATCCCTCTCTTTCTTTTTCCTCTACAATATTTCTTGTAACTGCAGGTTTTCAAATGGACTCTCCAGCTTGTTCTGTTTTTTAAAAGATCTTGAATCTTTGAGTTGAGGCAAACACTTTCTGTGTGCTAAATCAGCTGCAGTACAGGGACCCAGACTTCTGGAAATATCTGGTGGGTGGTTTTCATCAAAACACGCCAGTAAAGCAAGACCCAGGAGGAAGTGCAGGTGGGAGAAGTGGGTGAGGAATTCCCTGGGAGGTGGTAATGAGGGACACACCAAGGGCCTGGGGCAGGTTGGGGGCCTTTTATAAGGGTTCCAGGAGTAGCTACCCATAGATCTTTGGTCTGCCTCTTCTTCTAGGGTCCAACTCGCCTGTGGTAAGTGAGAATCCTCCTATCCACCTGGGATTCACTAAGCTCTTTCCTTCTTGACCCTGACTTGAGCCGCTAGGCCAAGGTCTTGCTCTATTCTTGGGTAATCAGGGAAGTGACAGAGCCTTTTGTCACTTGGAATTATGGAAATGTCACACTAATTATTACCTAGAAAAATTAATCTCCAGTCCACACTATTACATGGAGTGACTTATTTCCTGATTCTGAGCTTTTCTCCTCCAGGGGATGCTATGTAGAGCTGTAGCATTTTGTAGCAACTTAGGCCCTCTCTAAGACATTTTTGTGCTCTCTTCTGAAGCCTTTTGGTTCTATTCATCAGCTTTAAATTTGCTTTTAAATTTATTGTATTTCCTACTATGCAACATTAGCTCCTCATTAGCCTAATTGCTATCACCCCTCTTTCTGGGCATGCACTTTCCATTTGTAATTGTCAATTCAGTAGAAGAGGAATACTACCGAAGAAAGCCAGACACAATTATCAGAGAACTTCCAGAACTTAGACGATTTCCAGACTCATATCTTCCTCGAAAGACAAAGAGATTCAGAGAAAATATAGAATATCCACATGTGCTTGGCCAATCAGTACAGGCTTGAATCTTGAATTATATGTGAGGCTACTTGGCTAGCTCTCTTTCCCTTGAACTAGGCTATCTTTTGGCAAAGTATCTTTTTATGTCCTTTGTCTCTAATGCTCTCTTTGGCCACCATAGTCCCCAGTTCTCCAAGGAAGGCTGGAACCTCTATCCTGTAGCCTTATTAAATGACTCTCCTTAACATTCTGGGGTGGAACTGGGATTAGAATCCAGACTTTTCACCATTCTGTCCTCTTCCTCACATCCTTTCTTTCTTGCACCCTTTCACTCTGTCTACATTATCAAAAGTAGTCAGTTGATATTAGTCAGGTCCATCCATGACGATAAGATGCCCTGGATTTACCAAACAAAAAGGCTACCTTTAAATCCTCAACTCAGCACCTCACCTTATTTCTTAGGACGACTAGGAACTGTGTGTTCAGTTAAGTCAGGAGTCCATGGGAGGATGCCGGAAGATAGTAAATTAGAATAGCAGAGAAGGAGGAAGTGAAAGAGGAAGGTCACACCGGGTATGTGTGAATCATGAATCTACCTGAGGAGAGCGTATCATGCATCATATCATTGGCGATTGGAGGTAAACACTCCCTAGGAGTCAGATGAGAGGAAGGATATAGGGAGCTCTTCTCATGTAACCCTATACATCTTTCCTTCAGGCTCACCTGTTCCTGGAGCAATGTCTTCCCAGCAGCACCAGAGCCAGCAATGCCCGCCCCAGCAGGCCCAGCAGCAACAAATGAAGCAGCCCTGTCAGCCACCACCTGTCAAATGTCAAGAGACATGTACACCCAAAACCAAAGATCCATGTACTCCTCAGGCCAAGAAGCAATGCCCACCCAAGGTCACGGCTCAGCAGAAATGTGCCCCAGCCCAGCAAGCTCCCAGTTGTAAACAGAAGTAAGAGCAGACTGGAGACTGCTACCTGTCCACCATGCTACCTACCAGATGGAATCTTCCTCTTGTTCTTCTTCCCTCCAGCTCCAGAATTTTCCCACCTCCTGCTCCTTTCCAGAATCCAGTGGAAGAATGTTACCCATCAGATTGCTTACTACATAAATCCTCTTGCTTCAAGCCTCTTACTATATCCTGCCCTGATACAATCCCAAGGAGGCATGAGGGAGACTTCATCCTCTCCAGTCCCCAGTTTGGCCATAACCATAGCTCCATCCGTATCCCAAAGCAAGGAAAGTATCTGCGCTTATTGTGAGCTCCCTCCTTATGAGAAGACACTCTGGAGCTGAGGGGAAGCTTCTGCCTCAGTCCCGACCCCAGTGTATCCTGTCTGTGCTTCTCTCCTGTTTCCCCTGCTAATAAATCTGTGCTTCATGTAAAAACTGATTTGTCTGCTTCCTAGACTGAATGCCCCCTCTCAACTCTCACCACTATTCCTCACTCACTGGCTCAGAGGTTATATTTAACATTTCATGGAGTGAGTATATAAGTAAATGATTCTAAACTCCAAAATATGCCCTTTTTGGCACAGTTAATCTCTGGTAGCTCTTGATGGGGAGAAATCAGTTTCTGACATGTCTCACCTAAAAGAACAGAGAGAACAAACCCAAGGCACTACTTGGCAAGACTCTCACATGGGAGTATTTATGAGCTGGGGGCTACCCTGCAATCCTACAACTCAGGAGGCTGAGATCTGAGGATCATGGTTCAAAGCCAGCCCAAGCAGGAAAGTCCATAAGACTTATCTCCAATTAACCACCAGAATACCTGAAGTAGCACTATGGCTCAAGTGGTAGAGAGCTAGTCTTGAGCTGAAGAGCTGAGGGACAGCGCCCAGGCACAAAGTTCAAACTCTACAACTAACAAAAAATGGGGGGGGTTAGGAGGAGGGTGATTTGTTTGTTTGTTTGTAGTTACTTCACATAAAGAAAATGATGTCAGAACACAAAATGACATTATGCATCATTTAGTTCAACTTCATTGACAAAAAAGAAAAGAAACTAAAGAGCTCCTCCATTAATTCCTATATAAAGTACAGAAACTCCTGGGCTATACCAAAATGTTCCTACAAGACTCAAAAAAACACACTACTATCCTGTAACTCCAAATAAAATTTGCTTTTCTCCAAATTCACTTTTGATGCCTTTGTTTGGTTTGGTTGAATCACTTATACCTTGAATCACTTCTCTATTATGCTGTTTAGGGAATCCCCAGAATATTAAATGTTTGGCACAAATATTTCCATAGCACCTCACTTAACTCTTTAAAAAGAAGAAGAACTTGCTGGGCACTAGTGCCTCATGCCTGCAATCCTAGCTACTTAAGAGGCAGAGATTAGCAGAAACATAATTCAAGGTTTACAAGGTCTCATCTCAATCAATAGCTGTGCAAGACTATCTCAAAAAATAAACAAAGCAAACAGATGGCCAGAGGCAGGTCTCATGTGGTCAAGTGCTGCCTAGCAAACATGAAAGCCTAAGTTCACACTCAGAGCTACTAAAATAAAGAATTGATAACTCACATATGCTTTCGTAATATTTTGTAAGTTTAGAATACAATTTTCATTATTTTTGATAAGCCTATAGTACTCTTTTGTTATATTTCACCCTATGAATTTAATTTCCCATATTAAATTTTGAGCCTCAATGAATAGGGATCTCATTGACTTATTTCCCAGGGCATAAGCACTGACTTTTCTAAAGCACAGAAGCAAGAACTTCTTCTGAGTACAATGAGATACTATGGCAAAGGGAAGGGAACATCTAAACCAAATCTATAGAATGTCTGTGGGTCCCAAAGGCCCCCAGAGAACAGAGAGGTACCAAGAGAAAAGCCAATAGTTAATAGACTCCAAACATGAGGAAGAATGAAATTCTGGACCCTTACTGTAGAACATACTGGGTGGTGACCTTCTACTTAGAAAACTTAGTGAATTCTGGGAGTGCTCATGTCAAAATAACAAATACTAAAGTAGAAAGTCTCTCTCTGTTTCTCTTTCTGTGTGTGTGTTTATGTGTGTGTGCGTGTGTGTGTGAGTATATGTGTGTATGTATATGTATATCTCCAGAGTGGTGCTTTCAGTAGAGTTAAAAGATAATGAGCCAGGCACCAGTGGCTCACATCTGTAATCCTAGCTACTCAGGATGCTGAGATCTAAGGATCACACTTCAAAGCCAAGCCAGCCTGAGCAGGAAAATTTGTGAGACTCTTATCTCTAATTAACCATCAGAAAACCAGAAGTGGCACGGTGGCTCAAGTGGTAGAGCACTTGCCTTGAGCTGAAGAGCTCAGGGACAAAACCCAGGCCCAGAGTTCAGGCCCCACGACCAACAACAACAAAAGAGAGAGAGAGAGAGAGAGAGAGAATGAATGATTGGAGCTTGCAGACTGCTAGGGATAAGACCCTGAATGACTTCAGTGACTTTTCCCACTGTTTCTGGGCAGAGCCGACTTTGCCAATTTCCCACCTCCACCATACTTTCCAACCCTTATCACAACATATGAATGAAATCAAAACATTTCTAATCTGAGTATTCACCAAGCCTCTACACACTGAAGTAGGGCAGGGATCGCTCACTACACTCTCCTCCACCTGTCCCTCCTCGGTAATCCATTTGCCCAGAAAGTTTTCTCCATCCCAGAAACAAAACAAAGCCCCACCTGATCCATCTGTTACAAATCTAGCTGGGTCAAATTCTCTGCAATCTCCTCTTCTGGTCAGGATGCCCTTAAAGGCAAATGGACAAGGCCAGGAGATATGTGGTAGAGCTTTTGCCAATGAAGCAAGAGCTTTGTAAGCAGACTATGCAGAGGCCAGTTCCAACTTTTCCATTCCCTAAACTGTGCGATGGCATTCACTCACTGAGATCCCAAGCCTCGGTTTTCTAACACATGAAAAACAGTAATGGCTCGATGGCAATTAAGTGCAGCATAATTGATGCCCTTATCTAGAAAGCTCCTTATAGTTACATGTTCCCCAAATCGTTGATGTTACTGTCACTTACAGTCAGGGCAGGTAACTGGCAAAGCATTAGCTAAGGATACTCCTCTGCAGGGAAATCAATTTACTCTGGCTCAGAAATCAATGCTAATAGGTGTTATCCCTTTCCAAGCCTGGGAAAAGCTCTGGAATGGAAAGGAAGAGCCTTACATTCTGATTCTGACCTTTCTTCAATCTCCATTCTTTATCCATTAAATGAGAGGGGGGTTGGAAGCCTTCTTCTTACCTGAAAACTAAGTGGATACTGAAATTCTTTGAAGCTTTTGCATTTTTGTGGATTCTATTCCCTACTCCACCCTCTCCACCCCACAGAGGTGGAGCTAGAGATTTCCTAACAAAGGACTAGTATTTTGTGCCTGAGCCCAAAAAGAAAAAAAAAAACCAATAAAGTAAATAAATAAATGAGATCAGATTCCATGAACAATTTCAGATAGTGGTAACCAAAAGCTTTGAAATAAAAGAGACTTGGTAATCATATAAACTGAAATTTTGTTTTGAATTATTACAGATGAACAGGGGAATGAGGATCTACCACTTTGGCACAAGAATTATACCAAATAATCAGATGCATCTAAGAACCAACAGACATAGAAAGAGTTGTCTGTCCTCCCCTTATCTGACTATAAACAGAATATACATTTCTCTTTGGGAGATAGCATAAATTTTTCCTTCTCCTAAGGAGGATTAAATCAACCCTCATCAGCAAAGGCAGAGAAACAGCACCAAGATGAATCCATAAGTAAACCTTACCAAAATGACTGCTAGATTCTACTAGATTCTATTTCCCACTCACTGTCTGCAATTTATTATCACATCAAGCCCAAACTCTCTGACATTTATTTTTGTTTTAATTCCGTTACTTTTTAAACAGCTTTATTAGGATATAATTCATGTATCACACTCACTGAAGGCATATACTCTTGGGGTTCTTAGTATGTTCATAGACTTATACAGCCCTTGCCACCATCAATTCTAAAATATTTCAACTATATAAAAAACAAACTCTATGACTCTATGATCAGTCATTCTCCACTTCTCTCTCCCACTCTACTCTCCTTACCCCTAAACCAGCTATACATGTCTTATCTATGTATTTGCCTATTCTCAACACATTTATTATATTTATTATATTTGATTTTTACCATATATTGTTTACCAGTGTCTCCCTATCCTCCCTCCCCACTAAGAGACCAACTAAGGCCATCTACTTATTCTCTGCTTCCATGAAATTAGTTTTTTTTAGATTCCACATAAATGATATCATAAGATATTCCATTACCTGGGCTGGGAAGGTGGCTCAGTGGTAGAGCGCTTGCCTTGCATGCCTGACGCCCTGGGTTCGATTCCTCAGCACCACATAAGCAAAAAGAAAAAAGCCGGAAGTGGCACTGTGGCTCAAGTGGTAGAGCGCTAGCCTTGAGCTGAAGAGCTGAGGGACAGCACCCAGGCCCAGAGTTCAGGCCCCACGACCGGACCTCCCCCGCAAAAAAAGATATTCCATTTCCTACTCCTTTCATATTTCCCTTAAAATAATGTCCTCCCAGTCCAACCATGCAAAAAAATAACAGAAGTGCATTCTTTTTCTAGATGAATAGGATGGATGGATAGACAGACAGACAGACAGACAGACAGACAGACAGACAGACAGACAGACAGACAGACAGACAGACAGATAGATAGACAGATAGATAGATAGATAGACAGATAGATAGATAGATAGATAGATAGATAGATAGATAGATAGATAGATAGATAGATAGATAGATAGATAGGTAGATAGGTAGATAGGTAGATAGGTAGGTAGATAGGTAGATAGATAGATAGGTAGATAGGTAGATAGGTAGATAGGTAGATAGGTAGATAGATAGATAGATAGATAGATAGATAGATAGATAGATAGATAGATAGATAGATAGATAGATAGATACCATATTTTATTTATCTGCTCATCTGTGGACAAACAAGGTTGATTTCAGTTGTGGGGTTTGAACTCTGGGCCTGGGCCTCACCTCTTCAGCTCAAGGCAAGTGCTCTACCACTTGAGCCGCAGAGCCTCTTCTGGTTTTCTGGGGTTAATTAGACATAAGAGTCTCACAGACTTTCCTGCCTGGGCTGGCTCTGAAGTGCTATAGCCTCAGATCTCAGCCTCATGAGTAGCTAGGATTATAGGCATGAACCACCAGAGCCCCGCTACAAGGTTGACTTTATATACTGGCTTTTGTGAAAAGAGTTGTAATAAACATAAGGTTTAGGCATTTCATTTACTACCCTTGCATACTTGTTTCATTTCCTATGGATGTATATGCCATAATGGGATCAGCTAGATCATATGGTAGTTCTAATTAGGTTCTTTTATGAAGCACTATAAGTGTTTTTTCATAAAGGCTACACTGATTTACTTTCCCACAAACAATACATTAGGATTCTCTTTTCTACACATTCTTACCAATACTTTTATCTCTTGTCTTCTTAATAATAGGTGTTTTAAGATGCTTGAGGTAATGCTTCATCATAGTTTGATTCACAATTTACTAAAAATTGGTAATATCAAACATACTACGAATTTTTTCAAGTGGCGTCTAGTCAGGGTTTTTACAGATTTTTAATCAAGTTAGTTATTTTCATTCCATTGAGTTTTTGAGCTACTTGTAAATTCTAGATGTTAGTCCCTTGTTAGATGTATAGTTTTAAATGTTTTCTCCCATTCTATAAGTTATCTCCACTTTGTTCATTGCTCTTTTTTGCTGTGCAGAAGCTTTTCAGTTTGACAATATCTAATTTGTCTGTTTTTCTTGCCTGTGATTTGGGGTCCAATCCCTAAAAAGTATTGCTTTAATATCATAAAGCATTTGGTCTTTGTTTTCTTCTAGTAGTTTCATAGTTTCAGGTCCTATATTTAAATCTTTAATCCATTTTGTGACAACCTTTGTATCTGACAAAAGATAAAGTTTAAATTTCATTCTTTTGCATCAGTAGAAGAATAGCTTTTCTTGCTCATTGGTCTTTTGTCAGTGGGCCCCATCATTGAATCCAAGAAGTAGAGGAAATGATTTCCTTTTGCGAAGCAGAAAATAATGCATTCTTTATGAGTAATTTGAGACTCCAAAGATCAAAATTTGGTACTTGGAGCAGCTTCTTTGAGTTGGGAAGTATGGATCTTTAACTCACCAGCAAGTCTCCATACCAAGCACATGATGGTGGCCAAGAATGTGACTCAGGATCATTTCCTGGCCCCAAGCTACTGGCTCTCATCCTAGGCTGGCCAAACCTGCCTGGACCTGTCTTTTGATAAATTCCCTGGAGGGAGAGTAAGGAACAAGGGCATGTGGCAGTACTTAGCCTTCCTTCCACAGGACTTGTGTCACAAGTCTCCCAGTAACCTCAAGAAAAACACCCACATATATCAGCATCTAGTTTCTAGTTACATCAACATCACTATCTGACCAGGAACCTTAGCACCCACCTATACCTCCTTCCACCTGGAGGACTGAATTCAGAGGACTGAATTTTCCTACTGGGTTGAGTGCTAGAGGATGATAAGCCCTTGGTTTATCTGTGGATTCCTTAAAAATATACTGAATTAAACTTCTGTAATGCCATTCAGACAATCACATAATTTTATAAAGTAGTTATACAAAGGAGTTTAATTGAACATATCAATTTATGAGTATAACACATCTTAATCAATGTCACCTCTCCCATTGTCCTCTCCCACCATCTACCTTAACCCACCCTTCCCCTCAAGTTACCTGGCTCCACTAGATGTATACATTCTTAAAGATCCCAGATGATGTCAATTGTGTTGGAGAAAATCCATGTTTTGAATCTAGTGTCATCCCAACTTGTCTGATCACGAAACCACCTATGCATAGTTTAGTAATATAGAAATGTAGACCTTTCCCCTACTCGTTTCTCTTTCGTTAGGATGGAGAGATTGTAGTTATCTTTTCAGTAAGATTACAAGTAACAATTATGCTGAGGGGACACACTGTTCCTGATGGGAGCTGGCTCCCAGAAGCTCATCAAATATTCCTTATTTCCCCACCAGAGTTCTCAAAGCTGGATTCTCATGCTTGACAGTGAAGCGTCATCCCACAAATACGTGTTAAATGAATGATTGATTGACTGTTTCTAATTGAAGCAAATGATGGAATTTTCTGAGTCATTGGAGATGAGTTTCTAATAATAGATGTAGTCAGACCCTAAAGAGAAATGCACCTGATATCTATTGTCCATCCACACTGTTGTGACTTTGCATATGTAATCATTTAATAACAGCTCTGAGGGCAAATATTATCATTCCTAAGTTACAGGTAAGACAAACTAAAATTTGCCAAAGCCTCAGAGTCACAGTGCAAAATTTGCATCTTGGCTCAGTTACTATTTGCCTGTAAACTTGGCAAGTGAATATTTGTGCTTGCAACTTATACATCTGTAGGATGGATTTGTGGTCTGCTCTTTGCATTGCTATTACAAACACTGGAACCAAGCCAGTGGTAGATTTTAGTATTAGGAGACTCTCCCAATACCACATATACAACTAGCAAAGAACAGAGCCAGGATTAGAAGCCAGGCGTTTTCAAACCTGTGGTCTAGGGACTACTATGAGCTTTCTTTCAGATGAAGACTCAGGACAAAACAGGCACAACTACACCAGCAGAAGAAGGGACCAAAAATTACACACACAGCAGTCATCTCCCATGAGGTTTTAGATTCTTTGTAGAAAAGCCTTAGTCAAGGGCTTGTCTCACTGCCCCTTCACAGTGTAAGGGCAATGTGTGATGGAAGGGATAGCATACCATTCTGAACCATCTCAGATTCCAGTGTACTGTGGAGGCCCTGAGTCAACCTTTCACACCAGAGAATTTCTATTTCAAATAAACAACAGGTCAACTGGTCAGAGCAGATGGGTCAGGACCCAGTCAGTATCTCTTCTAAGAGTGGCCCTCCAGTTCATAGAATGCCCCATGGGTGTGGAGTGTAGCCATCGTGATACTGTATCATAGCATGTCATAACTTTATGAACTCTTGGAGAGTTACTTATTTTCCCACCTCCGTGTCCTTAAGTAGGGCATGCCCAGGTCATAGCACAATCACTAATCACTTTAGCTACTGCCTGTGTAGGGGTTGAATAGTCATTGTCGCTATCCAGTAGTTCAAGATATAATCTTGAAAACATGGAAACTCAAAAATTAAATAAATAAAACACAATCACATAAGGAAAGAACGTTGTTCCACTGAGGAAGGTGGTCGGCCCTTACATAAAGCATACAACAGAAGAAAGATTTGCTAATTTTTTTTTTTGCCAGTCCTGGGGCTTGAACTCAGGGCCTGGGCACTGTCCTTGAGCTTCTTTTGCTCAAGGCTAGCACTCTACCATTTGAGCCACAGCACCACTTCCGGCTTTCTCTGTTTAGATGGTGTTAAGGAATTGAGCCCAGGGCTTTGTGCATGCTAGTTAAGCACTCTACCACTAAGCCACATTCCCAGCCCAGGTTTCTACATTTTTATCAAACACCTCAGGGATGGAATGATAAAAGGGAGAATAAAGAGTAGATCTGTTCTAAGGGAGAGAGAGTGGTGAAGGAATAAAGTACCCCCAAGTTTTGGTCTGATTCTTCCACTAAATAAGCTGAAAGTCTTCTTCCTCAATCCTTCTTCTTCCCCCTCCTCAGGCTGAGGGGCTGGTTAGAGACTTCTTGATGCTATAATTTCTCTCTTTCTCTTTTGCTCTCTCCCTCTATCTCCCTCCCTCTCTCCCTCCCTCCTTCTCTGTCTCTGTCTCTGTCTGTGTCTCTGTCTCTCTCTCTCTCTCTGACTCTCTCTCTCTCTTACTCTCCCCACTTTGCCCCCACCCCCTCCACACTCAAGTTTGAAAACATAGCTTCTCTTAACAGGAAGCTCCTAATACCCGGAATCTGGAATTTCTTCCTTCTTTCCCTATCCTATCCTATCTCAGATGTGGGACCTGGGCACTGAAGAACTTGTTTATTTTGTGCTGATCCCAGGGCTTAAACTCGGGGTCTGGACACTGTTCCTGAGCTTTTTTTTGTTCAAGTCAAGCACTCTGTCACTAGAAACTTTTTGTGAAAACACTCTTCATGACCTGAAATGAGTAGCCAACATTGAGATCTCTCTGACTCTTCAGTGTGATCAGAGGACAGGCAAAGGCAAAACTCTCTTAAGACTTTGTTTCTAGGTATGTGTTTTAAACAGACACTCCAATGGGAAATGAACTGGAATGTGAATGTTGGATGAGGGATGTTCTATGCAGGGAGTATATAATCTAAACTGGTTTTGATAAAGCTTGACCATTGAGTAAGCTAGGCCACCAACATGAGCCAAGAGGAAAGGACCAGGGGACCATTCTGAATCAGTGGTCAATTCTGATGCTGGAGTAACATATAGGGAGCAACAGTCTCCTGGGTACTGTATAGAGTAGCCACGTTTCCCTTTCTTTATGTATGTTGCAGCTTGTGAGACTTCAGGCAACAGCTAAACCTATCCTGGTGGTGAAGAAACCAAGAATCTTTAAGTCAAAGGGAGAAAGATTCTTAACAAAAACCACTAAGTGGACTTCAGATACAAAAATGGGGAAAATGATGATGTCAGGGTCAGAAGTAAGATCTAGAGGCTGGAGCCAGCGCAACCTTGGGGTAAAGAAAGGGCAGGTTGAGGCAATAGGAGAATTCAGTCAAGGCAAGTACCAAGATGGAAAGATTCCTTTGTGTCCAGGAAAAGAATAGGAATAGCCCAATATCAGAGCTGGGCTTGGATAGCTCAGAATCTGGGTGGCATCAGCAGACTAAGGAGCAGGAAGAAACCTTTGCTGGGCCTGGGAATCCCACTTGAGGTAGCAGAGAGTTCCACCCCCAAGCTCCTGCAATTGGGATCTGTGAGAAGGGGGAAGAGGAAGACAACTGAAGTATCATATGCGAAGTCTTCTCATCTCTTCTCATCTCATGGTAAGAAACAAACACAAAGGAATGTTCCTCTTGCAAGAGACTTCTCAGTAGTTATCAAAGAAGTCTCTGCGTGTGTTATTAAAAATAATGCCATTCCATCCCCTTACCCATTCATTCATTCAGTCAGTCAGCCAGCCATCACTTTACACTCATCCATTGCGAAGCAGCTACTGTATACCACGTACTGTGCTTAGATGCCTATCCAGACACAGTAGGAGGCTAATCTTGGACTCAAGTTTACCTGAGGTGACCCAGCTGTGAAGCCAGCTGGTGCTCCATAAACATTCAGGTATGTATGGTGGGAAGAGAAAAATCTGAGAAGAAGAAGAAGAGCCATCCACACCTAAGATTTAGGGCAATTTGGATTTTCAAAGGTCACTCCATTAGTAAATTATGTTAGGAATGCAGCTCTCAATCAGTGATCTCAGTCTCACATTACCTTGATAAGAGGAAATTGCTGGAGCCTAACTGTTGTTTGGCTCCCAGAAGAGAGAAGTCCCCAAGTCAGGGAGAATCCTGAGAACACGTGTACAAGGAGAGCCCCATTGGGTAGGTGCTCAGCAGCATCCTTTGTCTCTTTGGTCTGGGAACCCAGACCATGGCACTGTACTGCTCTGAGGCCTCCTGCAGAGTGAAATCACCTGAATTAGAGATAGATAATTCAGGACCTTAGCCTTTTCCTTCTTATCTTGGGCCCTTCCTATCCTGGCCCTCTCTGATTCTCTAGCCCTGCAAGCTCTCAAGGGTCTGAATTGTGCCTGTTCAAACCAACTGTATTCCCAAGGCTATATTTGTTTACCCTCCATGTAGCAAACATTACTGAGTATAATAATGCCAGGCATGCCTAGGAGTGACCTGAGGATGAAGCCCAGGTTCACTGACAAACAGGGACTGCCCTTTGAAACACAGTGCTATTCTTGGCTTCTGGATGCAATGTCCATACTTGTGGTAAACTGAGTCCCTTACTTTCCCTATACTAATTCACTCCCTTCTATTTTTAGCTGAATTAGAAATACCTTTTGTCTCTAGAGCCACTTCAAACATCAGGCAGCTTTATTCCTACTTAAGAGGATTTAGCCTAAGCAACAATTAAGGGCTCCTGCATAAAGCCAAACTCTTCTTCCTGTCTTCTCGTAGCCACTGGCTTCCCAGACACGCAGTGGACTTGACACCAGGGCAGGAAGTCTGAACTCCCTTTTCTACCTTTTAGTCTTTTCTGTTTGGGCTTAATTCTTATGTGGGCACTAAGAAGGCTTAAAACAAAGAAAAGTTGGGGTTGATTTCCTCTTGGGTTGTTTGTTTGCTTGTTTGCCCTAGGGTGATCTGTTGTACACCTCCTGGCTTCAAATCCCCAATTGGCCTTCAGAAGTGGGATTAAAGGTTCTCTGTGCCCCTACATTTACAGTCCATTCATTTTTGCTGCAGGAAGAGGAAGCAACTGACCTTGGGAACTCTGTTGGTTTGAGTAGGCACAATTCTGACCCTTGAGAGCCCCATAGGGGTAGCAAGTCAGAGAGGATAGGAAAATATTGCAGCTGGCAGGAATCTGTAGGTTGGGGCTAAGACTAAAGTGGACAAGAAGGACAAAGGGTTCAGCACTGAGGTCTCTGGATGGGATTGGGGTGAAGGTGGTTGGTAAGGTCTTCTAGATGTTTTAAGAAGGGGGGGCAGAATAAAATCTAGTTAGGAAGGAAGAAAGAGCCACAGCCAGCTGGGTGAAACAGAAGGGCAAGGTGATCCCAGAAGAAGGATTAGACATGGCACATTTCAAAAGCAAAGGGGCAAAGGTGTGGTTGGTGAAAGCGAAGCCAGTTCACCTAGATTAGCAACCAGTCATGAGGGTGAGGCTTGGGGTAAAAAGTGAATAATTCTGAACGTTTGTATTTCAGTGGAGTTGGGATGTGAGAAGTGAATTTCAGAGATCACAAGTTTCCCCAGATGATCATAGGAGCTTAAAATCAGTTCCTCCCATCTCTAGCATCCACCTTTACTGAGAGACAATAAGTGCCCCCCAGGTCCTCTTCTCCCCTTCCCTTCTCCTCCAGCTCATGGCTAATACCTATTCTATTCCACAAAACAATCCTTGCACTGGTAAACCCAGCAGGTGGCAGGGCCACCAGCCCTGACCCCAGAGCTGACTCATTAAATCCTCTACAACCTGTTGCTAAACCCTCCCCCAAACACAAACTTGCCACCTGGGTTGGAGGGGGAGGTGGCAATGGGATCCAGATGACATCATGGTCAGATTGCTAATGCCATTATATCAGCTGAGTGGTTTTCATCACAAAAGCTGAGTCAAAGGGTGATGGAGGGGAGGGGGGTGAGTCATGTGTGACAGGTAGAAATGAAAACATAGTGGCTGGGGCAGGTCTATTTCCTGGAGATGTTCATCTTATAAAAGCCAAGCGGGCCCTTGCCTTCACACCAGACCCAAGCAACCAGGCAGACTCTTCTTCTCTGTGTACGAGGTAAGTCTCTGATTGCAACTAATCTGAATTTCTTTCTTGGTTTATTATTATTGCTATACAGTGGGCAGGGTATGTATGTGTAGAGAAGTTGATGCAAGGTATAACTAGAGTCAGAAATACTGGAATCACTTGAACTTGCAGCACTGTTTGGGTATAAAGGGAACTTACAAATGGTTAAATCTGAAATCTGCCACCTCGGTGGAACAGCAATGGAACCCATGATTCGGGGAGAGAATCTACTCAAATGCTCACAGGAAGTTCATAGGGAGTGAAAGACTAAGTCTCCATTCCAGAACACTCTCAGCCACAATGGTATAATACTTACTAAACAACTGTTAATTCATTAGATAAATCTCTAGTGCACTTTCATTGTATTCAAGACAATGTACTGGGCACTTTAGGTAAGTGAGACCAATACGAAACTTAGCAAACTTACAACCTGTGAGGATAATTCAAATATCTATATCTATATCTATCTATCTATCTATGGAGAGAGAGGGGTGGGGAAGGGAAAGCAAAAATATAAGGAAGAAAATTGTTTTTGTGAAGAGCCAAGGGCTGTGTGGTTTAGGGCAGCGTGGTTCAAGAAGAGCTTCTTAATGTGAGCTACAGTGGAATAGTATTTGGCAAACAGATGGGAAGCGATACATATTTTAAAAGGAACTATGAAAGCCAAAGCCAGAAGTAAAATAGGGGTGTGAATTAATCTAGAGTCACCTTAAATGCTCCAGGGATTCTACATAGCCTCGGAGTAGATGGATAGATGGACTGCAATTGTTTCTAGGATATCACTTTCCAAAAGATTCACTAGATAGACTCACGTGTCTCTCAGAATCCAGCTTTCTTGGAGGGGCATTTCAATGAATGTCTGAGGAGGAAAGGAAGCCAAGGAAAGAACCTCATTGAAATGGAGCAGAACATATTGCCTTTAAACTCTTGCTCTTGAAGGTTCCTAGAAATGATCACAGCACATTTTACCTTCATAGGTGAACGGAAAGGCTCCCTCTCCTTTAGAAGGGCCTGCAATGACATCTATTTGGCATTGAACTTGACTTCGTCTCTGTTTTGTGGAATTACAGAGTTTATTTTCTGTCTCTAGAACCAGCCACTGTTGAAGCATGAGCTCCCAGCAGCAGAAACAGCCCTGCACTGTACCTCCTCAGCTGCAGCAGCAGCAGGTGAAACAGCCTTGCCAGCCTCCACCCCAGCAGCCATGCGCCCCCAAGGAGCCCTGCCACCCTGTTGTTCCTGAGCCCTGCCCTTCCAAGGCTCCTGAGCCCTGCAACCCAGTTGTTCCTGAGCCCTGCCACCCCAAGGCTCCTGAGCCCTGCCATCCCAAGGCTCCTGAGCCCTGCCACCCCAAGGCTCCTGAGCCCTGCCATCCCAAGGCTCCTGAGCCCTGCCACCCCAAGGCGCCTGAGCCCTGCCATCCCAAGGCACCTGAGCCCTGCCACCCCAAAATGCCTGAACCCTGCCACCCCAAAGCACCTGAGCCCTGCCACCCCAAGGCGCCTGAGCCCTGCCACCCCAAGGCGCCTGAGCCCTGCCACCCCAAGGTGCCTGAGCCCTGCCCCTCAACAGTCACTCCAGCACCAGCTCAGCAGAAGATAAAGCAGAAGTAATGTCTGCAGCCACACCCTTGAAGAGCCGATTGCCAGATGCTGAGCCTTCTTCCCCTTAAATCCCACGTGGCCGCTTGATCTTGAAATTAGCATGCTGTCACTGAGTCATAATCTTTCTCCCTTTGCATCCCTTCAAAAGATATCCCTGATACTCATTCAGGTGTCTTCCTGAGCTTCTAAATATGGATGAAAGGCTCACTGAGTGAGCTAGTCTTCCCGTGGGTCAGGGTTCATCTGAAGAGGGATCAAGTGAATCTTCCCTGTCCTGGTCTCATTAAATCACTGTTAACTTCACTCCTGGTTATGTGTCAATTTCTGGTTCAACATTCACTGCTCTCTCATCATGAAGCAGGAACCAGCACAGTAAAACTGGTCATGAGGTCTTTGGTGAGAAGCGTTGGATGCAGACACTGAGAACGGTATCTGTGTCCATGTAGCTGTTGCATGTGTGGTGGGACACTCCTGGACTGTCGTGGGAGATTCAAGGCCACTCGGGCTGTTACTTTGGGCAGCCATAGCTAGATCAGGGGTTTCTTGGTTCTCCCAACTGACTCACAGCTAAGGACGCATGGTGCCCACTTCAAGCAATCTCCAAGTCCTTGTCCCAAAGTTGTACTTATTCTGTTCGGTTGATTGCTCTTAAAAAATTAATCCAAACTGTGGGTACCTGTGCATACTCTAAATCAATTTTTTGTTGTTTATTCATCTTTCCTCTTTGATATGGCCAACACATGGAGCCAAACACAAGCATTTACACTTCCCTCCTCACACTTTACTTCTCACAAAGCACCCACACATGCTCACACGGGGCAGACTTTCAGATATACAAACATTGGTACACATAACTTCCATATGCTTAGATTCCTCAAGTCACACAACACACATTCACAGACTTTATCTCCTTAGTCTTCTTTTATTGAGTTCTCCTTGCCTACTATGAAGATACCTGATGTTGCCAGAAGAAGAATAGAATCCACACACCTGCCCCAGGAGCTCTCTAAGCTGTTGATCTGTACCTTCCTCACATATAAACATGCAAGTATTCTCTCTCTGTGTCTCTGTCTCTCTCTCTGTCTCTCTCTCTCTGTCTCTCTCACATACACACACATGTACACAAAATACAACACATATATGATGCTTTTCTATGTAAGACATAGAAATAAATGCATCAAATTAAACATGATAGAAGACTAAAAATTTCAAGTAGTTTTCAGGAAGAAGAAAGCTAAAGCAGGTAAGACAAAGTGTAAGAAAAGAAAAAGAGCAGAAAGGCAAACTCAATAGACCAATAGGTTTTATTTAGCATGGAAATTTGGGAAGGGCAACCAAGTCTCTTTTAGCCTAACTAAAGGAGAAATGGTGTACCCCCTTACAGCTAGGTTCCCCTTGAATAGTAGGCAGAAAGAGTAAAGTCAGGTGGAGCATTGGAAGCAGAGTGAGATGGAGATGGGATGGGAGAGAAATCTCATTTTGACTGAGGAGTTTCAAGGCTTCAACAGCATCTTTGCTCACCAGGGTCATCAGCATCAGACCAGGCCTTGGTCTTAGGCTCTCTTCTCTAAAACCACAGGATATATTTGTTCAGGAGCGATGGGGAGGGGAGATGATTCAGTGGGGATGGCAGCAAGGACAGTTCTAAGATATGGCTCTCAGGGGGAAAGGTGAGTTCTTTGAGTTTAAGTTACTTGCCATCACAAACACAAAACTGAGGGAAAACAGGTCATTCTAATGTAAAATACCAAGGTAAAGATGGAAAAATGGAAAAAATATATTAAGTGAAACAAGCCAGGCCCAAAGAAATATAGGTTGCACAATATATAAATAGAATATGTCTATGATATTCTTAGCAGGTAATCACAATAGCCCAATCACTAAGTGCATAGGACCCATATATAATGAAGTATATCAAAATAAACTCCAAGACTTGGAAATTAGAGGTTTTTACTGTGTCCTGTATGCAGTTATTTCTATATTTTCCTTTCTGTTTTAGTTTTCTATACCCTTTGTCTTGTATATAAGCTTGTCTGATCTGTGGAAGGGGAAGAGAATCACAGAAACAGTAGGACAAAAGATGAACTAATGCAACATTGATACTCACTTGACACTATGTTGTAAATGAACTTTACAATCTGGGGGTAGGATTATGGGGAGGGGTAAAGGGAAGAAAATGAGGGAGGGGATAATATTGTTTAAAAAGATATGTACTCATTACCTTACTTAAGTAACTGAAACCCCCTGTTCATTACCTTTACAACAAATTAAAAATAATTACATAAATAAAAAGAAGTTGGAAAAAATCACACAATCCAGCCTACTCATTTTCCATAGAAGGACACAAAAGAATATCCAGGAGGCAAATGTAAGCACTTAAGGCTACTCATTAGTTGTATGTCTGAATTGCACCCAGAGCCCAGATCCTTAGACTTTCTGCTGCTGGTTTTATGTCTTCTTAATTTTCCTGGTGACCAGGAGACTTCAAAGACTCTGCTGACCAGATCTAGAATATCCAGAAACTTCCTTCCAGAGCAGGATTTCGTGGAGGGAGGGTGGATTTTCAGAGGGGCTGAGGTGGATCATTGGGGAGTGACCTTCTTGATAAGATGAGGCTTTCTAATGTCAAAGGAGTATATATAAAGTCCCTCCATGATGTACAACTATGACAAGTAAGTTTGGAAAGATGTCAGAAATACTAAAAGTCCCATAATGTTTGCAAATTGATGAACAGTTTTAGACCTGTAGGAGAAAATGACATCACATGGGTATTCGTGGTAAGGCCAGGTGCTGGTGACTCACATCTGTAATCCCATCTACTCAGGAGGCTGAGATCAGAGGATCACAGTTTGAAGCCAGCCCAGGCAGGAAAGCCCATGAGATGCTTACCTCCAATTAACCACCAAAAAAACTGGAAGTGGCACTGTGGCTCAAAATGGTAGAGCACTAGCCTTGAGTGAAAAAGCTCAGGGACAATGCCCAGCCCTGAGATGAAGTCCCACGACCAAAAAATCAACCAAAAACAAATAAACAAACCATGGTAAGGTAATTTCTTATTGTGGCTCATTGGCATGATGGAAAAAGTTACTACTTCCCTAGGAATCATGATCACTAAATGAGCAAGCCCTGATTGGGAAAAATGTTAGGACAATATCAAACTCATGTAAAATATTGTGACATGTAACATATGATAGCAAGCACTGCCAAACAAACAGTAGTTGTTTTCAACTTTTGGGTAAAATAAATGTTGTACATTTTGTCCTTTGAATACTTCTTCATTTCTTAAACATCAGTTACACTAGGAACTGAAATAGCATTTATATATAATCTTTCATTAAGGGAGTAAAGAAAATCCAAGGTGCTGATGGCCTAGAGGAACTGAAATCGCTTTTTATAGATAATGCTTCTTTAAGGGATTAAAGAAAATCCAAGGTGTTGATGAGCTAGAGGAACCTTCCTGAAGTCTTGCCACAGTTTTCAGGATAGTAATCCAAAAGGGTCAGGAGTGGCATCTTAGGCTTGCTTTTTTTCTTTTTATATTGTGCCTCATAACTCCCCCACTGCAATTCTAAATATTTCTCTTGTGGGAAGCTTCCCCAATAACAGTCACTCCACTGACTCAAAAAGACACTTCCATCCCAAGGTTATAGTACAGCTGGCAGGGTGGAGTACTCTCAGATCCAGGCTCCTTCCCTAAGCAGTAAGCAGAATGTCATTTGGTAAAGCTAACAGTAGAGGGCAGATACTACATTCCCTTGAGGAGTCACACTGGTAGCATGTCTCAACACACAGGGTTAGAAGTACAGTTCACAACGTGGCTGCTGTCCTTACCATCTTTCTTCTCACAAGTACCTCTTGGTTTTCTGATTCGCCATGTTCATTTTCCTAGTAAGGCCATCAGTCTTCGTGTGTGCTACAGAAAACAAGACAGCATCTGGTTTACACAAGATCTGTTCAGAGAAGAGGTTTCCCGCTGGGCTGCCAAGTAAGACAGAAACCTCTGATGTCAAACCTTTGTAGCAGGGTGGCAGGAAAACTGCATGATCCTTTCAGGAATTCAGACCGCTTTGTGTTTAGGTGGGAAATGGCTGCCCATGGTTGTATGAGTAGATCCCACCTCTCTATAGCTGAGTCTTTCTGACCCTATCAATGGCTATTATTCCTACGAGTACTCTGAAAATGTGATTCTCAGTGCATATCACAGAGTTAGCTGAGTCAGAGTTCTTGTATTCATGTCTGTCTGTTTGGTTGGTAAGAAAATGCATCACTAATGTCAATGTAGGGGACTAGATAATCCTCATACAGAACAGCATCTGGAAATGCCCCAGATGTTTGTAACAAGAGGATGGATTGAACAAACAAATATATCTCAAACACAAGATACTACTGAACTGTTGAATATATTGAACCATTGACACATATAACAGTTTGAATAAACCTCTGAGAATTTATATGGAGTTGGGGGGGAAGCTAATTTCTTTTTACAAACTATAAACTTATATCATGATAAACTCATCTCATGATAAAAATGCATCAGTATTGGGAAAGTGAGGTGCTTCTATGTAAGCAAATAAGACAACACGAGCATTCCAAAATTATGATTTTTGCCTAAACCACTAACAATAAATACTACATTAGCTTTCTATTGCGCAACATATTAATACCATAATATCTGGGATGAGAGGGAAAAAATGGGATAGACTGAGGGAAGGGATGATATTGTCCAAAAAGAAATGTACTCAGGGCTGGGAAGTTGGCTCAGTGGTAGAGCGCTTGCCTCGCATGCATGAGGCCCTGGGTTCAATTCCTCAGCACCACATAAGCAGAAAAAAGCCAGAAGTGGTGCTATGGCTCAAGTGGTAGAGCACTAGCCTTGAGCTGAAGAGCTGAGGGACAGCACCCAAGCCCAGAGTTCAGCCCTCACAACCAACAACAAAAACAACAACAAAAGAAATGTACCCATTACCTGATTTATGTAACTTTAACTACATCCTCTTTATAATAACAATTTAAATATTTGTAAAAACTTAATATCTTAAAATAGCAGGTATTTATTATCTCATAGTTTCCATGGGTCAGCTCTACAAAGCTTCAATAAAGATGTAGCTAGTCTACATTCTTCATCCATTTTCCAACTCATTCCGGCTGTTAGCCAAGTTCATTTTCTTGCAGTACAGTAGCCAATAGCTGCAGCTTTTTAATCTTGTCTGTGCGAGTCCTGCCCAGATCCTAGAATCCAACTGAAGTTCCAAGGAGTTGCCCATTACACCTGCCAACAGCGTCCTCAGTGATAGCCCTTGCTTCATCAAGCGCCCAAGGAGTCTCAAGCTCTAGTAGGCTAAGTTGGAACCATACATATAGTGGATCACACTTTAAGGAGAGTTGGATCATTAATTTTTTAGTTAGTGCTTAGAAAAAGGTCACCAGTTGTATCCACACATAAAGGCTAACCATTTTTTTTCCCAACATGACATCTCACTGAGATGGTATTGGAAGAAAGATCTATCGAACATCAAGTCTAACATCTTGCCTGTCAGTTATTTCTCCAAGTAAAATTATCCTTCATGAAAATAAAAATAGTTCAGATCAAAGTTCATTGGTACATATGCTGTTTCTTGAGCCTTCAGATTTGAAATGTAGCAGAAGTAACTCTTTTTTTAAAAGCATGTCATACAGGGTAAATTTTAAAATAAATATTACTTTCTCATCAAGGACTTTCGTATTTTTTACTTAACAAGTAATAATTGTACACATTCCCAAGGAACAGTACCAAATACATACTTATCAAATAGAGGTGGTCAACATTTTTATCCCCTTATTATTTCTTTATATTTGAAGGAATTTACTAATTAGAACTGGCATCATTTAACTGCAAGTGGGAGCCATAGCAAAAGACAATGACTATTCCCCCCTAGAAAACACAAATAAGATGACCGGAGCAGGGGAGTGATTTGTATTCTGATTTGGGTTTTTTTGGGGGGTACAGGGGAGTTCACATCCATTGATCTGTAGCTTCTGTGATCATTTTTGCTTTCTTGAGGCTGCTTTGCTTAGCTAAAGATATGCAGCTCTCTGTAAATATCATATTTCTGCGTTTTAAAGGTGACAGACAAATTACCAATTCTTAATATCTGTAAGAACAGAGCATGCAAATGGATAAGCTGAAAATTGTTTTATAATTTGATCTTATATCTCAAATCTTCAATAGTTATATATTTTTTCCCACTTACTCCTTCTTTAAGTACAAAAGTCTTGGCAAGATACCTCTATTGAGGTAGTCATTTGTGAGATTTGAATTTGTTAAGTGCTTTCTCCTTGTCTAAAGACTTTATTCAGTACCTTGTCCCAAGGGTCAATATTTCTGAGCCCCTAAAAATAACTGCCTTGATTTTTCTGAACTAGGCACATTGAAATTCTTTTTTTAATAAGTTTTTTTTATTGTGAAAATACCATACCAAGGGGTTACAATTACATGAAAAAGGTAATGAGTACATTTCTTACCAAGCATTGTTGCCTCCTCCTTTGTTTTTTCCCCTACCATCCCTGCTCTCCCATCTCCTCCCCGCCCCCACCCACCCACCCCCACCAAAGTTGTAAAGTTCATTTTCAACATAACATCTTGTACATCTCATTGTTGCAATGGGTCCACTTGTATCCCTATTTAAAC
>NW_012267242.1:13353690-13366552 GCF_000151885.1 Dipodomys ordii
ATGGGAAGGGATGGGAAGGGGAAACAAAGGAGGAGGCAACAATGCTTGATAAGAAATGTACTCATTACCTTGCCCATGTAATTGTAACCCCTCTGTACGGTATTTTCACAATTAGAAAGAAAAAAGAAAACTAAAGCTAGATCCTTATATATCACCCTGCACCAGAATCAACTCTAAATAGATCAAAGACCTGGGAGTCAAAGCAGACACCCTGAAAACAGTTTTGGTAATAGGACATTGATGGTTTAATGTAAGTGGGGAAAGAGAAACTTTCTAGAACTTTCACAAGAACCAAGTCAGTGTTGCCAAACTACACTTTGGAGAGCACGCAAAGGGGACTAGGAAAAATGCAGAAAGTCATTTCTTCTGTTTCTGATTTCTAAGAACCTATAAAGAAAGCAGTGCGAGAGCATCTGAGTAACTTGACATATTCTCTATCACATCACATACTGGAATCTTGGTAGACACATATTAGAAGGCTATTCATTATCGTGGGGCAGCAATTTGCCGATGAACAGAACTCTGCTGGGTGATTGTGGCCAGGTTAGCTAGGAACAAAATGCTGATGGTGACAAAGTTAGTGAGTCTAGATCCCCAGAGCATGCTCCTGGACTGTCAGAACAGAGACTAGCCCTCTAAAATACCTTCATGTCCAGGGTACCCTTGCCCAACCCAGACCTTGAGGCTGTCAGCACACTTTGCCTCCTTCCTATCATGATGTAAAATTGTACTACTATTATCAGGTCAACTCCAGGCACAGAATCACATGTAGAAGAGCATAATAAAACCTGACCATAGTCTCACACCACAGTGCTCAGGCATAGGAAAGCTGTCTAAGCCTGGTAGTTCCTGCTCTTCAGAGCCCCAAATCTCTACATTTACATTTAAGCAGTCACATATGACTAGAGCATGCTCTAGATTCTGTTCCAGAATCTTTGAAGACAGGACCTTATAGCAACTTCAAATTTCTCACACTGACCCATCAAATGAATCCCCTGACCTTGAACTGAGCACTGATTTCTATCATTGAGCAATTGTATTCCTCTTTCTGTACCTCTAATGGAACATGCATTTCATAACATTCTCTAGATGCCCCTAAATTAGATCTGTAGACAGTCTTTTGTGCAGCTAGTTTCTTAGAGAACACAATCTAGGACAGAGGACAAGGGGAGGAGGGGGGAATTAAACTAAACAAAAGGAAAAATCAGTATGTTGTGAAGTTCTCTCTTCTGAGAGAACTGAAAAATTGTGTCCTAGAGGATGAGGTAAACATTATCTTTCATCTCATGCCCTCCATTGACAATGTGTGGTTGCTAGTGCACTGGGCATGAATGAGGTAAAGTTCAAATTTTAGCTTTCATGTGTGCAAGTGCACTACAGATTTCCACAGACAGCTCACACTGTGGCATCAGAAAACCTTGGGTCAGGAAAAGAAGAATCCTAGGCAACATGTGGGAATGGTCCATAGAGCCAAGACAAGCAAAAACAAAAACAAACAAACACATACACATACACATACATACATACATATGTACATACATACGTACATACGTACATACAAGATCCAAAAGATTTGGTGAATCCCTGAATAATAAAGTTAGCCCAAAGCAGCTACCTGTCATTGATGAGAGAAGAAAATCTAATGGAAAAAGTCTAAGTACCTAAGGTTATAGGACACACCCTCAGATGAAGGTACTGGATTTACTCTCCCTGAAAGAGAGGCCAGATCCTTTGGAACACCCAACACTGCCCATGAAGAAGCTTTCAGAAGTACAGGAAGAGCTTTCAGCTATTGTAAGTGCTTGACCAAATGAACAAGAATGACAGGATCTGGGTAAAGGTAGAAGTTCAAGGCACTCTCCACAAAAAAGTTCAAGAAGCCAGGTGGCAGTGGCTCATGCCTATACTCCTAGCTACTCAGGAGGCTGAGATCTGAGAATTCTGAGAATTGCTGTTCAAAGCCAGCCCAGGAGGAAAGTATCTGAGACCCACCTCCAATTAATCACAGGAAAAAGTTAGAAGTGTCTCTGTGGCTCAAGTGTTAAAGTGACAACCTTGTGCAAAAAGGAGCTCAGACACAGAACCCAAACCCAGAGTATAAGCCCCAGGACTGGCAAAAAAAAGAAAGAAAGAAAAGGAAAAGTTCAAAAAAACTGTCAGGACAATGAAGTATGATGGAAGACAGAGTAAGAAGAACTTTCCTCTGGTAGTAGGAATGCCAGCATGAGAGCAACATCTGGCCAGAGCCCCCTGTGTCTGGAACTCCACAGGGGTGGTTTTAGAAAAGAGAGGAGCCTAGATTGAACCCTAAAGGAGAGGTAATAGGAAACGACTAGCACTTAGGTGTGGTGGTGGCCATGACAGCACTTGGGAGGGAGGAGGCTATTCAAACACTCACGGAGAAGAAAGGAAATGGGTGGGGAAGGCACTGAAGGCATCTACTCCCTGAGGAATCCTCGCTCTCTTCTCAGCCTGTATCATGAGGCCTGAGTCATTTGCAAAAGCATCCTTCTGGTTCTCAAAAAGAATTCTGGGCATGCTTCTAAAATTACGCCTTTCTTTTTCTTAATTTCTCTTTCATCTACTTCATTCTTCTCTCTTTCCTTTTCTTTCTCTCGCTCTTCAACTTTCCTTCCTTCGTTCCTTCCTGCCTACCTTCTTGCATGTCTCCCTTTTTATGCACCCACAGATATAGTCAGAAAAGAATAGACTTTCCATTGACTGAGCATCCGTCATAAGCAGGTGATATTGAGGTTGAAGAACAATTGCTGCCATTGGAGAAACAGTGGAAGGAGCTAATGATGGTGGTTGAGTCTAGGCTATCAAGTTTATGGGAGGTAATACACTAGTAGAACAGTGAAGGAAGGCGTTATCCATATACCTGAAGACATTTGGATTTCTTAAAGGCCTTGCCTAGTAAACGATTGGTTAGTAAGTTAGTAATCTTCGAGCAAATAGCTGGCACATTAATTCAAAAACCAGAGTTGTCTTGTTCCTGTGTCGCCCAAGAGACCATGACAGACAGGATATTCCAGGAAGGTGTTGTCACATTATAAAGATCCAGGTGCTACTGACCGTCCATCCTCAAGAATAAATTCTGTACAACATGGCATCTTAAGACTTCCTCCAGAGGTTGAGATCTGAGGATCACTGTTTGAAGTTAGCCTGGGCAGGAAAATACATGAGATTCTTACCTGCAATAATCTACTCAGACCCAAAGTAGCACTGTGGTTCAAGTGATAGAGTGCTAGCCTTGAGCAAAAGAAGTTTGGGGACAGTGCCCAGTCCCTGAGTTCAAGCCCCAGGACCAGCTTAATTAATTAATTTACTAATTAATTAATTAGAATAAATGTATGTAGGGGCTTTTGTCAGTTGTAAGGCTTGAACTCAGGGCCTGGGCACTGTCCCTGATCCTCTTTATGCTCAACCTTAGTGCTCTACCTCTAAGCCATAGTGCCACTTTTGGTCTTTGAGTGGATAGAGATAAGGGTCCCACAGGGACTTTTATACCCAGGCTGGCTTCAAACCACAATCCTCAGATCTCAGCCTCATAAGTAGCCAGGACTACAGGTGTGAGCCACTGGCCAGCAATAAGTAAGCTTTTATTTCTATGAGAGACAATATAAAAAAGAAGAAAGGAGATCTTGAGAAAACATTTACAAATCACTTATATCTAACAAGGATCTTTAAGTACACTACCACATAAGCCACTTTTCCAGCCTTTTGCTTGTATTTTCTTTCTGAAATAGGGTCTCAGTAGTTCATCTTTCTCCCCATTGACCTCAGACTGATGATCTTCCTCCTTCTACCTTCTAAAATAGCTGGTATTACAGGCATGCACTTTCTGACAGGGCACAAACAAAAGCCTTGTACCTAGAACCAACACATGTAAAGATCTCTCAAAACTCAGAGTCCTTAACTCTCATTTTCTATATGGGAAACAGGAAATGCTTCTTTTCGTATTTCTATTTCTCCCTACTTTAACCCTGGTATAGTAAATTCTTTCTAAAGCTATTTTTTAAAGAAAAAAGACCTCCTCCAAAATAAAAACCACTTATTTCCAAAGAAGCCTTTTCTCATTCGTTTTATCTCCCAGGCATTGGTCCACTGAGTAATTGAAAATCAGATGACTCATTCAATCTGCAGCACCTCTCTTCCCTGCAAGGCATCTGGAAAAAATCAGAAATGTCTATTGGTATCCCTACACCTATTTCAAATAGGAAATGATCCAACAGAATTGATCTGAACTAAATAGGATTAGGGTTCTAACCAGCAAACATGACTTTCTGGTCCTGGAAATTGAAGAACTTCCTCCTGTCTTAATCCATTGCCTTCTGCATTTCCTTTTACCACCAGAAAGGGTGGACACTGATCACAGGACTAGGTGACACACTGTCAAACAGTAAGCATCAAAAAATGTTAAGCCTTAGACTTTCATCACAAACGCTGGGATGAGACAGAGCTGTCAGAAAGGAAATCCTATTTCCTTAAGGCAGGACTAATTTTCTGTATAAAATGCCAGCTGGTCAGAGACTCCACACCAGACCTACGAGGAGAAAGAACTCAAACTTCCCGGCAGCCCAGGTAAGTCTCCCCACATGGAACTTCTCAATAGTCTCCTGTCACAGCTTTATATGGATGGAGACTTCTTTTCCATACTAAAGATTATGTTTATTTTCATGCATGGGCAACTTCCATTTATACATCTTTGACCTTCTCCTCATATGAGAGGCATGGGCCTTGTGGACAGAGAAGGGAGGGAAATGCTGATCTGTTAAATGACCAGGAAGATATGCTATCTCCTAGGAAATTTTAGTGATTTTCTTATTCCTCCTGTGGAATTCACTGAGAGGTTATGCCATAGAAAATGTGACGTTAGAAATATGGACACTGAAAAGTAATATTTTCTTTACTCTGTGAGTGTATGACTGCTTAGAAAACATATATAAGGGCCTAATTTGTTAAAAAATACAGCAGGGAAAGGAGTAGAAGGAAGCACAGGTAACCGACTTGAATAACATAATGAAGGTAATGTGAAATCTGACAGAGGCACTGGGGTGAGCAGGTGAGGACAGCAGAGATGCACAAGAAAGCCTTCCAGAAAGCATGTGGTAGACAACAGCACAAGCAGAAACACAGAGGTGAATCCCATAGGCTCATATAGAAATTCATTTCCAGTTGTCCTATAAGACCTAATGTGCTTTATGGGATGGACATGAGTGGGTAGACTCTAGACCTTTTGCCTTATCATCTTCTCATATGATTGAAAACTTGGGCCTCACAGCAATCCTCCAAGCCTGCTATTGTGATGAATTGCTTGTGTTGAGATCTTAGGTTATGTACAGGTTGTGTCAGATGCATTCGGTGGAAAGGAAGCAGAGAGGGGGTAACTGCTCAATGGGAAATGTACTCATCACCTTACTCATGTATCTGTAACCCCTCTGTAGAGTATCTTTACAATAAAAGAACTATGTTTTCAAAAAGAAAGGAAGCAGAGAGAAGTGCTCCACCCACATGGGGCTCCACAAATCACCTTTATCTTTTACTTTAAAATTGTGTGGGAACCAGGAAAACATCCTAGGTTCTGAATTCAAGGAACAGAAAGAAGAAGAGGATTTCTCACTTCTGAAGGGATGTGCAATGAGAGAGTTGTACTACTAAACAAACTATGTTATTCTGTCCTCTAAACCACTAACTCAGCTTTCTGTCCCTAGGTTCAGCATCCTCTGAAGCATGAGTTCCTACCAGCAGAAGCAGCCCCTTGTTCCACCCCCTCAGCCTCAAGACCAGCAGAGGAAACAGCCCTCCCAGCCTCTACCAAAAGTACCCTTTGTTCCCATCACCACGGAACCATGCCACCCAAATGTTCCTCAACCTGGGAACACCAAACTTCCTGAGCCAGGCTGTAGCAAGGTCCCTGAGAAGGGATACACCATAGTCCCTGAGCCAGGCAGCACTGTGGTCCCTGGACCATGCAACACCAGTGTCCCTGATCCTGGCTGTGCCACAGTCCCAGGGCCATGCAATGCCAGCATCCTGGAGCCTGGCTATGCCACAGTTACTGGGCCATGCAATACCAGTGCCCCTGTGGCAGGCTGCACCACAGTCCCTGAGCCAGGCTTTTCAAAGGTTCCTGGGCCTGGCTATGCCACAGTGACTGGGCCATGCAATACCAGTGCCCCTGTGGCAAGCTGCACCACAGTCCCTGAGCCAGGCTATACCAAGGTACCAGAACCAAACCAGTCCAAGGTTCCTCAGTCTTGCCCCTCAGTAGTCACTCCAAGTCCAGCTCAGCCGAAGACCAAGCAGAAGTAATGCTGTCTGCACTCTTGAGGAGATGACCACCAGCTGATGAACATACTCTTCCCATCTGCTTCTATGTCTTATTTGTCTAAAGTAATTCTCATCATAGTGTATGTCTATTTGTATCTTAAAAATTATGCTTTGAGACCTTCTTTTTACACAATGGAGTCCTTCGAGCATCTGAATTGAGCAGAAAACACTAGTGCCTCTGCTGTGCTTTGGTTGCTCAGAGTTCATTTAAAGAGGGTTTTAAAATGAAATATGAATATTCCATTCTCTGCTCTGCTCCATTAAATTACCATTAATTCCACTCTTGGCTCTGTTTGTCTTTGGCTGTGTCTTTCCCTTTATTTGGTCTCCCATGGTAAACTAAGTTGTAAAGACTGAGAGATGGCAATGTTTGGCATTGATGCCATCTGCTTTGTCTTGTCACTGTGTACTTCTGTGGGTTATGGGGACCTGTGTAGAGGCCATTTCTGGGATAGCATTGAGGACTTGTGCAGGTTGTGTAATGGTGTAATGGTACCCTGAGCCTATCTGTTTGGACAGCCACAACAGGAACAAGACTCTTACCTTGCACTGGACTGAGTCCTACTGAGTCTCATGGCTTCTGCTTCAGTGCACCTCTGATCCTCAGTGTTTTCCCACAAGGTCCTGTCTAACTTGTGAAAAGTTTACTGAAGTTTCACATATTTCAGCCTGACAGTCTACTGTCCTTCATTCAGTTTATATTCCAGATAATCTGAATACATACAGACCCACACACATGTTTTTTTTCTGGGCCTGGGCACCATCCCTCAGCTCTTCAGCTTAAGGCTAGCGCTCTACCACTTGAGCCACAGCACCACTTCTAGCTTTATTTTTTGTTTATGTGGTGCTGAAGAATTTAACCCAGGGCCTCATGCATACAAGGCAAGCACTCTACCACTGAGCTACCTTCCCAGCCCCACATTTTCTTTTTAAATAGCCACACATTGTATAACAATCCACATAAACACCATCTTCATCAGGACAGACCGTGTTGTATGCTGCGTAGCTTCTGTGTATTAAGAGGTGTAAAATGTGTTCATCCTTAATGATCTGTAGTCTTCACTAGGAGTTGTGATACATTCTTTTCACACAAAGAGTATGCAACTGCACACACACATACCCTCCCAAATAATCTTTCCCCACAAAATAACCCTGAGAAATCTATCTACCAAGTGAGTAAAAATAGGAGTGTGTTTTAGCATTGATTATCAAGGGGAGGGATATTTAATCTAACGTAGACAAATTATCAGCCTTGAATTGGCTGACAGGCCAATCATTAAGCTTCAAAGTATCAGAGATACAAGGAGAATTAAGAAGAATCTTCAGAACAACACCCATCTTTTAAAATATTTATATTACTTTATGTTCATGATAACAGGGACTACAGTCCCACACTGAGTCACAGTCCCTATCTGATAAGTCTGAGAGTCATCTCTAAAAAATTCCATCATTGAAATTGGCAATAATAAGAGGTCACCACAACGTGTATGCACCTAACAGAACAATGACTTCATTCTTTCCTGCCAGTTTGGCAATTACTCATCCCTTTGTGGTTCAGTCTCTACCTGTGGTTGTCAAATTATCTGAGTTCTTACCAGAGATATCTAGAGTTCTTGTGCATTACATGGGCACCACCTATCTTTTATTTTTAAAAAAGTAGCTGGAATCAGAAACTGTGGGACAAAGGGTGAACCAATGCAACAGTGAAACTCACTAGACTCTATGTTGGCAATGAACTTTATAACTTGGGGGAAGGGGAGCTTAAGGGGAGGAAAAGCAGGAGAAAATGAGGAAGGGGATAACACTACTAGAAAAGAAATTTACTCATTACTTTAGTTATGTAACTGTAACCCTGTGTACATCAACTTTACAATAAAATTTAAAGAAAATAGTTAAGAGGAAACAGTAAAGGTAGGGAGTTTCTTGCTAATCCAACTCGACAGGATTCTTGATGAAGACACAGCAAGATGATCAGATATCAAGCGTGGGAGGTTCTCTCTAAACTCCCCAGGATTCTTCTGGAAACTGGACTCTCAGGTCCATCAGGATGGGGGCCAAGGTAGAAGCCCAATTGAAAGGAAGACTTAGAAGGACCTGACTAATGTTTAGTCAAGAAGAATCAAATACTGCTCTGTTCAAGGAAAGGAGATACATTCTTCCTTCCTTTGAACAATGTCAAGTGCATTTTTCATTCCCTCTTCTTTTGTTCATTAAAGACAAGCTGAACCATCTGTTTTCATTTTGTCATAGGGCAATCTGTCAAGATTTCCAGATGTTAGGTTCACAGCATTCTGAGTGGCCCACATAGTAGCAATTTCAGGTACAAAGATTACCCAGATAATGTGTGCTGATCACTTCTTTGAAGCTTATTTATCATGTTGCTTAACCTGATGAAAAGTCTTCTGTAGATCCTATTATAAGAGGGGAGGTCAGGAAGGGAAGGAGAACCTAGCTATGTGGCCACCTGTCAAATTCTCCTTCTCACTGACTAGAACTAGGGAGGGTGGGAGAAAATTGGAAATGTTAAACTATTGTCAGAACTAGGTGTCAGTGGCTCATGCCTCTAATCCTAGCTACTCAGGAAGCTGAGATCTGAGGATCATAGTTCCAAGCCAGCCCGGGAAGAAAAGTCCCCATGAGACTTATCTCCAATTAACCAGTCAAAAACAGGAAGTAGAGCTGAGGCTCAAGTAGAGCTTTTGCTCAAGACTGCTTGAGCAAAAGAGCTCAGAGACAGCGCCCGGCCCTGAGTTCAAGCCCCACAACTGGGGGAAAAAATGTCAGAATTTTTTGCCAGAAATTGAAGGAAAGTAGATTACTTGAGCATTTGGTAGGGACTGAAAAAATGAGCAAGGGGTCAGATTCTGGTCCAAGTTAGAAAATATCAAGTAAAATATGTCTACCTGGAGATAAAAAATAGTTCAAAGACAATGAACAAGAATTTAAAATTCATTAAGGATATGGTATAATTTTCCATTGATACATAACATTTTCTTCTATGTAATTGTAGAAGAAAATTGGTTATTTGCAAAAATAAATGTGATTTATTTAGTCTGCCACTAGGTAAATCCAGCCATGATGGTCTTAACTACACAGAACTATTTAATTTTTCTTTGTTGAGGTACTTCATAAGGAATCTCAGATTAGACTTTCATAATTTTCTTCAGGCTAGAAAGCCAAGTTTAGAGTCCATTACTTTATCTGCAATACTTATATATTTAAGTAAACTCTTCTCAAAGTAAACAACTGTATTTATTCACCTATAATGCCAGCCATTCTACAAACCAGGTACCAGACTAATGTTTCCCAAGAGTGTTTTGTCAGCTTTAGCTCCATAAACTCAACTTTAGTTCCTAAAACTGTTTAAAACTTAAAATCAGATAGCAGTTCATATCTGATTCTATACCTCATTCTCAAATACAGCATTCCATGTAGCCAGGGTTTCTAGTATGCCCTGCTACAAGGAAAACAGATTCATATTGATCTTATGCAAATCATTATTTTGGTACAAAACTTAAGTGTCTACAAATTCTGGAGGGATTACATAGGGCAAAAAAAAGACAAATATTTCATTTCCACTTTAGTTTGATCATTTCCAGAACCAGTATGTTGCAAGTTAAACATATCTTAAGATCAAACAAAAAGGTTCCTTCTATCCAAGGAATAGAACATAAAAATATAGAAGTATTCAAACAATCTTTATGTGCTATAACCAGGCTTCATCTGTTCATTCAGTCTTTTGCAATTAATTCTAGTTGCTTGATTCTGCCTTAGGAATGTTATGAAAGCATCAGCTTCTCCACCAGGGTTGTAGAAAATTTTCCTCAGTCTAGTGGTGTGGTCCCAAAGTTATTTAAAGAATTCTATCAGAAGTCTTCACCACAAGTAAATATTCTCTTGCTGAGGATGCAAAGGTCTTTACTTCTAGGTAATCTGGCTTTGGTCCAGGACAACAATGCGTCAGAGTAAGTTGGACAAGATTCTTTTTCAACTTTTTAGAAAAATTTGAAAAAGATTATTATAAGTTCTTTCAATGTTGTTAAACTTCATCAGGAAAGCAGCAGGTCCAGGACTTCTTGTTTCAGAAACTAACTCAATCTTTTTACTAGTTGTCAGTCCATCCAAATTTTTTTATTTCTTTGTGATTTTTGTCTTCGTAGGTTTGTTTTGTTTTGTTTCTTTTTCCCAGTTGTGGGACTTGAACTCTGAGCCTAGGTATTGTCCCTGAGCTCTTCAGCTCAAGGCAAGTGCTCTACCACTTGAGCCACAGCGCCAGTAGTAGTTAATTGGTGATAAGAGTCTCACACGTTTTTCTGCCTGAGTTGGCTTTGAACCATGATCCTCAGATCTCAGCCTCCTGAGTAGCTAGGATTACAGGCATGAACCACTGGTGCCCGGCTGTCTTTGTAGGTTTTATATTTCTTGAGATATATCTATTTCATCTAGGTTATCCAGTATGTTTGTGCACTTGTCATTTCTTTAGAATTAATATTATGTCTCTATTGCCACATTTTAGTGATTTGAGTAATTTTTTCCTTATCCCATTTATCTAAATGTTTGTCAATATTGTTGGTCTTTTCAAGTAACAAACTTTTTATTTGTTCCGTTGTCTTTGTTACTATTATTTGTTTTGTTTGCTTCATCACTATTATTATTCCTTTTCTGTGTCTAGCCTTGGGTTAATTAAGTTTGTTCTTCTTTCCCTGGTTCTTTAAGTTATAATATTAGATTGCTGATCTGAAGTCTTAGTTTGATTATTTTAATGGAAGGAAGACACACTGTCATAAACTGTAAATGTTAACATAATAGGTCGGTGTGTCTTTCTAGAAAATCAGTGAATTTGAAATGCCTTAGGGAATTGTAACATACCATTCCATATCAGCTTCAGAGATTCCCAGGAGTGCATTTAGGTCAATGGCAAACATTTTTCTGATTCATAAGATGATTTTTATCTGATTATATATTTCATACTGATTTAAATCATGCTTTCTATAACCATCTTAGCCTAGATTACTCCAAAACCTAGTCCAAAGCATAGATTTCTATGTAGACAGATTATTTGCAAATGTAATGTTAGGGAGAAGGACAGAGCCAAGTGAAAAGGAAAACCAAAGCACAAAAAGGTAACCAGAGCTAGAATTTCTGAGAGAATATAGTACACGGTCTCAGAAGAGTTTTCCTTGGATATGAAAAAGAAAAAAGAAAAAGACTTTCTGTCCTCACCAATAGCAATGAGGGGGTTACCTGAGAATTAACCAACCTGCACTGTAAGCTTCCTCTTGTGAATTAAAGAGACTCACTGGCATCTCAAGATGTGTCATCACAGAACTCTTGAATCATGAAGAGAGAGGTTGAGTCTTTGCTATGTGTGAAAATGGCTCATAGAACTACAACAGGTAAAGAGGAGATTTGGACAGTACTGTACCTAACAGGTACTAAGTACCATCTATAAACTGGTCCTGGGAAAGTCTCAGTACAATGAAGTTAGAATAAAAGCATCCTCCTGTCCCCATAAAGGGGAACTAGTGGGAAAAAGTAAATCCTCTGATGTGTAGGAACTACCACCAGAAGTTTCTGGATTTATTCTCTCTGAAATTGAGGTCAGAGTTATGTGCACATTCAAGACTGCTCATAAAGAAGTAAAGCTTCTCTGGAGTGCAAAAACGCACTTTAGGATTCAGCCACTGATTCTGCCTGACCAAACAAACAGGAATAACCGGGTTTGGGTGAAGTTAGAAGCTTAAGACATTGATAGAAGAAGTGCTTCTGTTGGGGTGTATCTGACACCATTTAGGGAAGGGCAGAAAAGAGTGCACCTAAAGAAAGAACAGAAAATATTTTCACAGGAACTTCTTACAGAACCTAGGCCCAGAATCAGAGGTGAGCATGAGAGAGATGCATCTTCCTAAATGAGTATTCCCTCAGCCAGGGCCACAGTGAGATACCCAGTACCATCCAAAAACAGGTGAAAGGAAACTCCAGGGATAGTGACGTGTGATGGATGGTAAAAGGGCAGGAAGAAGATTCTTTTGAAGTAAGAATCCAGGTAGAAGAGCAGAGTCTGAGCAGAGTTCCTGTGTCTGGCTGGGGCTCCTGAGAAGAGATTTGGAGGAGGAGAGGAACCTGTCCTCAACCCCAAATGACAGGTAGTCCTGTGATACCAGAGACGAAAGCTTAGGTGTGTGGGTGGGCCTGGCACCACCCAAAGGGTGGAGGCAAGTCAAACACCAGCAGAGAAGGAAGGAGATGGGTGGAGAAGGCAGAGGAAGCATCCATGCCTCGGTTCATTCCATAAACTTGTCATAAGGCAGTGAATCATCTTCAAGAAGCTGCCTTGTAGTTAGTGTCCTTTCCTTCCTTATTTCCTCTTTCTTTTCTTCCTTCCTTCCTTTCCTTACTCCTTCATTTCCCCCTCCTCCTCCTCTTCTTCTTTTCTTCTTCTTTTCTTCTTCTTCTTCTTCTTCTTCTTCTTCTTCTTCTTCTTCTTCTTCTTCTTCTTCTTCTTCTTCTTCTTCTTCTTCTTCTTCTT
>NW_012267242.1:13367317-13369288 GCF_000151885.1 Dipodomys ordii
CCAAAGTTGTAAAGTTCATTTTCAACATAACATCTTGTACATCTCATTGTTGCAATGGGTCCACTTGTATCCCTATTTAAACAATTTGTTTTCTCCCTTCCCCTACCCAAATTATACCAACATCAAATACAGTGAAAACAGGGGTTATAGAGTGAGGGAGGGACATTCAAAGCAACAAAAAAAATCACCTTATAAATAAGTTAGAAACAATAGCAAGAAAGAAAAAACCACTTGTGTCCTTATCTTAGGGTTTAATTCACCTAATATCAACTTATCTGACCTTTTCTACTTGTCTCAGACATATACTAGTTATTGCAAATAAGGGAAACCATGGGACTTATGTTTCTTTGGGTCTGGCTTACTTCACTTAATTTAATTTTTCCAAGTCTTTCCATTTCCTAACAAATGGGGCAATGTCATTCTTTCTGATGGGGGTATAGAATTCCATTGTGCATATATACCACATTTTCTTGATCCATTCATCTACTGAGGGGCATCTGGGTTGGTTCCATATCTTAGCTATGGTAAATAATGCTGCAATAAGCACAGTTGTGCTGGTAGCTTTAGTGTGTCTTGTTTGTGATCATTTGGGTAAATGCCCAAAAGTGGGATTTTTGGGTCATAGGGGAGCTCTATGTGGAGTCTTTTGAGGAAACTCCATGCTACTTTGCAAAGTGGTTGAACAAGTTTACACTCCCACCAACAATGCAGTAGAGTTCCCTTCTGGCCACATCCCCTCCAGCATCTGTTGTTATTAAAGTTCTTGATTATAGCCATTCTAACTGGGGTGAGGTGGTACCTCAGTGTTGTTTTGATTTATATTTCTTTTATGGCTAGAGAAGTTGAGCATTTTTTCATGAGTCTATTGGCCATCCTTCTTTCCTCTTCAGAGAAGTTTCTCTGTAAGTCTTTAGCCCATTCATTTATTGGGCACTTGCTTCTTTGAGGATTTGTATTTAAAGAATTCCACGGACATTACTCAAGCTGATTCAAAACTTTGGCAAAGTAGCAGGGTATAAAATTAACCTTCAAAAATCAACGGCTTTTCTGTATGTCAACAATGAGAAAAGTGCGGCTGAAATCAGGAAAGCAATTCCATTCATAATAAGCCCACAAAAAATTAAATACCTAGGAATTAACTTAACCAAAGAAGTGAAGGACCTCTATGATGAAAACTTTAAAAACTTGAAAAAGGAAATCCAAACAGAACTTATGAAATAGAAAAACCTCCCATGCTCCTGGGTCGGAAGAATCAACATCGTGAAAATGGCAATACTTCCCAAGGCTATCTACAAATTCAGTGCGATACCTATCAATATTCCAACTTCATTCTTCAAGGAAATAGAAGAGGCAATCAAAAAATTCATATGGAATAATAAAAGACCCCAAATAGCAAAAACAATCCTTAACAGAAAGAACAGTGCTAGAGGAATATTAATACCAATTTCAAACTCTACTACAAAGCCATAGTAATCAAAACAGATTGGTACTGGCACAAGAAAAGACCTCAGGACCAATGGAATAGAATTGAAAACCTAGAAATGAACCCTCAGACCTATAGCCATCTAATCTTTGATAAGGAAGCTAAAAAAATGAATGGAAGAAAGACAGCCTCTTCAGTAAATGGTGCTGGCAAAATTTGCTAATCACTTGTAGAAAACTAAAGCTAGAAATCATCTTATAAATATGCCCTCCCCCATGGTATAACCCCTGCTTTCACTGTATTTGATGTTGGCATAATTTGTGGAGGGGAAGGGAAAAAAACAAATCGTTTATATAGACATACAGGTGGACACATGGCAACAATAAGATGTACAAGTCGTTATGTCAAAAAACGAACTTTACAACTTTGGCTGGGGGGAGTTATTAGGGGGTCGAGATGGGAAGGGATGGGAAGGGGAAACAAAGGAGGAGGCAACAATGCTTGATAAGAAATGTACTCATTACCTTGCCCATGTAATTGTAACCCCT
>NW_012267242.1:13377462-13379857 GCF_000151885.1 Dipodomys ordii
CTTCTTCTTCTTCTTCTTCTTCCTCCTCCTCCTCCTTCTCCTCCTCCTCCTCCTCCTCTTCCTCTTTTTTTAATTTTGATTTTATTGTAAAGATGCTGTACAGAGGGGTTACAGTTACAAGATTAAGGTAATGAATACTTTTCTTGTCAAACATTGTTACCCCCTTCTTAGTTTTTCTCTTAATATCCCTTCCCTCCACCAAGATCCTCATCTCTCCAGCCCCCACCCTGAAGCTGCTCCTCCTCGCAGACACAGCCCATCAGTGCTGGCTGTTCATCTGCAATAACCTCTAATATCACTGGACAAAATGATATCATAGGAATGATGTCACCAAAATGGCTGGAAGCTCAACTAGCAGCTAAACAGTCAATAATACCTTGATGAAACTCAAAAAAATTGAAAATAAGACTGAACCATTGCCTGTTCCACAGAACTGACCAACAATCTGCACAAAAATAATAGCAGTGGGGTAGCTTCGTCTGGGGCACCATCCCTCCCCCAAGTCAATAAACAACACAGGGAGATAAATCACTTCCATCAATGGAAGTGAGAACAGAGAAAGGCGGGCCGGGGTGGCTTCTCTAGCAAGCTAAGATGCTTTCCAGAAAGCCTCCTCGCAAGCAGAATACAGGAGAGAACGGAATGGCTAGACACTCAGGGTCAGACAGAAGAAGTCAAGTAAGGAGGCAGAACTCATAGAAACCAATTGCAGATTTCAATGAAATCATAGCATTCCTGCCAGCAGCACTGAATCTGAGATCTCAGTTAATATAGCCCAGCCACAAAGTTAGTTTGTCATTCCCAGAAGAGATAAGCATGCTCCCTAAGGAATTCTTAGAAAGCTTCTAGACCCTGCCTCAGTTCCACTCCAGCAGCTCACTTGGGAAAAAAACGCCTCCATGACATGTTTCAACAACAAGCAACATTGTGGATGCTTAAACAGGGCTTCTTCGCGCAAAAACTACCTCCAAGTTCCACCCAGGATGGGACACAAATATAACAAACACCAAGCATTAGTTATGCTACACCCAAAATTTTAATCTGGTTTACTGAGCAGAACAATTGATCCATTCCTCTGGAACCACATTAACCACAAAGCCCATGTTACAATGCTCTCCAACTACTCAACTCAAATAGTGGTATCTGTCAAGAAATACAAGAAACTACCATGCCCACCAGAAGCTTAGACTCACGGCAGAGCTCAACCAGTGGTCTTGCCAAATGGCAGAAGCAATATACCTGAATTCAGTACAAAGGCAGCTGCCACCGGCTGGGAAGGTAGCTCAGTGGTAGAGCGCTTGCCTTGCATGCAGGAGGCCCTGGGTTCGATTCCTCAGCACCACATAAGCAGAAAAAAAGTTTAAAAAAAGCCGGAAATGGCTCTGTGGCTCAAGTGATAGAGCGCTAGCCTTGAGCTGAAGAGCTGAGGGATAGCGCCCAGGCCCAGAGTTCAGGCCCCACAACCGGACCAAAAAACAAACAAACAAACAAAAAAAAACACAAAGGGTACAGGCACAAATATTGATACAAATACAGAAGTTGAATAGAAGATTTAGAAATAAGCCCAAGCAAATACTGAAATCTGAATCATAACAATGGCACCAAAAACATACACTGGGAAGAACTAAAGAGCACTTTTTGTTTTGTAGTACTGGCCTTTGAACTCAATGTCTCAGGTTTGCCATAATGGTGCTCCAACACTTGGACAATGCCTCTAGCTATGTTGTTAGCTGGGCATTTGGGAGATGGAGCCTAGAAAACTTTTCTGTACTGTGATAGAACCATGATCTTCCAGTTCTCAGCTTCCTGAGAAGATAAGATTATAGGCATGCACCGCTGACATCTGGCTCAAAACCAGTCTCTTTAAACAATGATGCTGGAAAAATCTAGATAGCCACATGCAGAAAACTAAAAGTCAATCCCTATCTATCATCCTGTACAAAAAATCAACTCGAGAGAAGATCTTCACTAGCCATACAACAGACAAGGGTCTCATATCTAAAATATACCTGGAACTCAAAAAATTAAATCCCCCAACAACAAATCTTCAAAGAAACAACTGCTCAATAAATAAGTGGGCTAAAGACTTAAAGAGAAACTTCTCTGAAGAGGAAAGAAAGATGGCCAATAGACACATGAAGAAATGCTCAACCTCTCTAGCCATAAAAGAAATGCAAATCAAAACAACATTGATATACCACCTCACCCCAGTTAGATGGCTATAATCAAGAACTCTAATAGCAACAGAGCTGGAGGGGATGTGGACAGAAGGGAACCTTACTGTATTGTTGGTGGGAGTATAAACTTGTTCAACCACTTTGGAAAGTAGTATGGAGGTTCCTCAAAAGACTCCACATAGAGCTCCCCTATGACCCAGCAATCCCACTTTTGGGCA
>NW_012267242.1:13380247-13471864 GCF_000151885.1 Dipodomys ordii
TGTCCCTCCCCCACGGTATAACCCCTGCTTTCACTGCATTTGATGTTGTTATAATTTGTGGAGAGGAAGGGAAAAAACAAATCATTTAAATAGTGATACAGGTGGATCCATTACAACAATGAGATGTACAACTCATTCTGTCGAAAACGAACTTTACAACTTTGGTAGGGGGTGGAGGAGGGTTGGGGGGGGAGGATGGGATAGGAAGGGGAAACAAAGGAGGAGGCTACAATGCTTTATAAGAAATGTACTCATTATCTTGCCCATGTAATTGTAACCCCTCTGTACAGTATTTTCACAATAAAAAAATCAACTCAAAATGGATCAAAGACATTAATGCAAAACTTGGATCTTTGAAACTACCCTGGGAAAATATTGGGAAACACTTTAAGATACAAGCATAGACAGGGCTTTCTGAAAAAGTCTTCAAATAGCTTAGGAAATAAAAGCAAAAATTGACAAATGAGATTGCATCAAATTAAAAACCTCCACACAAAGAAAGAAACATGGACAGAATGAAGAGACAGCTGACACAATGGGGAGAATCACTCCCAGCTTTTCATCTGAGGAACAATTATATATGTATGTGTGTATAAAGAATTCAAGGAAAATATATAAAGAATTAAAAAATTAAACCCCCAAATAACAATCCAATTAATAAATGGGTGAATGAACTGAACAAGGACCTTTTCAAAGAAGGAACAAATAGCCATTAGTTACATTTAAAAATTTTAAATAACCTAAGCCCTACAGGAAATGTAGAACAAAACCACTAAAATCCCACCTAACCCCAATCAGAATGGCTATTGCCAAGAAAATGATTAACAAATGCTGACGAGGACACATTTAAAATATGGCATTTTACTCACTGATAGTAGGAATAAGTAAACAGTGCAGCCACTGTGGGATTCTTCAAAAAATTACCAATAGAATTGGCAGCTGATCTAGCCATACCATTCCTGGGTATATGCCCAAAGAAGTCAAAGTCCATATACTCTATAGATATTTGCAAACCCATGTTTATCATGGCACTATTCACAATTGTCAAATTATATGGAATTAGCTCATACTCCCATTAATGGATGAATGAGCATACACAAAATGGAGGTTTATTCACCCATAAGCGGAACAGGCAGGCATGGGAATATAATGGTGAGAGTGAATTTCTTCAAAGTACTCTAAACACAGCAATGGAATTATTGCAAGGGACCCTCCATATTATTAAGGTATCAATGTTTTGTGGGAAAAAAAGAAGAATGAAATTACATCTTTTGCTGCAAATTAGATGAAAATGGAGATCATCATGTTAAGCGAAATAAGCAATACTCATATGTCTCCTTTGTGGAAGCTAGGGGGAAACAAAGCCAAACACACAATGTCATGAAAGTAGAAGAAAGGCCTGCTAAGAAGGTGGAAGGGAAAGAGTAGAAGGTGAGACAAAGGGAAAGATAATAAATAGGGATAATAGATAGCAATAGATTGTGTTAAGATAATCAACGCACATTATATGTGTGTATGGAAATGTCCGGATGAAATTCTTTACCGTATACAATTGACTATATGCCAATATATGACGGACTACTGGATGAGCTCAACCCTAATCTCAAGAAGGAAGTTGAATCTAGTTAAACGTAGCAGAGTTCTCCAATCGAATACAACTCATATAATCATTAAACAACCAAAAATCAAAGCACATTTTATATGTGTTTGAAAATGACAATTAAAATGCTTATTTTGTGCACTTAATATACACTAGAAAAAACATTAAAATGAATTGCCACCTACACCAAGAGGCCCTAATTGACAATTCACAGAACGTTTCAGCAGTCATAGAATTCATCTTTTCAGCGACATATGGAACACTCTCTAAGATGAGTTAGACCACAGAACAAGTCTTACCTAATTAAAAAAAAACACTGAGATCAAATAAAGTATTTTTCCTGACTACAAAAGAATAAAAATCAACAGTAGTATGAACTTTGGAAACTATGGTAAACATGGAAACTAACATGCTTCTAGGAAACCAATACATTAGGGAAAGAAATCTTAATTTTTCTTGAGATTCGTGAAATGAAAATACAACTTATCAAAACTTGTGCAGTACCACAAAAATAGATTTAAGAGGAAAGTCTGTAGCAATAAGCACCCACATCAAAAAAGAAGGAAGATTTCAAATGAGTATCTTAATACTGTACATCATGGAGTTAGAAAAACAAGAACAAAATGAACATAAAATTAATAGAAAGGAAGAAAATATTCAGAGCAAGCATAAATAAAATAGAAATCTTTAAAAGCTGGGGCTGGGAAGGTGGCTCAGTGGTAAAGCGCTTGCCTTGCATGCCTGAGGCCCTGGTTCGATTCCTCAGCACCACATAAGAAAAAAGAAAAAAGCCGGTAGTGGCGCTGTGGCTCTAGTGGTAGAGCGCTAGCCTTGAGCTGAAGAGCTGAGGGACAGTGCTCAGGCCCAGAGTTCAGGCCCCACGACCAGACCCAAAAAAATATATATATAAAAGCATTACAAATGGGTGGGATGGGAGGAGAAAACTGGGAGAGAATGAGGGAAGGGGTGACATTGTCCAAAAAGAAATCTGTACATCATCTTTATAATAACAATAAAAAATGAAAGCATTGCAGATGGGTAAAATAAAGAATTAGTTTTTTGAAAAGATAATATTTATAATCCTTTGTCTGGACTAAGAAGAAAAGACAGAGGCTCAAAAACAGAGACAAAAATGGAGACATCAAAATTGAAACCACAGAAACAACAACAGACTATATATATATATATATATATATATATATATATAAACAAAGGACTTTTTTTAATCTTTAAAAAGACTTTTAGCTAGGCATTTGTGTCTCATACTGGTCATTCTGACTTCTCTGGAGGTTGAACTCTGAGCATCCCAATTCGAGGCCAAACTGGGCAGAAAAATCTAAGAGACTCTTGTCTCCAAATAACCAGCAAAAAATGCTGAAAGTAGAGATGTGGCTCTAATGGTAGCGCACCAGCCTTGACCATAAAAGCCAAGTGAGACTCAAGGACCTGAGTTAAGCCCTAATACCAGTACCAAAACAAGAAGAGACAGATACATTCCCAGACATAACAAACAAACCTATTGAAACCCAATCATGAAGAAATAGAAAACCTAACAGAGCAATAATGAGTAATGTAATCAAATCAATAATAAAAATCTCTCATCAAATAACAGTGCAGGACTTGTTGTTGGTTTCACTGCTGAGCCATATCAAGCTTGGGAAGAACAAATTGGTAACTCTTCTCAAACTACTAAAAATTTGAAAAGGAGGAAGTATCATCCAAACTCATTTTACAAGACAAGTATTACCTTCTAAGTATACACAATTATTATGTGTCCATCTTATTTTTTCAATTTGAACATTTTTTTCAGAGTTAATATGGCATCTTTATGACTACCTCCAGAGTGACTACAATTTATTTCCAAAGCAGGCATTTTAGTCTTTCATTTTCTCTCCCAGACCTGGCTCCACAGACAGATGATTCATTCCATGTCACTTTTCCTATGACCTTCCTGAAAAACCAGAAATACTTCTTCTTTATTTCTACATCTACTTCAAATACTGAAAGGCTGAACCGGATTAATTGGAACCAAAGAATAGGGCAAAGATTGGCAAATGAGCATGATATGATTGTTTCTGGTCTAGTGCTTCTTCTTGACTTACTTAATCCATCATGTCCTTAAAGGCCTGATGCCCATACATAGCAACCATACCACAAGGGATGGACAACCAGTGGGGACAAACTCAGGTCACAACTGTCAAACAGTAGGCATGAAAAATATGTTAAGCCGGAGATTTTCATTACAAATCCTGGAATGAAGGCAGAGCAGTTTTCCAAAAGTCCATTTCCTTAAGGTAGGGCCTATTTTCTGTATAAAACTCCATGAAGCCATGGAGTCTGCACCAGCAAAGAGAGTCCAGAGAGCTCCTTCTTCCTTCTGAGGTAAGAGACCACACTGAGAACTGAATATTCACCGTATGCTGTTTTTACTTAATTGTGTCTTCTTGAGCATCTAAGGATATATTTTTTTTTTATATTCGACATGGCTGGGGTTTTTTACTTCCCTCTCAGATTATGGGAGTAAGGATCAGAAATATAGGTTGGTATCTGTAAAGATTGAGAGTAAGTTCAGAGAAAGCTCTGGATAAGGCACTAGGCTCAAGATTCAGCCGCTTCTGAGAATACAAGTGAGACGACATGGCCTTTTCCCACCTGCTTCTGGGTCTTCATATTTAAAGTGTCCCTCTCGCTTTGTTGAGAATTCTCAGTACCAAAGGTGCTTCATGATTGATTTTTTTTGATGTTCAAATGTTAAATGACTACTTGCTTCACAAGCCTAGGATCCACCAGAAAAGGTAATCTATGGGAGTAGTTGCCTAATATACAGTGTGGAAAATAGTGAGAGAAGAGAATGCAGGAAAGTTGCTGGAGCACAGATGAAGAGTGACGTTGAGTCTGGCAGGGGCACTGAGGAGAGCATGCGGAGGCAGCAGAAATACTGTAGAAAGCACATGACAGGCAACACGAGCACAGAAACTCAGAGGTGGATCCTATGGGCTCATATAGAGATTTATTTCCCGTTTTCCTAAAGGACTCTATGGGATGGACATGATTGGGTAGAGACTCTAGACCCTTTGCCCTCTCATCTTTTGAATTATTATAAACTTGGGGCCTCACAGCAATCCTCTGAGCCTGCTGTTGTGATGAATTGCTTGTGTTGAGATCTTATGTTGTGTACAGGTTGTCTCAGATGCATTCCGTAGAAAGGAAGCAGAGAGAGAAGTGCTCTACCCACATGGAGCTCCACACATCACCTTTATCTTTTACTTTAAGATCGTGTGGGAATCAGGAAAGCATCCTAGGTTCTGAATTCAGAGAAACAGAAAGAATGAAGGGATATGCAATGAGAGAGATGTATGACTAAACAAACCATGTTACTCTGTCCTCTAAACCACTAACTCAGCTTTCTGTCCCTAGGTTCAGCATCCTCTGAAGCATGAGTTCCTACCAGCAGAAGCAGCCCCTTGTTCCACCCCCTCAGCCTCAAGACCAGCAGAGGAAACAGCCCTCCCAGCCTCTACCGAAAGTACCCTTTGTTCCCATCACCACGGAACCATGCCACCCAAATGTTCCACAACCTGGGAACACCAAACTTCCTGAGCCAGGCTGTAGCAAGGTCCCTGAGAAGGGATACACCATAGTCCCTGAGCCAGGCAGCACTGTGGTCCCTGGACCATGCAACACCAGTGTCCCTGATCCTGGCTGTGCCACAGTCCCAGGGCCATGCAATGCCAGCATCCTGGAGCCTGGCTATGCCACAGTTACTGGGCCATGCAATACCAGTGCCCCTGTGGCAGGCTGCACCACAGTCCCAGAGCCAGGCTATTCAAAGGTTCCTGGGCCTGGTTATGCCACAGTTACTGGGCCATGCAATACCAGTGCCCCTGTGGCAGGCTGCACAGTCCTTGAATCCGGCTATGCAAAGGTTCCTGAGCCAGGCTACACCATGGTACCAGAGCCAAGCCAGTCCAAGGTTCCTCAGTCTTGCCCCTCAGTAGTCACTCCAAGCCCAGCTCAGCCAAAGACCAAGCAGAAGTAATGCTGTCTACAGCCAGACACTTGAGGAGGTGACCACCAGCGGATGAACACACTCTTCCCATGGCCTTCTACATCCTAATTATCTGGACACTTTATAGTCAATACATTACCACTTTGAATCATAGTTTCTATTTTTATTCTGAAGAATCTGTCCTTTCAAATCTTCCCTTACACATGCTCTATAAAGTCTACAAGCCTCTTAGTTAAGCAGAATATTGGTTGTTTTGCTGTCCTTCAGATCATCCTGTATGGGAAAAATGAGTACTAATCTCTTTGTTCCATTAAACTACTTTTAACTCCACTTCTGGTTCATGTTGTTTTATTGGTTGAATTCTCCTTTATCCTTGACCTGCCATTGTGAAAGCAAGACCCATAGCTATAAGATTTATTTATTCCTGTCACTCTTTGTGAGGTCATTCGAATGTACTTAGAACACATTGCTGGGATAGCAATAAGGCATCATCTCATGGTATCCCAAGCCTGTCTTTTGGGGCAATCACAGCTAGAACAAAGGGTCTCCTTCCTCTTGCTGGCTGCCTGCCCCAAGCTGCCTTTGATACTCAGTATCCTTCCTGCAAGGCCTATCTTCATTTCAGGAAAACATTATTCCTATGTACTTAAGCTTCAGAATCTGTGGGAGAGGCTTCTCTCATTTTATTGTTGGCCTACCCTGACTGACACATACAGATCCACCGGCAATCATAGAAACACACCATCACACATCACACACCTACACAAATTCCACCCTCATTAGCTCAGGCAGTGTTAACTTTGCTGGGCAGTCTATATAGTTAGGGATTCCTGAAGCTGGAGCAACTGGTGGGCAGAGTGGAGGATGCATCCTGCCTCCCCTTGGCTAGATTTAGTCTTCTCTAGGAGTTGTAACACTCAGACACTTCTATATCATATGTCTATGGATCATTCTCTCTCTTTCTCTATTTTCCCTCTCTCTTCCTCTTTCTCTCCCTCTTATACACATGCACATATCACTCTCCTTCTCCCTCATTGCCCAAGAAATAGTTTCATGAAATCATTTCAAATAGGAGGTGAGTTTTGAGTTTTTAGCAATTACTAGGAGAACACAAACCAGATGAGGTATATAATCATCTACAAAGCTGAACAAATTATCAAGCTATGAAATCTCAGGAATTAAAGACTTCAAAAGTACCTATAACCACCATTCTACTTTCTAAATGAATCAAATATAGAAATAAGCACTCCATTGGGGTATTATTAGCCTTGGAGTATTATTAGCCATAAAGTATTATTTAGCCATAAAGAGGAGTGAAATTGGACTTGGAGTGTGGCTTAGTGGGAGAGTGCTTGCCTAGCATACATGAAGCCCTGGGTTCAATTCCTCAGTACCACATAAATAGAAAAAGCCAGAAGTGGCATTGCAGCTCAGTGGTAGAGTGTTAGCCTTGAGCAAAAGAAGTTCGGGGACAGTGCTCAGGCCCTGAGTTCGAGCCCCAGGACTGGCAAAATAAAAAGAAGAGTGAAATTATGTCATTTGCAAGAAAAAAAAGTGAAACATGAATTCACCATACTAAGCACAGTAAGCCAGACCAAAAAAAAAAAAAGGAGACAAATATTACATGTTCCTGTCATACACAGACTCTATTTCTTTAAAATGAGTGACAGACAGGAATGTAAAACAGATTCTATCTGGGTATAGGTACCATCAAGAGAAGAGGGGGAAAAGGAAGGGATAGATATGATCAAAGTGCTTTATATATATATGTGTGCAAATAAAATAATGAGACTTGTTGAAATTGTTTTAAAGAGAAAATGAGGAGTAAGGAGGAGTGATGGGGTGAATTTGATCAAGGTTTATTGTATGCATGTATAAAAATATCACAGTGAAACCCCTTTGTACAGCTAATGTAGGCCAGGGACATATTTTAAAAAGTTAAGGTAACCCATAAATTATATCTCTGCATCACTTCTAGTGCCCATTCTTTACTACTCCTATAATCTGGTCTTCTTGATTTCAGGAGCGACAGGTTCACGAGTCTGTGTTTAGTGGTTCTGGGATATTGGAGATCTGACCCCAGACACAGAGACTGCTGTGCTAGTCAGCAAGGGACACACTTTATCCCTTAGTGAACTGCACAGTCAAAACATGAAAGAGGTATAAGGCAGTGACAGAATCTGGGTGATGCACAAGAACTTCAGATGGGTTTGGCAAGAGCTCTATGATATTTAGAAACCATCAGATAAAAATCATCCACCAAATCATTATGGATGATGAGATGATGAGTAGCTGCCAAACTGGCAGGAGACATTGACATCCCCTGTGTCTGTTAGTTGTGAACCTGACCAGGAGGCTTCACATTACTGCTGATCGCAATGGTGGGAACTCTAGCCATGACTCCAGAATGAATCATCATTAAATAGGTTAATTCTGGGTGGAGGTATATGCTTCATGCTACACATTAATTTGTGAAGTAAAACAAAACTCTTGTGGGTCCAACAGTTTAGAGTAACTTTGTAAAGTGAGTTTTATTGTGGAAGATACACATAACAAAGTTTAGCACGTTGAACATTCTCAAGTGTTCAGTTCTGTAGCACTAAGTCCACTTGCCATATTGTGTATCTTTCTTAAAATGTATGCATGCAACTAGATTTATGGAAGATGAAGAAAAATCCTGATACTACAGTTAGCCAAATATAAATAGTAGTTATTTCTAGCTCACTTTAATAAGCATGTGTCCACAATAATTTACATGATATAGTGTGAACTCATCTTCATCTTTATAGTTTTTATTATAATATTTAAAATAATAGGAGCCAGACAAGATGTTGCTGAACTAGAAATATCTTTTTCACATACATTCTGCCCATCAAAAAATATTCCTGACCTTCTGCACAGATCCACACGAGAAGCCCAAGGGAAGAGGCTGCTTGCCTCTTGAGACCATAGCATCTTTCCTCTCCACATACCCTCATCCAATTCTCAGTCTTCTCTTGCTCTTCTGGGAGACTCCAGCACATGCTCACCCAGTCAGACTAGGGCGCCTTCCAACCTTGACAGCCATGATAGCTGATACCAGCTAAATCAGGACTTGTCCCCTTCTGGTCCTAGTTGGTTTGGGTTGTTGATTTTTTTCTTTACCCACAACAATTCTTTTCTGTAACTTGGCAGAATTAGCACCACACAAGTGCTTATACAAGTCACCTTCTCTTTTTCTGGCTGTATCTGCAAGAGCTATCCTGTGTCTTCGAGAAGTTTGGGAGCAACCTGAGGGTGGCTTATCTTTCTTAACCCTAACTGAAGGCTTCCAACCTTGAACCTGTCCCTTTCTCATCTACACTCCTTAGAGCGTACAGGAGTTTAGGAATAGAGGACTCCACACCACCACACAACTTTCCCACAGAAAATATTGCAACAAAATGGTGGAATAGTTTTGCCACTGGGAAATAATAGACAATCATCGATATATCCACAGTATATTAGCCTCTAGTTTATAAGCTATAAAGTCAGTTTTATTTTTCTATAACTATGTTTAAATTTGTATATTTTATTAACATAATATACTAATAAATATATTGCTAATTCATTTATTATTAGTATTTATTGTTATATATTATCTGTTTGTTATATTTACTAATATACATGTATTAATGTGTTAATGTTTTACTATGTATTATTGACATATATTAATTGTACAAAGTAAAGGATTTTATTGTGACATTTTAATGATGCATATTACATTTTAATCACATTTACCTGCTCTATTACTCTCTTATCTCCCTCTCCATATGGTCTCCATATGGTCTCTTCCATATCCAGTGACTACCTCTTTATTTTCTAAACCTTCTTTATTGTTCTAAAGTCAACATAGGAGGGAAAAAATGTGACACTTTTGTTCATTGAGACCAGTTTATTTCGCTTACATTAAGATCTCCAATTTAATCTATTTTCCTAAAAGCAATATAATTTTACTCTTTATGACTAAATAAATCTACAAAGTATTCACAAAAAATAAAATTAAATTAAATTTAAAAAATAAAATAAAATAAAGCCCTGGGAGAAAAAATAAATAAATAAATCTACAAAGTGACTATATACCATGTTTCTTTGCCCATTTATCCATGGATGCACACTATGCTAATTTCATAACTTGGCTATTGTGAATAGTGCCACAATAAACTAGTATACAGGAGTCTCTATTGTAATATGACTTTTACATTGGGTGATAAATATATTTTTCATTAATTTTTTGAAAAGCAAAGTAATTCAGAACATTTTGTTATAAATCAGCTCTGCTCATAATGATACCTTTATCATACAACTTCTACCCAAATATACTTGTTAAAAATGAAATCTCTGGGGTGGGTGGTGAGGAGTGTGGGAGGTGGGGGAGGGAAAGAATAGTAGGACAACAACAGGAAGGTAAGAGGTAACAATGATTGACAAGTAATGTACTCATTGCCTTACTCATGTAACTGTAGCCCCTTTGTACAGCATCTTTACAATAAAATAAAAGATTGAAAAAATGAAAGCTCTGTTTGGAAACCCTTAAAACTGGAATTCCTTGAGTTATTTTTATTTAACATCTCCACCATCCTAGAAATTAATGTTCCTATTATTGAACCAAAGAAATGAATAATAATCTGGCAAAACCTATAATTTGTGTTATATGCACTGGCCAAAGTAGACCAACTTTTGTGACAAAAAAAATTCCTTCCAAAGTCTATAGTAGAAATCTAATTTTGATCTATTACACAATGCATTATGGGTTGGCAGAGACTACCATTCATTTTAGCTCATGACTCATAATCCACAGCAGTCACTCTTTCCTCTGCGTTCTACTATTGTTAGGACAGGGAAAGAAGTAGAAAATGAAGAACATTTTCACCTAACCCCCTGGACAATCTGAATTTCTAATGACATTGAATTATCTAGAAGTCAGTCACATGATCCTACCAACAACACATGTTGCATGCCCCAAGCTAAAAGAGAAGATGGCGTTGCTGAGCTCCCATAGCTCTGTCAGAGCCCAACCTTCTGATTATAAGTATTCGTTCTCTTCTTTCTCTCCATTAACATATTCACCTCTTCCCCAAGAATTGCAACTCAAGGCCCAATGAAGTCACTGTATCTACTTCCAACCCCAGGATCTCTAGGAAACGTGTGCTCCTCTCCATCTTATGTGGTTCTTCTTATTCCACAAACTAGAAAATAAGAGAATCATTCCTTTCCATCCCTGCCACAGCCCAATTTGCAATAATGGAGCAGACATAGGTAACCCTCTATACTTTTACTATAATATTTAATATAACTTCACTAAAAAGAGATTATTCTTCAACAATCACTATTCCCTGCTTAAAAAATAAAGTTACTCAAAGGTCTTGTTATCATATGAAGAACTAAATTTTGCTGAAAGAGCATTTCCTTGTTAAGTAAACTCCCTGTCATCCAAAGCCTTTTTGTTGTTTTTTTATTCTTATTTGTTTGTCTGTCTTATAGTACTGACTGGGGTTTGTATTCAGGACTTTACATTTACTATGCAGGTGTTCTACTACTTAAGCCATACCTCCTGCCCTTTTTGCTCTGCTTATTTCTGTTATTCAGTTAAATGAATAAATTTGAACCATTCCCTTTTCTAGAGCTGGAAAGTCTTCCAATTTTTCCATTGCCATCTATAATCCATTGTGACTGCTAGGTTCAGCAGGGCCTACAGTGGAGAGCACACACCCAGGGAGGTGGCAAGACATGTCACTGCTTGGAGTTCTGTGACCTGTCGTCTCAGATGACTTGCATTTAGCTTGAAAAGTGACTGATCCTGTTCAGTCTCGGAATATTCCATGTCTTACCATATGGATCTGGAATCTGCCACTCTGCTGAGCCTAAGTTCCTAAGACATGAGAGTAATCAAGTTCTGTCATTTGTTTTGTTTTTGTGATTTGTTTTTATCACGTAGCAGGAAGAATGTAAGAATTTCCCTAGTTTATCAGATAAGCCTTTCCTTCTTTCCCTGAAGAGAAATACCTCTATTAACACAGCTAACTTTTTCTTCCAGACATTTCCAAGTGCCAGAAAAAAAATTTCTGCCTTAGCAGTCACCCTCTGTAAAATTACCTGAACATTCTCTCATATGTAGAAGCTAGATCTATTATATACTGGATCATGGTAGATTATACAGGACTCTAGACATTCACACACAGTGAGACCAAAGGAAGATATTCTTAGGAGAGGATCACAAAGGCGCAATACCTATGTGCAACTAATCATAGAAAATAATACGTGTGGAAATGAACTCCAGGAAATGGAAACACAAAGTATTTTCTTTGTTGCTGTTTTGATTTTCTTTTTTAATCTTACTTGTTCATTTATATGTCTTCAGAAGGACAAGGGGGTACAGAAATGGAGGGGGAAATGGTGAATAAATACAGCAGTGGTACTCACTAGACACTACATTGAAAATGAACTACACAACTTGTAGGTAGAAATGTGAGGGAAAAACTGGGAGATTGTTCAAAAAGAAATGTACTCTTGATCTGACTTATGTAACCATAACCCCTCTGTAGATCACCTTTACAAATAATGAAAAAAGAACATTTAATTACCTGAATGTCCTGTATATCCCCTTCCTATGTACAACCCCTTGTAGTGTCCAGACCCTTGAACATCTCCACAAAGCCCACTTCACCAATGCCCAATACTATTGATGTTCTTCCTAGTATCCACCTCCCCATTAAACATCTGCCCAAGTCTTTTCCTTTGAAGATTCCTTTTTCTGACCAGAAGAGGTATATTCTCTAAAGCTGAGGTAGCTGCAGAAGCTAGCAGGACCAAAATACCACAAAGACAAAGCAATGCTCTCTTTTATGGCACTCCATCAAATTCTCTTGAAAAAAAAAAGAGGCCATATCTTCACGAAGTTTCAGTCTTTGATCCCCTGGGGATGAGGCTTGGCAAAGAAGGTCTCTCTCCCAAACTTACTGTCATACAACATTCCAGGAGTACACTGAAATAAGACCACCCTCGGCCACAATAACCTTTCCAGACTCTCAGAAAGAAAAAAAAAACGTGGATCAAGTCAGAAATCCATAAGATTTGCTAGGCACTGGTTTCTGTCCTCTGAACAGAATTATGTGCCCATTTTGTGATTGTCTCAACCTGGCTTCTCAACCTGTGCTTGACACTAGAACCTCAAATTTACTTGGGAATATAAAAAAAAGGAGAATCTGAGAAAGAAGGAAAGAATGTCCATTCAAGAAGGCATGATCATGTAGCTTATCACCAAGAACCACTGTGGTCACATCTCTGAAAGTATTTGTCCCACAGCTTTCTCTCACTCTTTTACTATCAACATTTGTCGAATGTGGGTCCAAGTGAACTTCTATCATAGGAGCCTCATATCGGGGAGGAGAGAGGTGTGTGTAGCATGGTCCTGCAGAGAAATTTGGTCTACAGACTCCTGCACAAAATCCATTCAAGACTACTTAGAAAAGGCCATGTGATGGTATATGGATAAGTGTTAGGACAGAGAGGATTTATAAGAATGCCAAAGAGGTTTCAAAGACATTTGTCATCTGGTAAGCTTAGAAAAGAATTGAATTAGATATAGGAAAATTAGCAGCATCCTCTCAGCCTTAAAAAGATATCAACACAAAAACCAGAAGTATGTGGAAAGATACCAAATGCAATCAGCAGTCTCATAGCTGCCAGAAAAATCTTCTGACCAGGACATTGAACTACCCTATAGAGTAGAGAAATCCTTTACAAACAACTGTACTGTGTACTTAGACAAAATAGCAGAAGAGTACAAGAGGAAAAGAAGTCCCTAATGCTAGAAAAAAGAACCATGTGAACTGGGAAAAAGGAGATACAAGTAAAGCTAAAACCCAAAGAGACTATTAGATGAGAGTCCCTTTATGCCAAAGGACAAGGGCTCAGACAGGACATGAGAGGCAGGATATAACTTCATAGCTGAAGCTGGACTCCTTCACCAAGTCTCTCAGCCTGAAAAGACTGAGGTTGTTTTAGGTCAGAGATTCCTGCCCTGTAGGCAGCCTGGAAGACTTGGAATTCCTTTGTAAGGTCCATATGGAGGGGTTTAAGTGAGAAGAGATTTACACTCAATCCTAGAGGAGAGAGAAATGGACACCATCTGCTGTGAATGCAGGCATGGTGGCAGCAGTAGCCTTAGCTCCAGGGATGTGACCACTACAACAACTCTAGGATGGAAATCAAAGAGTAGGGAAAGCCACAGAAATCTGCCATTTGCTGAGCTCTTACTGTCTTCTAGATCATACCATGAGGTTTGTCATAAAGTGCCACGCCGACCCCAGTGGAGTCTGCTTAGCATGGGAAACCATCTATCAGACCATGATAGGGGTTTCAGAGACCTATCTCTGAGGTTTGGGACTTCACCGAAGTCTACCTCAGAGAATAGGGCTTCTAAGAGGCCTACTCCTGGAAAAAGGCTGGCAAAGATGTGTTTCTGCCTTTCTTTTCCTCATAAGAGTGCCTACTAATCTTTTACTGTTTCTACTGCTCTTTGTACTTGCTCATTGTCAACGTTTCCCTTATTTAAAGCTCTTTCTTAAGAGTGTTGACGACTCCAATATCTGATGAGTGTCTACCGGAGTTAAGTGCTACCCTGAAACCCCCTCTTATGGAGGCTAGTAGAACAAGCCATAAGCAAATATAAAAGTATTGGGGGTTTCACAAAGTCACTTCAGCAGAAGGAATTGTTTGTAAGAGATTTACAAAAAGCTGTAGGCGTGGCTAGAACAGAAAGAATGTATGGCAATTGCTGAGATAACTACTTAGGAGAAAGAACTTCCTATTACTCTTTCATTTACTAAGAGACTTGCTAGATCTAAGTCTCCTTGGTGTTTACTATTAAAGAAGGAACAGAAAAGATCTTATGGGATGGTTAAGGCCTCTATAGAAATAAGGTAATGGTTAGTTGGTGACAAACATCAAAACCCATTATATTTCTTAGAGATAAGCCGGAAACAAGTGCCTATCAGGCGACCAGCTGGTGACCACCCAAGAATGAAGCCCTGCAGCAAGGTTGTGTAACCTTTTGCCCTTTCAGGCGATCAGCTGGTGACCGCCCAAGAATGAAGCCATGCAGCAAGATTATGTAACCTTTTGCCCTTTCTTATGGAGACTTTTTGCTATAAAAGTTTGTTATCCTCTGCATTAAATCGCACTCAGCGCTCAGCACTCAACATCCACTCCTAATGTGTGTGAGTTGTCTGTTTGCCATCTCCCCATCCTATTCCAGGTTCCTCCCCTAGGTATCCTCCGTCGTCCCGACAGAACCCGGTCCGCGGCAATAAAGCCATATTACCACTAGAGGAAACCCTCTAGTATTTCTCAAGGCAGCCTCTGCTGTCTCTTTTCAAATGTTATTAGCCATCCTTTCAATGGCACATCCATCCACTCATTCATTTGTCCTACTATATGGGAGTAAGAGGTTGGGCAATGGCCAGGAGTACCCAATGGGAGGAGGTTCTGGTGGTCCTGGACTAAAGATTTGTGGAAGGCGATTATACAGCCATCAGATGCTCCACAGTCAGATGCACAAAATATGAAGAAAGGCAATTCTGAAAGGCCTATGTATAAATCATGGTTTGGATTCTCCATTGATCGTGCTTAGAACAGGTTTTGTGTTGCAAGCAAGCCCAGGTTAGTAGCTTCAGATCCATCTTATCTTCCTATTTTGTTCTCAGAGAAATAATCTTCATGAGAGGCAGGATCTTCAAGGCCTGCTCCCATGTTAGATATAACAAGTGGCTGAGCTCCACCGACGATGTCACTTTGAGGCCTGACACCCTTCTTGGCAATTTCACTACTCAAAATTCCTCTCTACTGACCAAAGTCTTGCTACCTCCCTGCTCTTCTCTGTTGTCTTTGAGTCTTTTTTTAAGATAAGGCATTTTTTTGGTCCAGCCTGTCCACATGAAGTGATGTATTAATGGAATTACTTAATTTTTCCAGTTAGGGTCAATTCAGACTATCATGTCTGTGGATTCCCAGAATAACCAGAGACAGTGCCATTTACTTCCACAGCTCCTTCAGATCCTAAACATCCCATAAAAACCATGCCTGGGCCAAGGATTAGAACTTTCGAGAAGACAGAACTTTGTTCTGATTTGAGCAGTCTTACAAATCTTCCTTTGCTCTTTCAATTTGCACTATCCTGTCACACCTGGGCATAGAAGATGCTCTTCAAGGAAAAGGACCAGATGACATAATTGTTAGCAAATTAAAAAAAAAGTCACGTTTGTAGTTGCATCACAGACACTGAGCCAATGGGTGGATTCAGGGCCTGGGGTGAATCATGTCTGACAGGTAAGAAATGACACAGCAGCCCCAAAGGTCCCATCTCCCAGAGGCAAGGCTGTCCTCTGCATATAAAGCCAGCTGGCTGAGGGTGCCACACCAGATCTGAGGGACCACACTGCCTGTTCTTCTCTGCACACAGGTGAGCCTTTTTGCTTGGAACTTTTACCATTTACTCTAAGTCTGTGTTTGTTTGTTGGAAACTTACCACTTGGGGGTGTCTTTCTAAATCTTGAAATTTAGTCACAGTCCTGCAGATGATCCACCTGAAGGATGAATTTTAGGAATTGCTGTTGTAAAAGTAATCATGCTTTGGATTTGAAGAGACTTGAGACACACATAATTTGTTCTGTGCCATTGATTCTTGCTGAAAGAGTAAGGAGCTGGTGCAGGGACCCAGAGGAAGGAAATAGCAGAAAGAGAACCAAAGTTCAGGTCCATAATTCCTTTTTTATTCATAATTTTAATACAAAGAACTTTATTCTTTTTTTTTTTTTGGTCCGGTCGTGGGGCCTGAATTCTGGGCCCTGGGGCTGTCCCTCAGCTCTTCAGCTCAAGGCTAGCACTCTACCACTAGAGTCACAGCACCACTTCTGACCTTTTCTGCTTATGTGGTGCTGAAGAATTGAACCCAGGGCCTCATGCATGCAAGGCAAGCGCTCTACCCCTGAGCCACCTTCCCAGCCCAGAACTTTGTTCTTTCAACAAATATTTTATAAGACTTTACAGCTACTAAAAATAACTTCGCTAACAGGAATTTATGCCACCCAACTACAATTGATTCAGAAGGTTAAGAGATAAAAATACAACATAAACACTGATCCAGGTGCTGGGATACTGGCCAGTTGCTGTGGTACTTTGATGACACAGAGATTTCTGGATAGGTTGTTCAAAAGTCATCCAAAAGTGCCATAGGCTATGATCTGGGAAGGTTGGGTAAACTGAATCAAGTAGGGGAGACAGAAACAACTTAGAGAGAGGCATGCTTGAGCCAGTGTTCAAGTGTGACTGTGAGGAATTCTAGAGACCAGAGTTACCCTAGGGGTGATGAAGCATCCTATTTATCATGAGTGGGTGGGTTGCGTTATTGTCATTTTCCAACACATTGCATTTCCAATCAACCCAGTAACTTAAGTCTCTGGTTCGTGCTAGAAGCCAGATGCTGTGTTCTGCTGCTAACTGACTCTAGCACATATAGAAAGAGATAGAACAGGGGCTGGGAAGGTGGCTCAGTGGTAGAGTGCTTGCCTTGCATGCATGAGGCCCTGAGTTCTATTTCTCAGCACCACATAATCAGAAACAGCCGGAAGTGGTGCTGTGGCTCAAATGGTAGAGCACTTGCTGAGCTGAAGAGCTGAGGGACAGCGCTCAGGCCCAGAGTTCAGGCCCCACGACTAAGAAAGAAAGAAAGAAAGAAAGAAAGAAAGAAAGAAAGAAAGAAAGAAAGAAAGAAAGAAAGAAAGAAAGAAAGAAAGAAAGAAAGAAAGAAAGAGAAAGAAAGAAAGAGATAGAACACTGGGATGAGCCCTTCTCAAGTGAAGCAGAACCCATTATCTTTAAGTTTCTCCTCTTCAAAGACCCAGAAATTATCCAAGTAGTCTGTGCACTGGAAAGGAAGAAGAACCTTTGCTCCTTAAAAGATTCTAAGTCGTATTGAGGATGGCTTCTCCCTGACTTATTCCTTTGTTCGAATCCTCTGTTCTGTCTCTAGGACCAGCCATTGTTGAACATGAGTGCGCAGCAGCAGAAGCAGCCTTGTACTGAAGTTCCCCAACTGCATCAGCAGCAGGTGAAACAGCCTTGCCAGCCTCCACCCCAGGAGCCATGCGCCCCCAAAACCAAGGAGCCCTGCCACCCCAAGGCTCCTGAGCCCTGCCACCCCAAGATGCCTGAGCCCTGCCACCCCAAGATGCCTGAGCCCTGTCACCCCAAGGCACCTGAGCCCTGCCACCCCAAGATGCCTGAGCCCTGCCACCCAAAGGCACCTGAGCCCTGCCACCCCAAGATGCCTGAGCCCTGCCACCCCAAGGCGCCTGAGCCCTGCCATCCCAAGATGCCTGAGCCCTGCCCTTCAACAGTCACTCCAGCACCAGCTCAGCAGATGAAGCAAAAGTAAAGTGGTCCAAAGCCACACCCTCAAGGAGTTAGCCATTGATGCTGCGCTTCCTTTCCCATTCTGCTTATGAGTCCTATTAGCCTTGTACCTGCATGTTGTGACCCTGAGTCAAAGTCCCTCCCTGATTTGTACCCTGCAAACAAGCGCTATCAAGCTTTCTTTCCTGCATACTTGGGGCTTCTGAGCCTCTGAGTTAGCCTGAGGAGTTCAGTGCCCAGCTGGTTTTCATCTATGCAGAATTTATATAAGGAGGGACTCAAGGTGAAAGCGAGTGACTCCACTCTTTCACACTCCCATTAAATTCCCCTCCATTCCAGTCCTGATTCTGTGTGTTGTTATTGTCAAGTTCAACTCCTCCCTTCTTTCTTTCTTCTCACGAAGCAGACGCTGTTCATCCAGAGGGCAGGGCTTAATTAAAGGGCTCTGCTCAGCGGGCATCTGACCCTGACACTGGGAGAAGGGAAGTTGCTTCCTCTGCATAGTCCTGGGCTGCCACAGAAAGTGTGTGCAATGCCACCCAGGGGCTGTGGCCTTGCACACCCAGGGCTGGGGTAGGGTTCTCCTGTGACTCAATGAGTCACCGTGGAGTTTAGCTCATGCCTGTCCAAACTGGCTCTTAACTAACCTGCCTCCAAATCGGGCTTCTATATTGCTGACTTATTCAATCAACTTCTCTGTGTTTTAGAAAACGTTCTTCCTCTGTGTGTGACTCCACTTCCCTCATTCATTTCCGCTAGCTATCAACAAGTACAATTTCCAAATGTACCTGAGGAGTCATGTTCTCTACTGTTAGCCCAGTCAGCCCCCCTCCAGCCTCTGAGTGTCCAATGTGGGCCAGAAAAGGGATGAGGGAGATTCACAGTACTTGTCAGGAACATTTTCAGCCTCTTAGAGAGGTGATTTCCTTTATCCTACTACATCCCTCATTCAAACATTCAGACAGGCATAGATACACACGGTAGGCCTGGAGTCTTCAAACACAAAACCTGTCCCATCAGACTCCATGTTAGAGGCTAAACTGCAAACATAGTGCACTAGGAACCTCAGGGAAAGGTAACCTATGCTCACTCCCATCATCGTAGAGTTTAGAGTCATATTGGAGCACACTGGTTAAGACTACACTTATCCCAGTTACTAGGGAGGCCTACATAGAAGTATGAGACCATCTGGGCAAAGCATGAGCCCTGCCATCCCAAGATGCCTGAGCCCTATCTGAAAAAAAAAAATTAAAGAAGAAGGGTGTGGCCAGAATGATATTTCATGAGAACCTGAGTTCAAACCCCAGTATCACCAAAAAGAAAAAAAAAAAGGTTTGGAATGATTCTCACTATAAAACTATGTAAGGATAACAAGGGGAAAGTGGAAAAGATGGAGAATGAATAATTGCAAAATACATTACAACCATGTATGAAGATAGCTTAAGAAATCTCAATGAAAACTGTTGATCAGTAGGGGGTTAGGAGAAGAAAAAGCAAGAGAGAGAGTTATTCTGAGCAAAATATAATACACAAGAGTATATCTGCATGAGAAATACCACAGTGAAACCCACTGGTGCAATTAATACACTCTAAAAAAATTAGATGACAGGAAAGCAAAATGGGTTCTGTGAGGGAGGATGTCAACAGAAATGGAAAGGATTAATGAAGGTGGTAAATGCGGGTGAATATGGTCCATGTAGTTTATTTTCATGTGTGGAAATAGAACAGTGAAACCTGTTTGAAACTGTTTTAAGACAGGGGAGAGAAATGAGAGACTTGATAAAGGGTGTAAGGCTGATCAAGGTACATTACAAATGTGTGTGGAAATGCCATAATGAAACTCCCCTGTACAGCTAATACTTGATAACAAAATAAGAACTCAGGAAATAAAGAAGAATGACATGAAACAAGCAGAATCAATATCACATTTGTGTGTGCGTGCTTATATGCAAGAAGGATGTTTTTAAATTTTTGTTTTTAATTGATGCATAATAATTATACATGGTTATGAGACACCGTGTGATTATTTAATACATATACAAACTAAGTAATGATCATCTCAGGGCAATTAACATTTCCATCTTCTTTTCATTTAGTTATGTTTTAGGGCTTTAAGCTCTTTTTTTCTAATTCTTCAAAAAATATAAAAATGGTGTTATAAACTGTAGTGATCCTGCAATGCTGTAGAACACTGGAGCTTATTTCAAACCCCCAGAGTTACTTAGTCTTAAATTCCACCTGGCAGCAAATCCCCAACACTGGCAGGTGTGTTCTGGAATCTGAGACCTTCACCAGCTATGAGTTTGGTGCATTTCTTTGGTTGTGACCTTCAGGCAATGAGTCTAGTCTTTCCTTGGGAGGTTACAGCCGCCAACCACCATATCCATCAATGCCTGAGCTCCCCACGGTTTAAACTTCTCAGCAGTTCCGTCAGATCACCTCCCTCTCCATGATGACCTATCATGGTTATCTTCCTCACAGATTCTATGCCCAAAAGCCCCCAAATCCCCTGAGTTTGTGAGTTTTAGCCTAAGAAGGTGACCCATATGAACAGGAGAGAAACAATTTGGATTCTTAACCCTGCATTGCTTTCTCTCCTTTTCCCTGCATTTCCTGTATCTTAAGGACTGCTATGGTTTTTATAGAGAAAGCTTCAAATTCTCTTCTCTTTTTTTCAGTTTTACAGTGTTTTATTTGTGCTCATGAGGCTTTTCATATGTGACTCTGAGTTGAAATGATTAGCTTCATAAATGATTGGGGTTATAGAACTTCCTGTCTTCGATTAGCTCTACTTTTCTTTGACATGGAAAAAAAGTGATATTCAAAAATTGCAGGAGTGGAAATTTCCCAAACAGGCTTATCAACGGCTATAAATCAAGTAAATTTTTCCTAAAAGTTAACAAAAGCATGTAAACTTCTCATTTTAACTTGGTTCTAATAGCTTATTAACTTTCTTACTTTACAGAACTGTCTTCATTTTGAAGCCCTGAGATTCAGGAACATCCTGACTTTTCGAACATGAATTGCTCAGTACTGATATTAAAATTAGAAACAGACTCAGGTTATGTATCTTTGAAAACTTTTATATTCACTTCAATTAATTTATAGTTATTGTGATGTGAAGCAATGCTATATTAACAAGAACAGTTCCTCAATAAAACTGTAATATTAGAAAAATAGTATGAATTAAATTACAAAATGCATATTTTAAAATAGTAGTTGGGGATGGAGGTGTGACTGAGCAGTAGAGCACTGACCTGGCAAGCACAAGGCCCTGAATCTAAACACCAGCACCACTAAAGAAAAAAAACATGTTTTTATATGTGCCAGTACTGGAGTTTTAACTCAGGGCTTCTCACTCTTGCTTAACTTTTTCACTCATGGCTGGTGCTCTACCACCTGAACCATACCTCCACCTCCAGCTTTTTGGTGCTCAACTGGAGATCAGTGTCTCAGAGATTTGTCTGCTTAGGCTGGCTTCAGACCTTGATCTTCTGAGTGAGCACCGTAGACATGAGCTCAGTGCTGGGGAATAACAGAAATTTTAAAAAAGAAAAAAATTTCTCTTTGGAAAATACCAACTTGTTACTGGCAATCTATGTCCTTCTTCTTTGTTTTAATGGACGACTTGAACATGAATTTTTCCAACTTGTCATCTGAAGGCTTTGGTACAGATGAAATTACCTCTTTAAGTTCATTCTGAATTAAGTTTGCCATTGTATTCAAGGCATCATCCTGCAAATCCACTTTAGGTATGTGTGGTAATTTAGGCCCCATTATAACCTCATTACTGCTGTGCTTGTTTCAAGCAAATTCCAAGTTTATGGTCATCTTCTCTTCTTTTTTTTTTTGCATGTTTTTCATTGTAAAAATACTGTACAGAGGTGTTACAGTTACATGAGCAAGGTAATGAGTACATTTCCTATCAAGCATTGTTGCCTCCTCCTTTGGTTTTCCCCTACCATCCCTTCCCTCCCTCCTCCACAACTACCCCTCCTCCCCACCCTGAAGTTGTAAAGTTCATTTTTAACATAGTGTCTTGTACATCTCATTGTTACAATGGGTCAACCTGTATCCTTATTTAAGCATTTTGGTTTTTCCCCTCCCCTCCCCAAATTAGAGAAGTGTATATACAAGATGCAGGGCACTGACATCAAATACAGTGAAAACAGGGGTTATACTGTGGGAGAGGAACATACAAAGCAACAAAAAAAATCACATGGTACATTATAAATACATTAGAAACAATAGCAAGCAAGAACAAAAGATATTTGTGTCCCTATCTTGGGGTTCATTTCACTTAAAATCATCTTATCTGGTCATTTGTACCTAGCTTTTGACCTTTTCTGCTTGTCCTACACATGTACTAGTTATTGCAAATAAGGGAAACCATGAAACCTATGTTTTTCTGGGCCTGGCTGACTTCACTTAATATAAATTTTTCCAAGTCTTTCCGTTTCCTAACAAATGGGGCAATGTCATTCTGATGGAGGCATAGAATTCCATTGTATACCACATTTTCTTGATCCATTCATCTATTGGGGGGCATCTGGGTTGGTTCCATATCTTAGCTATGGTAAATAATACTGCAATAAACATAGATGTGCTGGTAGCCTTAATATGGCCTTGTTTGTGATCATTTGGGTAAATGCCCAAAAGTGGGATTGCTGGGTCATAGAGGAGCTCTATGTGGAGTCTTTTGAGGAAACTCCAAAGTGGTTGAACAAGATTATATTCCCACCAACAATGCAGTAGGGTTCCCTTCTGGCCACATCCCCTCCAGCATCTGTTGTTACTAGATTTCTTGATTATAGCCATTCTAACAGTGGTGAGGTGGAATCTCAATGTTGTTTTGATTTACATCTGTGTTTTTAATAAGTTTTTTATTGTGAAAATACTGTACAGAGGGGTTATGGTTAAATGAGCAAGGTAATGAGTACATTACTTATCAAGCATTGTTGCCTCCTCCTTTGTTTTTCCCCCACCATCCCTTCCCTCCCACCTCCTCAACTATACCCCCTCCTCCTCTGCCCCTCCCAAGTTGTAAAGTTCATTTTTCAACATAGTGTCTTGTACATCTCATTGTTGCAATAGTTCCACCTGTACCTCTATTTAAACAATAGGTAGTTGTTTCTTTGAGGATTTGTTTTGAGGGGATTTAATTTTTGAGTTCTAAATATATTTTAGATATGAGGCCCTTGTCCATTGTATGGCTAGTGAAGATCTCCCAATCTGTGGGCTTTGTACTGATCTTGCTAGCTATGTCCTTTGCCATACAGAAATTCTGCAGTTTCATGCAATCCCATTTGTCCAATCTTTCTTTGATTTGTTGTGTTTCTGGGTCTCTATTAAGAAAATTTGGCCTGTGCCAATAAGACAGAGGGTTTCTCCTATTCCTTCCTGAAATGTTTTCAGGGTGTCTGCTTTTACTTCTAGGTCTTTGATTCATTTGGAGTTGATTCTGGTGCAGGGTGATATATAAGTATCTAACTTAAGTTTTCTACAAGTGATTAACCAATTTTGCCAGCACCATTTACTGAAGAGGCTGTCTTTCTTCATTCTATTTTTTATCTCCCTTGTCAAAATTTAGGTGGCTATAGGTCTGTGGGTTCATTTCTGAGTCTTCAGTCCTATTCCATTGGTCCCCAGGTCTGTTCTTGTGCCAGTACCAAGCTGTTTTGATTACTATGGCTTTGTAGTAGAGTTTGAAATTTGGTATTGATATTTCTCCAGCACTGTTCTTTCTGTTAAGGATTATTTTTTCTATTCAGGGTCTTTTATTGTTCCATATGAATTTTTGGACTGCCTCTTCTATTTCCTTGAAGAATAAGGTTGGAATATTGATAGGTATTGCATTGGATTTGTAGATTGCCTTGGGAAGTCTTGCCATTTTCATGATGTTGATCCTTCCAATCCAGGAGCATGGGAGGTTTTTCTACTTCATAAGTTCTGTTTTGATTTCCTTTTTCATGTTTTTAAAGTTTTCATCATAGAGGTCCTTCACTTCTTTAGTTAACTCCTAGATGTTTTATTTTTTGTGGGGCTATTACAAAAGGAGTTGCTTTCCTGATTTCAGCCATGCTTTTCTCATTGTTGGCATACAGAAAAACCATTGATTTCTGAGGGTTAATTTTATACCCTGCTATTTTGCCAACGTTTTGAATCAACTCGAGTAATTTGGGAGAGGACTCCATGGGATTCTTTAAATACAAGATCATGTCATCTGCAAAGAGGGGGAGTTTTACTTCATCTTTCCTTATTTGGATCCCTTTTATGTTTGCCTCTTGTCTTATTGCTGTCGCTTGGCATTCTAATACTAGATTGAAGAGAAGTGGAGAGAGTGGACATCCTCATCTCGTTCCTGAGTTAAGAGGAAATGGCTTTAGGTTTTCACCATTAAGTATAATGCTGGCTGTAGGTTTCTCATATACAGTCTTTATTGTATTGAGGAATGCTAACTGGATTCCCAATTTTTCCACAGCCTTCATCATAAAGGGGTGTTGGATCTTGTCAAATGCTTTTTCTGCATCTATTGAGATAATCATGTGCTTCTTATCCTTGCTCTTGTTGATGTGATGAATTGTATTAATTGCTTTGCATATATTGAACCAGCTTTGAACCCCTGAAATGAATCCTGTTTGATTGTGGTGAATGAATTTTTTTCATGAGTTGTTGAAGACAATTGGCCAAGATTTTGTTAAGAAGTTTTGCACTGATGTTCATCAAAGAAATAGGTGTATAGTTCTCTTTCTTTGATGAGTCCCTGCCTGGTTTGGGGATGAGGGTTACAATGGCTTCATAGAAAGAGTTCAGTAGTGAGCTTTCTCTTTCAATTTCATTGAAGAGTTGGAGGAGTATTGGTGGCAGACACTGGCAAGTGCTCAGATGTTTCCTTAACCAAGCTGCCTGAATTTTTTCTCTCTGGCCAAACTCTCTGTACTGTTATGGCATACTTGGTGTGATTCTCTAGCCTAGGACTGTTCATTGAAACACGAAAACTGCTTTCTATGCAAGAGCTTGTTTAGCCTCCAGCTTCTTCTCTGCCATCTTCCTCTAGACTCCTCTTCTTCTTTTCCGTTCCTGTAGTTGTGTTGTTTTAGGCATAAATCTGTCAACTGCCTCTAATGAAAAAAGGGCTTTGTGTGCATCAAGCAAGGTCCAGGATTCTTAAAAGTGTTTAATGGCACTTTCTGTGAAGAGTTAGTGTGGTTACAATCCTTCACAGTTTCATTATGGTTACTATCATCCTTGTAGGAGTTTGATAGTCTGTCCGTGTGCTCCCCAGATGAACAGGTACATTTTGAGGCAAAATAACATAAAGGCAATTCACAAGAAAAATCAAGCCAAGGAGTTGAGTTCCCAGAAGTCTTAAAAGAAGCTGCACAAAATCCAGATCTATCTGAGTGGAAGTCTGATCTGAAATCTCTGCACTTATGTTCTGGAACCAGTTTCTTCTTTGTCTTGTAATAGTCTTGCACTCTGCAAGATAAATTTCTATAAAGTCTTCCGATGGGTATTCACCCAGAGCATTATAGTCTTCTATAGCACCAGATAGAAAAATATGACTCAACTAATTTATTCATGGCTCCCACTGCAGGAACTCCTTATATTATTAAGTAACGAGATTCCAAATTGATTGTATACACCCGGATAGGGTGAGGTCCTCCTGATATTTGGCCAGCGTATCACACACAGCCCTTTGGACATGGAGGTTTAATAAACTCCCGAGCTTGCCATCACTTGATGCCATGTTTTCCTACTCGTGGGAGAAGGCCCAAATTCTCTCCTTCAGCAATATTACATGGAAAATGAAATATGTTAGATGATCAAAATAACAGAATGTAATGAACAATAAAGGTTGAAAATCTAAACTAGCTATGTTCAAAGCACATTCCTGCTGAAGTAGATATGGTATTGGGGATAATAGTGATAATAATGCAACTAATAACTATGTGTTGTTCTAATAAACAACCACTTATTGACTGCTAATTAGATTTCAGGCATGGCACCAAATGAATGACATGTGCCAGTACAATCTTAAAGACGAATTTGTATTGTAAATACTACTTTCTCCAATATGAATAAGAGACACTGAATTACTAAGGAGTTAAATAATTGGTTCTCATGTCATTGTTACAAGTGATCATGAGAGTTTGAAACAATGTAATAAGACTCTTTGGCATGAACAAAAATTCAACAATCAGTAAGAGTCTAGATAAGGGATTCAGAAAGCAGAGAAATCAAACCAAAATATTGTGGCTTTGCTAATAAATGAGTTTTGAGAAGAAAAAGACATTGCTTATACTATCACCAAAAAGTACTTTATTTAAGAAGTAACAGAACAGTTACAGTGGCTAGATAGAGATAAAAATTCCTGCCCAGGTGACATGCAGACTTGAGAGACATCCTCTGATAGCACCAGCAAGACAGCTTCTGCTCTTCCTTCTGAAGGCCTGAAGTGCTGGCTCTCCTGAGGATAGGCCTTGTTCAGCCACCTCCTGGACAGTGGCAGCATGACAGCCTCTCATTGTCAGGAATCATCACAGGCAGGTTACAGGATAAACAGGGAATGAAGCAGGTTGTTCTGTATCTAGGACAGGCTTTGAAGAGAAGATGGAGAGGTTGCCATGGAAGCAGGTAGGCCAGTTTCCCTTATCTTTTCATAATCCTGATGACTCCTGAAGCCATCACTTGCTCTTGGGTGGGCACTTTGGCTGCCAGGGTGTGGGAGGCTGCACAGGAGGGCATTTCTGCTGGCACTGCTGAGGTGGGCATGGCTCAGGCACTTTGGAGGTGGGCATGGCTCAGGGCACTTTGGGGGTAGGCACGGCTCAGGGCACTTTGGAGGTGGGCACGGCTCAGGGCACTTTGGGGGTAGGCACGGCTCAGGGCACTTTGGGGGTGGGCAAGGCCCAGGGCACTTTGGAGGTGGGCACGGCTCAGGGCACTTTGGAGGTGGGCACGGCTCAGGGCACTTTGGGGGTAGGCACGGCTCAGGGCACTTTGGGGGTAGGCACGGCTCAGGGCACTTTGGGGGTGGGCAAGGCCCAGGGCACTTTGGGGGCAGACACACAGGAGGAGGCTGGCAGGGCTGCTTGCACTGCTGCTGTTGATAAGACATTCTGGAGTGTCTGAATCTGAAAAAAGAATCATCACCATGTTCACAGTAAGAGACTCCCATAGAGAAAGAAGCCACAGTTTATAGACTAGGAGGGGCTATTACTCTTTCTCCAAGAAAATAGTTAAATATCACAATTCCTTTTTTTTTTATTACTTTCCGGGTTCTCATTTCCATTTTAGCCATTTGTAACATCAACCATGGAAAACCCTATTTGTTGACTCATGATATTTTCCAAATAAAACATCTCTGTTCCAAATAAAATGTCTCTGTTCCAAATAGCCAAGTAAAATTATTTAATGGGAAAAATGTCTTCAAGAAAGATGATCACAAGTTCAGAAACATTAGGAAAATTCCCACTATCACACTAAGCAATTCCTACTAAAGTCCCAGCAGATGGACTGAGCTATGGAGAAAAGAGTTGCTCTACAGTTAATTCAAGAGTCTCCCACTTGCTCATTCAAGTTGTAAAATAAAATAGTGTTATTATTAAAGGTCATAGAGTTCATTAGCAATGTAGATTATGATAATGAATGCTATCATTGTGGATTAAAAGGTGTTTGTAACTTAAAAAATAAAGAAAGAAGCCTTTGAAGCAGGGCACAGGTGGCTCATATTTGTTACCCTGGCTACTCCTCAATTAACTACCAAAAAAAAAAAAACCAGAAGTGGAGCTGAGGTTCAAATGGTAGAACACTAGCCTTGAGCTAATAAGCTAAGAAAAAAAGGAGAAAGAAAGAAAAAAAGAAAAAAGAAAGAGAGAAACAGAATGAAAAAGAAAAAAAGGAAGGGAGGAAGGAAGGAAGGAAGGAAGGAAGGAAGGAAGGAAGGAAGGAAGGAAAAGAAAGAAGGGGGAGGGAGGAAGGGAGGAAATCTTTGAAAGAAATACAAAATTGCAGAAAACAAAAACAAATTCTCATTTCATTTCTTTGGGTCCTTTTCTGATTCATGGAGCATCATGCTTTGTAACAAGCCAAAGAAAGCCAATCCAAATCCAGTTCTTCATTCTTAATTTCCCATCAATGAAGTGACATCCATCCAATGATTGTAATTTGGACCCACCAAACTTGCCATCTTCAGAGTATATTTAATATCTGATAATATGAGACAGACAGAATCAAAAAATGAGACTTACCAAGCTCTCCAAAGTAGTACAGACTTGAATACCAAGAATGCAAAATCAAGTGTCAGAGGACCTCTTTTTAGGGCTTACTGCCCCTCAAAAGGAAGCAGAGCAGCCTAAGAAGTCCAGCCTTGGGCTGGACTGATGATTTCCTAACCAAAATGCAAATCTCTCCATAACTGAAAAGTTGGAAGTTTCCTACTCCAGGATATCCTCACTGGATTAAGCGCTTGTGACTCAGAGGCCCTTCCTTAGTGCTCAGTTTCTGTCCCTGATGACAGTAGGAGAATCAAGGAATTCTATGATGGTGAAAAGCTTTCTGCTGAAGACCTAGAGCCCTTTCTTTCTTATAACTTCTCCAATACTGATCACTTTTCCACTTTAGATAACTACCATTGTTTGGCACACAAACTTATTTCTCTTTCTTTTTTCCTTTCCTTTCCTTTTTTTTTTTTGTCGGTCATGGGGCTTGAACTCAGGGCCTGGGCACTGTCCTGAGCTATTTCATTCAAGGATAGAACTTTACCACTTTGAGTCACGCCTCCACTTCCCATTTTCTGGGGATCAATTGGAGATAAAAGTCTCACAGAAAAGCCAGGCACCAGTGGCTCACACCTGTAATCCTGGCTACTCAGGAGACTGAGATCTGAGGATCGTGGTTCAAAGCCAGCCAGCCCAGGCAGGAAAGTCCATGAAACTCTTGTCTCAATGAAACCACTGGAAAACCAGATGTGGTGCTGTGGCTTCTTAAGTGGTAGAGTACTTGCCTTGAGCTGAAGAGCTGAGGGACAGTGCTCAGGCCCACAGTTCAAGCTCCACAACTGACAAAAAAAGAAAGTCTCACAGAGCTGGGTGCCATGCCGATAATGCTCATGCCTGTAACGCTAACCTCTCGGGAGGCTGAGATCTGAGGATCACGGTTCAAGGCCAGCCTGGGCAGGAAAGGCCAGGAGACTCTTATCTCCAATAAATGACTCAGAAAACTGTAAGTGGTGCTGTGGACCAAGTGGTAGAGTGCTAAGCTTGAGCTGAAGAGCTTAGGAACAGCACAACCAGGTCCAGAGTTCAAGCCACATGACTGACCAAAAAAAAGTCTCACAGGCTTCCCTACCTGGGCTGACTTAAACCTTGAGCCCCAGATCTCTGCCTTAGGAGTGGCTACGGTTCCAGGTGTGAGCCATAGGGGCCCAGCAGCCTTTTTTTTTAATTTAATTTTATTTGTGAACATACTGTACAGAGGGGTTACAATTACATGGGCAGGATAATGTGTACATTTCTTACCAAGCATTGCAGCCTCCTCCTTTGTTTACCCTTCACATCCCTTCCCAGCCTCCCCCCTCCCCCCCAATCCCAATCCTTCTCCTTCCCCCCCTTCCCCCCCACCGACGTTGTAAAGCTCGTTTTGGACATGACAACTTGTACTTCTCATTGTTGCAACAGGTCCCCATCTCCTCCACAAGTTATACTGACATCAGATATAGTGAAAGCAGGGGTTATACTGTTGGGGAGGGACGCCGAGTCTTGGATCCTGGGTCGTCTCTGGTCTGCAAACTGCAGGATGAAGATGTCCGCTCCTTGTCGGTTCTTGTTGGTGTTGAGTAGAATCCTCTCGCCTGCTGCGTCTGGCTCCTTCAACCCGGACTCTCTGTGTGAGCACTCAGGTATGGCCGGGGCTGCGGTCGCCCCGGCGGCCCCAGCAGCCTTTTTAATGTACTTTTTATAACTACATGAAAGAAAAAATAGAAATAAATTAAAATAGCCAGTATCACTGTAGCACACCCTATAATCCTACTTATATGAGAAATACAAATGAGAGGATTGTAGTCCAAGCTCAGACTCAGACAAAAAATGAAGACCCTATCTGAAAAATAACTAGAGCATAGCTCAGATGGTAAAGCAAATGCCTGTCAACAGCAAATCCCTGAATCCAAACCCTAATACTGCCAAAGAATATCATAATAATTCTTTTTAAAATGGCAATTTAAAAGTGACTACACCTATGTGACCTCTTCTGACCTTTCCTACTGCACAGAACAAGATTTATAGACTCATAACATCATATATAAATGGTCAAGAGTAAATCTGAGAATGAAGGATGGGGGCGGGGGAGGGACACCTTTCAACTCTGAAGTCTTAAGAGAAATAGGAAGTTAGGCCAATCTCGTATGGTGATTTACTCTCACTGTTTCCAAACACATTTTAAGTGCTTCAAAGACAGTATTTTAAAACTTTGTTTATATGCATGCTGATTCTCCCTCACTCATGAGCTCTTCCCTCCACTTTACCTGTTACATTGTCCTCTTACTACTATACTGAATCAGACCCACAAGAGGGACACCTGGAAATCCACAGAAATGTGATCCATTTGGTACATCTCATCATTCAAGCCATACTGATGCATTTTAGGGCTAGTCCTTTCATATCTTGGAACTCTTCCCGAAATCTATGCACTGCCTAAATATGGCACGTTAAACATTTACAGAGATGTTCCTAGAGCCTCCTTTTCTTGACCAAATGTTAAGGAAACCTCCATAAACACGGTGTGTGTGAGTGAGTGTGTGTGTGTGTGTGTGTGTGTGTGTATTTGTCCGCAAGCGCACACGCGTACATGTGGGTGTGGCCCAAGACTTGAACTCAGGACCTGGGCTCTGTCCCTGATCATTTTTGCTCAAGGCAAGCACTCTGCCACTTAAGCCAAAGCTCCAGGTCCAGCTTCTTCATACCTGGACATAAGAGTCTCACAGACCTTCCTGACTAAGATGGCCTCAAACCACAATCCTCAGATCTCTGCCTCCACAGTAGCTAGGATTATAGGCTTGAGACACCAGCACCTGACATGTGATTTGTAAGTAGAAAAGAAACAAGGAAGATGAAAGATTCACAGTTTCTGAAACTATCACCAACGATGATACAGAAAGCCCAGGATTACTGAGTCAACCCAATTTCACATCCTGTCAGTGAAGTAAGTTAGGTTCCCTGAACTGTCATTGTTTCTGACACTAAGATAGAGATTATGAGTCAGATCACCATTAGCCATGACACTATTGGAACAGAGCAATTACTTTAGCACAATGAGGCCAGGCGCTTACCAATGATGGCATCACTAGATAGTTCATATGGACTATTTACACCTGCCAAACAGTCAAATGGAACAGTGAAGGGACTTTATTCAATAAGTCACTTACTATTCCCCATAGCCTCAAAGCAGAACCAAAACATAAATCCTTTCATCCAGGCTTTGGGAAGTAAATGGCTAGATAAGAATGCAGTGCCGAGAAACTTTAAAAACCTGAAAAAGGAAATTAAAGCAGAATTAAGGAAGTGGGAAAACCTCCCATACTCCTGGATTGAAAGGATCAACATCATAAAAATAGCAACACTGCCAAAGGCGTTATACAAACCAATGCAATACCTATCAATAGCCCAACTGCATTCTTCAATGAAATAGAAGAAGCAACCCCAAAATTCGTATGGAACAATAAAAGACCCCAAATAGCAAAAACAATTCTCAGCAGAAAGAATGGCGCTGGAGGAATAACAATTCCAATTTTCAAACTCTACTACAAAGCTATAGAAATAAAAAGAACTTGGTACTGGTACAAGGACAGACCTGAGGACCAATGGAATAGGAATGAAGACACAGAAATGAACCCACAGACCTATATCCACCTAAACTTTGAGAAGTGAGCTAAAAAAATAGAATGGAAGAAAGACAGCCTCTTCAGTAAATGGTGCTAGCAAAATTGATTAAACACCTATAGAAAACTAAAGCTAGATCCGTATTTATCACCCCACATCAGAATCAACTCCAAATGGATCAAAGACCTCGAAGTAAAAGCAGACACCCTGAATACATTACAGGAAGGAATAGGAGAAACTCTAGGGCTCCTTGGCACAGGCCAGATTTTCTTAATAGAGACCCAGAAACACAACAAATCAAAGAAAGGTTGGAGTAATTAGATTGCGTGAAACTGCAGAGCTTCTGCATGGCAAAGGACATAGATAGCAAGATCAATAGAAAGCCCACAGATTGGGAGAAGATCTTCACTAGTCATAAAATTAACAAAGGTCTCATATCTAAAATATACTTAGAACTCAAAAACTAAATCCCCAAAAACAAATCCTCAAAGAAACAACTGCCCCATTAATAAGTGGACTGAAGACTTAAAGAGAAAAAACCCAGGACCAGATAGACTTACAGTGGAATTCTAAAAGATCTTCAAAGAAGAGCTCACAACAATATTCCTCCAACTCTTCAATGAAATTGTAAGAGAAAGTTCACAACCGAACTCATTCTATGAAGCCATCATAACCCTCATCCCAAAAACCAGGCAGGGACTCATCAAAGAAAGAGAACTATAGACCCATTTCTTTGATGAATATTGATGCAAAACTTCTCAACAAAATTTTGGCCAATCCACTTCAACAATTCATCCAAAAAAATCATACACCATGATCAAACAGGATTCATTTCAGGGATGCAAAGCTGGTTCAATATACACAAATCAATTAATATAACTCATCACATCAACAAGAGCAAGGATAAGAACCACATGGTTATCTCAATAGATGCAGAAAAAGCATTTGACAAGATCCAACACCCCTTTATGATGAAGGCTCTGGAAAAACTAGGAATCCATGGAACATTCCTCAATACTATAAAGGCTGTATATGACAAACTTACAGCCAGCATTATACTTAATGTTGAAAAACTAAAGCCATTTCCTCTTCACTCAGGAACAAAACAAGGATGTCCACTCTCTCCACTCCTCTTCAATTTAGTATTAGAATGCCTAGCTACAGCAATAAGACAAGAGGCAAACATAAAAGGGATCCAAATAAGGAAAGATGAAGTAAAACTTCCCCTCTTTGCAGATGATATGTTCTTGTATTTAAAGAATCCCACGGGGTCCACTCCCAAATTACTTGAGCTGATTCAAAACTTTGGCAAAGTAGCAGGGTACAAAATTAACCCTCACAAATCAATGGCTTTTCTGTATGCCAATAATGAGAAAAGCATGGCTGAAATCAGGAAAGCAACTCCATTAGTAATAGCCCCACAAAAAAAAAATTCATAGGAATTAACTTAACCAAAGAAGTGAAGGACCTCTATGATAAAAGCTGTAAAAACCTTGAAAAACAGAACTAAGGAAGTAGAAAAACCTCCCATGCTCTTGGATTGGAAGGCTCAACATCATGAAAGTGACAATACTTCCCAAGGCTATCTACAAATTCAATAGTCTAACCTCATTCTTCAAGAAAATAGAAGATGAACTGCTATTTAACTTGCTGAGTTAAAATTAAATGAAACTAATTTAAATAAATATGCAGTGGAGAGGCAGGCATTGGTAAATCACACCTGTAATCTTGCTACTGAGGAGGCTGATATCTGAGCATCCTTGTTGAAAGTCAGCCCTGGCAATAAAAGGTCTGTGAGAGTCTCATCTTCAATTACCCACCAAAAAGCCAGAAGTAAAAATTTCAGGGACAGAGCCCAGGTACTGGGTTCAAGCAACAGAAAAGGCATAAATAAATACACAAGAAATTAGAAAAGCATGTGCTTTACAATACTAAAGGAACAAGACTTACATGACAAAGACAAGCACAAAAGGTGCTTCATTACTCATATATCATATGCATCAGAAATTAAGATTAATCGTGCCGGTGAGCAAATTGAGCCTTAACTAAGTGACTTGTCTTCATGCTATACATAAGAAAGTATATTATGTAATAAAAAATGAACAGAAAAAAAAAGAAAATAGAAGATGAAATCCAAAAATACATATGGAACAATAAAACACTCCAAATAGCAAAAATGATCCTTAATAGAAAGAATAGTGCTGGAGGAATATCAATACCAAATTTCAAACTCTACTACAAAGCCATAGTAATCAAAACAGCTTGGTACTGGCACAAGACCTATAGCAATCTAATTTTCGATAAGAGAGCTAAAAAAAATAGAATGGAAGAAAGACAGCCTCTTCAGTAAATGGTGCTGGCAAAATTGATTAATTACTTGTAGAAAACTAAAGCTAGATCCTTATATATCACCCTGCACCAGATTCAACTCCAAATGGATCAAAGACCTCGGAGTCAACCCAGACACCCTGAAAACATTACAGGACGGAATAGGAGAAACCCTAGGTCTCCTTGGCACAGGCCGAAAATTTCTTAATAGAGACCCAGAAACACAACAAATCAAAGAAAAGTTGGACAAATGGGATTGCATGCAATTGCAGAGCTTCTGCATGTCAAAGGACATAGCTATCAAAATCAATAGAAAGCCCACAGATTGGGAGAAGATCTTCACTAGCCATACAACAGACAAGGGTCTCATATCTAAAATATACCTTGAACTCAAAAAATTAAATCCCCCAACAACAAATCCTCAAACAACTGCCCAATAAATAAGTAGGCTAAAGACTTAAAGAGAAACTTCTCTGAAGAGGAAAGAAGGAAGGCCAATAGATATGAAGAAATGCTCAACCTTCCTAGCCATAAAAGAAATGCAAATCAAAACAACATTGAGATACCACCTTACCCCAGTTTGAATGGCTATAATCAAGAACTCTAATAACAACAGATGCTGGAGGGGATGTGGATTAGAAGGGAACCCTACTGCACTGTTAGTGGAATTGTAAACTTGTTCAACCACTTTGGAAAGTAGTAGTAAGCAGGTTTCTCAAAAGACTCCACATAGAGCTCTCCTATGACCCAGCAATCCCAATTTTGGGCATTTACCCAAATGATCACAAACAAGACACACTAAAGCTACCAGCACAACTGTGCTTATTGCAGCATTATTTACCATAACTAAGATATGGAACCAACCCAGATGCCCCTCAGTAGATGAATGGATCAAGAAAATGTGGTTTATATGCACAATGGAATTCTATGCCTCCATCAGAAAGAATGACATTGCCCCCATTTGTTAGGAAATGGAAAGACTTGGAAAAAATTACATTAAGTGAAGTAAGCCAGGCCCAAAGAAACATAGGTCCCATGGTTTCCCTTATTTGCAATAACCAGTATATGTCTGAGACAAGCAGAAAAGGTCAGATAACTTGATGTTAGGTGAAATGAACCCCAAGATAAGTATTCAAATTTTTTTTCTTTCATGCGAAAGATGATTTCTTTGTTGCTTTGTATGTCCCTCCCACACGGTATAACCCCTGCTTTCACTGTATTTGATGTTGGTATAATTTGGGTAAGGGAAGGTAAAAAACAAATCGTTTAAATAGGGATCCAGTTGGATCCATTGCAACAATGAGATGTACAAGTCATTATGTCGAAAAACAAACTTTACAACTTTGGAGGGGGAGAAGGGGGTGGGGGGGTCGAAATGGGAAGGGATGGGAAGGGGAAACAAAGGTGGAGGCAATAATGCTTGATAAGAAATGTACTCATTATCTTGCCCATGTAATTGTAACCCCTCTGTATGGTATTTTCACAATTAAAAAAAAAGAAAATGTGGTATATATACAAAATTGAATTCTATGCCTCCATCAGAAAGAATGATATTGCCCCATTTGTTAGGAAATGGAAAGACTTGGAAAAAATTACATTAAGTGAAGTAAGCCAGACCCAAAGAAACATAGGTCCCATGGTTTCCCTTATTTGCAGCAACTAGTATATATCTGAGACAAGCAGAAACGGTCAGAGAAGTTCATGTTAGGAGAAATGAACCTCAAGATAAGGACTCAAATGTTTTTTTTTCTTTCTTCCTGTTGTTTTTAACATATTTATAAGATGATTTCTTTGTTGCTTTGTATGTCCCTACCCCACCTCACTGTATTTGATGATGGTATAATTTGAGGGGGGAGGAAAAAGCAAGTTTGTTTAAATAAGGATACAGGTGGACCCATTGCAGCAATGAGATGTATAAGCCCTTATGTCAAAAAACGAACTTTACAACTTTGGCACAGGGGGGCAGGGGAGATGGGTAAGGGAAACAAAGGAGGAGGCAACAATGCTTGATAGAAATGTACTCATTACCTTGCTCATGTAATTGCAACCCCTCTGTACAGTATTTTCACAATAAAAAAAAGACTTAAAGAGAGACTTCTCTGAAGAGGAAATAACAATGGCCATTAGACACATGAAAAAATGCTCATCTTCTCTAGCCATAAAAATAATGCAAATCAATACAACTTTGGAATTCCACCTCACTCCAGTTAGAAAGGCTGTAATCAAGAACTCTAGTAGCAACAGATGCTAGAGGGGATGTGGCCAGAAGGGAACCCTACTCATTGTTGGCGGGAGTGTAAACTTGTTTAACCACTTTGGAAAACAGTATGACAGTTCCTCAAAAGATTCCACATAAAGCTCCCCTACAATCCAGCAATCCCACGTTTGGGCATTTACCCAAACCATCACAAGCAAGGTCATAACAAAGCAACCAGCAAAACCATGTTAATTGCAGCATTATTCATCATAGCTAAGATATGGAACCAACCCAGATGCCCCTCAGTAGATGAATGGATCAAGAAAACATGGCCTATGTGTGCATATATATATGAATTCTATGCCTCCATCAGAAAGAATAGCATTGCCCCATTTGTTAGAAAATGGAAAGACTTGGAAAAAATTATACTAAGTGAAGTAAGCCAAGCCCAAAGAAACATAGGTCCCATGGCTTCCCTAGTACATGCAAAAACTGTCAAAAGCTATGTACATGTAACCAAATAAGATGATGTTAAACGAAATGAACCCCAAGACAGGGACACAAGAGGTTTTTTTCTTTCTTGCTATTGTTTTTAACATACTTATAATGCACTATGTAACTCTCTTGTTTCTTTTATATGTTCTTCCCCTAAGGTATAACCCCTGTTTTCACTGTGTCTGACTCCAGTGTCCTGCATCTTGTATATACATTTTTTTTATAATTTGGGGAGGGTAAGGGATAAACCAAAATGCTTAAATAAAGATACAGATTGACCCATTGTAACAATGAGATGTACAAGACACAATGTTGAAAAAGAACTTTACAATTTCAGAAGGGGTGGGAGGAGTTGGGGAGATGAGGAGGGAAGGGATAGTAGGGGGGGGAAAGGAGGAGGTAACGATGCTTAATAGGAAATGTACTCATTACCATACTTATGTAACTGTAACCCCTCTGTACAGTAATTTTACAATAAAAATATACATGGAAAAAAGAATACAGTGTCTAATAGCAAAGGCTGACTGTATCTTCAAACTCTACCTAAAATATTTTGAGAATTTCCCCCTCAGAAAGGAAAAGTCAGGACAGCCATAGACTCTCCATAGGCTGATGCAGCAAACCTGACACAACAGAATACACCTTATAGATCAGTTACACAAAGGTAGCCACAGATGAAGAGTAGTGCCCAAGAGTCAAATCTTCTATAAATTTGGACATCCAAGAGCTAAGACATGGTAGGATACTCTAGGTACAATTGGTAGATTGTTAAGTTTCTTCTGTGTGACTCCAAGGATGAGAAGGGGGAAAATCAGAAATTATGAAAGGGTTAACAGGACATCCAAAATCATAGGAGAGCAGAAAAGTAATACAGAGAAATGCATGAAAGATCCATGCTATAACTCTACCTCTGAAAGAAGAAAAGGAACCAGAAGCTATGATCACAAGGTAAGCCAGGCAGCAGACAAGCAGACAGCAGACTGGCACATCTACCACAGGAGAAGCTACACTTCTTGCAAGCCTTGCAATCCAGGGTGAAAAACACATCCAGGGAAGGAATTTGTAGTGACAGTGTCTCCTCCTGCATGGCAGCCAGAATTGGAGATTAAATCCATTTGATGGTTTTCCACATCTTAAATTTATAGCCAGAGAGCAGCCAGAAGGGGGAACCATTACTTAAAACTCAGCTTCCCCAGGAACCTGAAATCTGTAAGCAAAGGAGTCTTGGGACATTCTATCACAATATCTCCATGGAGATGACCACAAGAGAGCAGACATGAAGACTATAAAGAAGTCAGGGAATCTAGGGAGAAGCACATCCCATTCTCGGCCATTTTTTTTTCAACTTTAATGTGTTACAATACTTTTAGTACTCTTTCGCTTTATTTAATTTTTTTCTTTCTTTAAATTTTTTCAGCCAAGTGTCAGTGACTCATGCCTATAACCCTAAGCTACTCAGGAGGCTAACAGAAATCTGAGGATCATGGTTGAAAGCCAGCCCAAGCTGGAAAGTCTATGAGACACTTATCTCCAATTAACCACCAAAAGATCAGAAGTGAGGTATGGTAGAGTGCTAACCTTGGGCAAAAACCCTTAAGGTCAGGGCATAGGTCCTGTGAGTTCAAGGCTAGGACCTGAAAGAAAATGTGTGTTTTCATTTATTCTTCTTCCTACTTTATTTCTCTCTCTCTCTTTTCCTGTCTCCTCTTTCTCCTTTCTCTATGTGTTTCTCTCTCTGTCGCTGCCTCTCTGTCTCACTGTCTCTCTGTCACTGTTTCTCTCTCTGTCTCTCTCTATCTGTCTCTCTGTCAGTCTCTCTCTCTCTCTCTCTCTCTCTCTCTCTCTCTCTCTCTCTCTCTCCATATCATCTCATTATGAAGCTAATGTTGAAATAGAAGCTTCTAGATAGCCGAGGCTAGTCTGGAACTAATCGTGCCTCAACCTCACAAGGGTAAAGATTAATCACATATACGACTACATCCATGATCCTTGTTAACTCTCTTATTATTACTTTTTATTTATTACTTTTATATTTATCAATTTTTAATAATAGTAGTAATAACAAGTTGGACAATTGGCCATGTCACATACATTTCTATCCTCACCTTCAAAATTCTTCTCATTTTTCTTTCGGGGTGCATATTCAGATTTACAAAACTGCAGTAGCTTGTTTACTAGGTCCCAGAAACTTTGAAAATCTGAATAAAAATTGAAAACCCAATAATTTTTCAAATGTAGTTTCAGATCTCCCCAGAAATAAACACTGATTGTGAGTCTGAACTGGGGTGGAAGAAGGATTGAAATAGATCAAAATGATAATATGGTACTTCTAATGAAGTACAACTGCAAATAAAGAAGATGTTTATATTGGTAACAATAAATGTACTTTATTCAGGAAATGAAAGAAGAGTTATTCTCTCCCAGGTGGTGGAAATATTGCCCAGGTCACAGACAGCCATGGAAGACATCATCTGTTGACATCAGGCAGAGAGCAGTCTGTTTTTACAAAGGTTTGGAAGGCTGGCAATGCTGAGAATGACCTTTTCTCAGCCACCTGTTGGACAATAACAGAGTGGCAGCCTCAGGAAGGATGTCTTTCATTGCCAGGATAAAAGATACAGGATTTCAGATTACAGGAGAAAGGATAGAGGAAGTTCTTCTGCATTCAAAACAGGCTTTGAAAGAAGATGGAGATGTTGCCATGGGAACAAGTGATCCGGTTTCCTTTATCTTTTAATAATCCTGTTCACTCCTGAAGGCATCACTTGCTCTTGGGTGGGCACTTTGGCTGCCAGGGTGTGGGAGGCTGCACGGGAGGGCATTTCTGCTGGCACTGCTGAGGTGGACAAGGCTCAGGGCACTTTGGAGGTGGACACGGCTCAGGGCACTTTAGGGGTGGGCATGGCTCAGGGCACTTTGGAGGTGGGCATGGCTCAGGGCACTTTGGAGGTGGGCATGGCTCAGGGCACTTTGGGGGTGGGCACACAGGAGGAGGCTGGCAGGGCTGCTTGCACTGCTGCTGTTGGTAAGACATCTTTCTGCAGTCTCAGAATCTGAAACAAAGCACATGACAGTGTTTACAAGAAGAAACTCTTAGAGAAAGAAGTGAAAGCTTACAGAATGTGACAGGCTATGACTTGTTAATTCTGCATTGGAAAACATTCCTTATATCATGCTATTTTTCCAGGGTAAAATAAAAATAAATCTGTGTTCCAAAGCACTAAGCAGTGTTTGAATGAAAATAATACATTTAAGAGAGGACATCAAATTTCAAAGATCCTAGGTAAACTCAATAGCAATTTCTTTCTCCTTATGTCTTAGAAAGTCCCAGTATGCTGAGAGAAGTATATACAAAGGGCTGTCCCAGGAAGATTTTTCCCTGCTTCACACAAAAGTCTTTAAAAGAAATAGCAAAGCTGGGCATCAGGGGCTCATGTCTATAATCTTAGCTACTAAGGAGGCTGAGATGTGAGGATCATTGTTCAAAGCCAGCCTGGGCAGGAAAGTCATCTCCAATAAACCACCAGAAAACAGGAGGTGGTACTGTGGCTCAAGTGGTACAATGCTAGACTTGAGCTGAAGAGCTAAGGGACAGCGCCCAGGCCCAGAGTTCAAGGACCACCACTGACAAAAAAAAAAAAAACAACAAAATGAAATGAATATATATATATATATATATATATATATATATATATATATATATATATAGTTCTTACCTCTTTTTCAAATAAATTTTCCCTTATTTGATTTTTATATAGGTATCAAACTATTTAACAAAGAAATCTAACATATAGTATTGTATGTCAATCCTAAATTCCATTTTTAAAAAATAGTAATATCCTTGTCAGGCATTGGTGGCACACCCTAATAATCCTAGCTACTCAGGAGACTGAAATCTGAGGATTGTAGTTCAAAGCCAGCCCACGCAGGAAAGTCTCTGATAATCTTATCTCCCAAAAACCAGCCAAAAGCTGGAAGTAGAGTTGTGGCTCAAGTGGTAAATCATCAGCCTTGAGCAAAAAACTTCAGGGACAGTGCCCAGGCCCTGAGTTCAAGCATCAGAACCAGCACACAAAGAAAGTAATTATCTGAACTTGCATCTAACAAACACACTGTCTCCAGCTTAAATTAAATGCCTCCTTGGGCCAAAATAAGAAAATCTCAAGAACTAAGACTCACCAAGTGCTCCAAAGTGGATCAGGACTGGAAGACCAAAAGTGTAGAAGCCAAGCATCAGAGGACCTTTTTATAGGGCTTGCTGCCCCACCCAGGGGAAGTGGAGATGCCTACAACTGGACAAGCCCAACCATTTCCTAACCAAAATGCAAATCTATCCATAACTGGCTTGACAGGGACTCTGAAAAATACGCAATTTCCTGCTCTGGGATATCCTCCTTGGGTTAAGTCCTTATGACCCTGAAATCATCAGCTCTTGGTTCCAGTCATTGATAGAGCCTCTGAGTGGGTGCTAATGACTGTGAGCCAAGACTTAACACTTTCCATGCCTCCATGGTTTTCTTCGTGAACAGAACACTTGAGCTGTCTTCCTCAGAGAAGCACTTCTCTTCCAGGATAGATTCAGATATCAGAGTGAGAGTCAGTCTCTGTATGCTCTTCCTCCATATTTCCTTCAGGATCTGTTTGAACCTTTTTTTTTCAAAGATACTACATAATTTTCTTTCTCTGACACTTGAGGGTTGTTATGAAAACCTTTTATTTATAATAAAGGTATACTTGGAGATGACCACATGATAAAAATGAGGTGAAACTAGAAAAAAAGCAAGTATTCATTCCAAATGTATTCACCCCACTTCTCTGGTCCACCAGTAATGTTCCCCATAATACAAAAAAATTCATACCTCATATTCAAATAAGAGCAGGTTGGAACTCTTGGTGAGGAAAGAGGGAAATCAAGGGGGAGCAATTAGAACTTGGGACAATCCTATAGGATGGCTTTTTCTAAATGCATTTTAAGTTTTGAAAGAGTTATTTTTAAATGTTTAAGGCAAAAATCTCTGGAACATGATAAATTATACAGGTCTCTAGGCATTCACACAGAGTGAGACCAAATGAGGATATTCTAAGAGAGGATCAAAAAGTCAAAATGGCTATGTGCATCCGACCATATAAAATAAGATTTATCAAAATGAACTCCAGGCAATGAACACAAGAGGTTAGTTTTTTCCCTTATTGCTGTTTTGTTTTCATTTCATTTTGTTTTCTTTGTTTGTTTATCTGTCTTTGGTAGGGAAACAGCAACACAGAAATGAAGGAGAAAAGGGTGAACTGTAGCAGTGGTAATCCCTCGACACTAGGTTGAAAATGTTATACAATTTGCGAGTAGGGATGGGAAGGAAAACTGAGAGAGAGTGAGAGAAGAGGCAATATTGTTCAAAAGAAAGGTGCTCTTTATCTCACTTATATAAGTGTAACCCTTCTGTACATCACCTTTACAATAACAATAAATAAATTTAAAAAGTATTGTTTGGTGTTTTTTGTATAATCTCCCCACTCTGCTCCAATTACTACACTGTCTTCTTATTGCCCACTTATATTTACATATAAAAGTCAATCCAGACATGTTATCAACACATTTACGAACTAGCCTTTTCATATTTCTTGGAAAACTTCCTGCAATTGGTGTGAATGACTAAATGCTGTGCATTAAACATATAATATGATGTTGGCCAAATGATGAAGGTAACTGCCCAGGAATGTGCTTTTTAATTCAAAGGAAAAAGAAGAGAATGAGGAAGAAAAAGAAGGGCTTCCCCCTCAAAATCCCTGAAGCAGTCACCGGTAACGCTTCAGAAAGCTCGGGAGCACTGAATCAACCCAGCATCACACCCTCTCAGTGAAGCAAGAGAGGTTCCCAGAATTGCTATTGCTCCTGACAATAAGGGTTTCACTCAAGTTATCCATGAACCATGACCCCACAGCAATGGAGCCATCACCTTAGCACCTTAAGCTCAGGTAGTGGCAAATGGTCTCATCACTGGCTGGCTCAGAAAGACACATTTCAATGTGCAAAGGGTAAAGCAAATGGACTTTGGTCAGTTTAAGTCACTTACCCTTCCCATAGTACCCCATCAGTATTAATATGTAAATCCTCAAACAATGATTGACTTCTGCCATCAAAGAATTAGCCATTCTGGTTAGACCTTGAGACTTTACCCCTAAATGCACACCACTTAGAAAGGCTGCTAATAATAACATTGCCAGCACCAGAGGCAGAGTAGCCCTGGGCTCTTCACAGACTGAGAAGGTAAGGGGAACACTGGGAGTTCTTCATAGATCAGCTGCATAAAGAGCTTTCAAAAAAAAAAAGAGCTTTCATAGATAAAGAGTGGCACCCAACAATGAATGTTTCTGAAAACTGAACTTCTAAGAGCTGAGACATAGAACACTTACACGTGCCATGAGTCCAATTTTTCTAATATCTCTATGGTATCTGCCTGATCTGTCTCTGTATCTTCTATCTAATTATCTGTCTTTCTTATGATCTGCCTGTGTACCTTCTGTCTATCTATCTCATCTATGCATAATCTATGTGTACAACACATAAACTTAATTAACATTATGATCTTTCAGAGTCAAATAGACCTCGGTCTAGTGCTTCTGCTTTCTGATTTTCTATTATTTCTATAAACATTTTCCATTATTATTATTATTATCAGTCATTACTATGGGGAAAATATCAGGAAAGAACAAAAGAATTTAATGTTGTTTTTTAATTATTCACTTATTTTTAAATTATATTTTACTACAATATGTTCTATGCCTTAATCAAAACAGTCTGCATATCAAGATTCTATAAAACTCTTGCTAACTTTTTCCCCAGATTGACTTCAGAGCTCAATTATCTTTATCTTCACCCCTTATGTAACAAGATCTCAAATGTAAACCTCCACACCTAGACCTCGTTGACTTTTGATTTTCAACAGTAAACCATTTGAGAAAACAATAATTAAATTTCAGAACTAAATTTTAAAATAGAGCAAACGAACATAACAGACATCAACTGTAGAATTTATATTTTCCTTAGAAGTCAATGAAACTTTCTCGAGAATAGTCACATTTGGAACCATAATACAAGGAGAAGGGAGGGGAAGGGAAGGAAGTGGGGAGAAGATTAAGGGATGGGAAGAGGAAGAAGAGAGGAGGAGGAAGAGAGGGGAGGGGATTGAAATGGAGGTGAAAGAAGAGGAAAGGAGAGGAAGGAAGGGAGAGGGCAGAGAAGAGGAGGGGAGGAAAGAGGAGAGAGGAAGAGGAGAGATGGTGGAGGGGAAGGGAGAGGATAAGAAAGGGAAGAAGGGAGAAGGGGGAGAAAAGAAGGAAAGGAAAGGAGAACAGAGGAGATGGAGAGAAGGAGAGAAGAGGAGAAGGGAGAAGGGGGAGGGGAAGGGAGAGGAAAAGACAGGGGAAGGGATAGGAAGGTGGGAGGAGAGGAGAAGAGAGGGGAGGGGAGGGGAAGAGGAAGGGGAAGAGAAGGGAGGAGAAAGGAAGTGAGGAAAGAGGAGGGGAGAGGAGAGGATCTAATAAGCTAGGAGTTCATCTCTTCAATCCCAAGAATTGTGTTTGAACTTGAAACTGTATCATGAGGAGACCACACAGCTTCTCCCTTCCTTTCTACCTTATGTCATGAGCTTGTTCTCTTACTCATGGTATTTTACCACAGAACCCCACCCTCCATTTGTTCATGGAGTAAATAAACTAGTTTCAAGACACGTTGTCAGAAAGGCATACTCACCATTATGATTGTTGTCCATATCCTAAGAAGCTTTATTCTATACCATAACTTTTAAAGCACTGATTACGGTTCTAGCTAAGCTAGATGAAAGTCCTGCTGGAGAGACTTAACAGGACTCAGATCTGCCTCCAAGGGCTTGCCATTTTACAGACAAAGGTATCTTTTGTTAAATTTCACAGAATTAAACGTTATATTCCCTTTTAAATACTTAGAACCTCAAGAAAAGTTGTGTCTATGTCTCCTTTCAGAAGCTCACTTGATCAGTAAATTAGCACTTTGAAGGAGCCTGCACACTGGTAAGAGTACCTTCCCAAAAGGAAATAAACTAGAAGAAAAAAACCTTTATTTTTTCAAATATTGGATAAGAACACTACAGAAACAGATTTCAGAAGGACACTGAAGGAAATAGAAAGATACAGATTACAATAGGACTCTGAATTTTGTGAATTGAATTAAGCAAAGTAAGCCAGATCCAGAAACATAGAGGTTGCATGGTTTTCCTCATTTGTGTAGCTGGAATGTGCCTATAAATCTACCCCTTGGTATGCAAGGAGTTACAAATCAATTCACTGAAGTGCAGTAGACTCTATGGAGAAGTCAAATAGTGTAATTCTTTTAAAAGGCTAAGTCAAAGCCCAACAAAATCAGTACCAGGAAATGGGTACTTGTGAGAGAGAAGGGTGGAACCAAGAGGAGAGGGGTAGAAGAACAAGAGGGGTAAGAAGAATGCAAACAAGATTTCATTGTATACACCACAGAATTGAGAAATCCAAGAAGGAGGTGGATGAAGTGGGGGATGAAGATGTTGAAGTGGTGACAAGATGCCTTGTATTCATAAACTGCTTTGTTTTCTGGGAGTTTTTTTCTTCTTTTTTCTTTTCTTTCCTTTTTCTTTCTTTCTTTCTTTCTTTTTTTTTTGTCTGTCTATTGTGGTGCTTGAATTCCGGGCATAGGTACTGTCCCTCAGATCTCCAGCTCAAGGCTGGCACTCTACCACTTGAACCACAGCGTAACTTCCGGTTTTCTGGTGGCTTATTGGAGATAAAAGTCTCATGGACTTTTCTGCCCAGGCTAGCTTTGAACCGTGAAGCTTAGATATAGCCACCTTAGTAGCTAGGATTACAACAGGCATGAGCGGCACCTGGCATAAACTGCTTTATTAAATTGCAAAAAATAAAATTCAATACATAACCTAAAACTAAGGTAAGGAAAGGAAGGAGTAAGTTGAGAGGGGTGGAGGAGAAGGCTGAAAGGGGTGATGTTGATCAAGATGCACTGTACTCAGAAACTGCTTTGGTGAATGACAACTCCTTTGTACAACTACTTAAAGATTTATATATATATATATATATATATATATATATATATATATATGGAAAATGGCACACAGGGAAAAGAGGCAACTTCACACCTGGGGAAAAAAAACTTCTTGTTTTTGGTACTACTTCTTTTTTTTTAGGGGGGGGTCCGGTCCTGGGGCCTGAACTCTGGGCCTGGGCGCTGTCCCTCAGCTCTTCAGCTCAAGGCTAGTGCTCTACCGCTAGAGCCACAGCACCACTTCTGGCTTCTTTTTCTTTTTGCTTATGTGGTACTGAGGAATCGAACTCAGGGCCTCATGCATGCAAGGCAAGCGCTCTACCACTGAGCTACCTTCCCAGTCCTTTTGGTATTACTTCTGTTCAAAGAAGTATAATCTTAAAATTGACATTCAGCTAATTCCAAAAGTACCTACATCTATAGTATTACACAGAAAATGAGGCTGGCTAGCAAACAATAGGATGTCAACAATAGGAAGTTGAAGATCCTATTTCCTATGCTGGTTATATACAAGCCATTTTCCTGCTAGAGGAAACATGGTGGTGGTGGTGGTGGTGTAAATAATAATTATTTGTTGCTGCTAATTAGCAAGCACATATTGAATGTTATATAGTTGTCAAGCATGCTGCCAAACAAATCACATACATTAATTCAACTGTAACTTTAGTCTCACTGCCCTCTAGAGGACAGATTAAAATTCAGAAGAGTTGGATAAATGCCTGTTTAAATTTACCAAAAATTTAGGATAATTATTGCTAACTCTTCATGGTTACACATATTAATATGAGTTTGAAATAATACAGGAAACAGGCAACGCTGATGGTAAAGAGCCTGTCCCAGAAATGAGAAGACAGGAATAAATTAAATAAATAATAAATAAAATTGTAAGGTGACATTGTTACCCAAATGGTTTTGGAAAGAAAGAAAAACATTTGCCAAATTGCCACCAGCTGCATTTTATTTAGGAAATGGAAAATTACGGTTGCCCAGAAGAAAGAAAGCACTGCCCAGGTGACACACAGACATGGAAGACATCTTCAGATGAGGCCAAGGAACAGCTGATGCTCTTTCTTCCAAAAGCTGGAGTGCTGTCTGAGGATGGACCTCCTTCTGCACCTCCTGGATAGAAACAATGCAGCAGCCTCAGGAAGGATGCACCTCCATGCCAGGAATCTTGACAGGCAGATTACTGGATAGAGGGTGGAAAGAGTTCTTCAGAGCCAGATGAGGCTTGGAAGAGAAGATGGAGAGGTTGCCATGGAAGCAGGTAAGCCAGGTTCCTTTGTCTTTTCAGAGTCTTTATGAGTCCTGAAGGCATCACTTGCTCTTGGGTGGGCACTTTGGCTGCCAGGGTGTAGGGGGTTGCACAGAAGGGCATTTCTGCTCGCACTGCTGAGGTGGGCCTGGCTCAGGGCACTTTGGGGGTGGGCATGGCTCTGTGCACTTGGGAGGTGGGCACGGATCAGAGCACTTGGAGGGTGGGCACACAGGAGGAGGCTGGCAGGGCTGCTCGCACTGCTGCTGTTGATAAGACATCTTTCTATGTCTCAGACTCTGAAAGTAATCACATGACAGTGTGAACAAGAAAGGACACCACTGAAAAAGAAACCAAAGCTTGCAGAATGTCAGAAGATATGGCTTCTCTTTCTAAAAAATAGATTTCAATCTGTTGGCCCCATTTTTATAACTTTCTGTCTTCTCTCTTCCACCTTAGTGATTCCTATCATCAGCCATGAGAAACCCTCCTTCTGTCCTATGCCATTTCACCATGTCTGTTTGGGAGGGAAAAGGTGTTATTTGCAAGAAAATAATGCCTTCAAGAAAGATTGTCACATGTTCAGAATTAACCATCAATCTTTTGAGCGATTTCAAGCTCATTAATCATACCTTGTGAATTTCTAGGAGACTGATAACAGTACAAAGCAAAACTGATCCAGCAGCAAACCACATAGCTGCTTAAGACATGCATTTTGAAAGGACCAAGAAGAAGATATGTAAAAGAGAAAAACTTGTTCTGTACTTGAGGTGAAAAATCAACATGAACTTCCTTCTCTGTAGAGATGCCAAAATCACAAGCCAAAGCAAGAAAGAAAGATAAACGCTAACAATGTCATTGTGTGCCCCATTCCTAAGACTTTATTGATACATTACCATAATTTGAACCACAAGATTTGCTGTCTACAGAGCAAACTGGACCCCTCATAAAACCAACACAAGAGATATAAACTCAAGAAATCAGCCTCACCACTTTCTCCAAAGCAGAACAAAACCTGAGAACCAGGAGTATACATTTCAGGTATCAGACAATCTCTTTTAAAGGGCTTGCTGCCCCACCCAGGCAAAGTGGAGCTGCCTCACATTGGGCTGGCCCAACAACTTCCTAACCAAAATGCAAATCCATCTGTAACTGGCTTGACAGGGGCTCTGAAAAATGGGAAATTTCCTGGTCCAGGATATCCTCATTGGATTAAGTGCTTGTGACTCAGGGGTCCTTCCTTAGTGTTCAGTTTCAGTCACTGGTGGCAGTGGGGGGGATGCTCTAACTGGTGTTCAAAGGCTGTCTTTCTTCATGGAAGACAAAAATCTCCTTTTTCCCTTCAAGTTTCTCTGAATTTGATTCCAATTTAACACCTTTGCTCCACCTTCCTTGATGGCTTTTGTGTGGTAGCTGCACCCATTTATTTTCTTCTCTAATTTCCTCCTGCTATTTACCAGTATTCTAGAAGAAAGCACAAATCAGATACAAGAAAAGACCTGTAGTCTAGTCCCATTTCCATCATTGACAAGACCTGTGAGCACAGGTAGGGTAGCTCTCTCCCTAAGGTTGAATCTTTCTCTGTAAATAATGCATGCCTCTCTATGGGGTGCTAAAGGAGCTGAGCCACTTCTCGATGTTGTTCAGATGTTCACCTCCAGCTCTTTTCACACATATAGATTTGATCTGTGTTCTCGGCCTCTTTGCAGCTCTCTGTTTTGCCATTGGACAAGGTGATTCTCTCACCAAACAGATTTTTATTTCAAAATAGGATCCAGTTTCCTCTGATCTTATTCCCCCCCCTCATTTCCTTCCAGGATTTTTATTTGCATTCTTTCATTTAAGAAAAAGAACTCGGGTGGGGGGGTGAGAGATGAGGGGTATGGGAGGGGGAGATGGGAAGGGATGGTAAGGGAAAACAAAGGAGGAGGCAACAATGCTTGATATGAAATGTACTCATTAACATACCCATGTAATTGTAACCCTTCTGTATGGTATTTTCACAATAAAAAAAAGAAAGAAAGAAAAAGAACTCTTGAAAAACACCTTAAGGAAATAGGGAGATGAACAAAAAAGTAATGACAACCATTCATTCAAAATGTATTTCCTGATGCTGTCCCCTGTGATGTGCTTACAGTCCAGAGCACAATGCATAAATTTACCCCATGATATGCAAATAATCTAACATAGTTTGAGGAGGGAAAGGGGCCAGAGCATTAATACTCTGAAATATAGAAGGGGGAATATATTTTAGGGAAAACTGAATCATGGCACTCTTTCAATCCAATTCCATACAGATTTTAAGTCATTGAATAATTGTATGTTTTGAATTTACTTGCGTGCATATCAAAGCTGTCTTCTCCACAGGTCCTCCACCCATCTCCCCATGCTGTCTTATCCTCTTACAACAATAGAACAAATTGGAAGATTTGGCACAGCTTGGTCTTGCTCACTCAAGATGTATATTATCAATGCATTTGGTGGTGAGTCCTTTAACATCACTTTTATTTCTTCCCTCAGTCTGTAGGCATGGCTAAAAATTGTCTATAAAACATTTTAAATGACACTGCTAGAGTCTCTTCATCTTGGCCAAATAACCAGGAAGCTTTCTAGGAATGTGGCTTTACAAATTAAAGACAAAGAAGAAGACAATGAGGAAGAAGACATGGACGAGAAAAGACTCAAAAAATCCCTGAAGCTAATACCAGCTCTGCTACAGAAAGCACAAGAACACCAAGTCAACCAGTATCACACCCTCTCAGCAAGGCAGGGTAGGTTCCCGCAACCTACCCTGACAGTACAGGAAGGAAGGGCATAGGTCCAAAATAACATGTCTCTGATCCTACTATAATAGGATCATTACTTTAGCATCTACAGGTCAAAGGACTAAAAGTATTGTCATCTCTAGATGGTTCAGAGAAACTATTGCACATTACTATCTGCCAAAAGGGAAGCAAAAGTACTTAACCAAATGTAACTTGCTACTTCCTGTAGCCTCACATAAGTTCTAAAATATAAATCCTTTAGAGCAATAAATAAATAAATAATCCTTAGAGCAACGTCTAGTTTCTGCCATCTAGAATTTGAGAAAGGACACTACAAGGTCAGGTGAAACAAGCTTGCCAAATGACTAGAGTGTCAGCTAACACAAATTCAGTGAGCCCTTGAGAATCCTCCCTGTTTCCCACTCACAAAGCCTGCTCATCACCTGCTCAGATCAGATCATCCCTGTGAACTTGAGCACTCAGAGTCTCCTGCAGATCTGTTCCCTGAAGAGTTGTTACAAATGAAATGTGTCATCTGACATGCAAAACTTCCCCAGATTGAACAGTCAAAAGTTAAGAGACATGGAACACACACACACACACACACACACACACACACACACACACACTTTAGGTTCTTTCTATCTACATATTGAATGAAATTCACTTTTAAGGATCAAATAGTCCTAGGTTCAATTCTGCTATTTCTTCCTGGTTTTCTACTAGTTTTTATAAGTCATTACTATTATTTAAAAAAAAACAGGAAACAAAATTTTGAATCTTTTCTAATTCTTATCTCACTTTTCTCATATCTGACTCACATACTAAGAACAAACAGTCCCTGAACTTCAAGATTGTACAATAAATCATGTGACAAATAAATATAAGGAAATAGGAATTGTACTCAAATAGTATTTTTGGACATGTTCAAACAAATGATAACTGCACACCTCCAAGGATTTACACCTTCTGTCTTGGTGTGGGTCTTGAACTCAGAGTCTAGGCACTGCCCCTTAGTTTCTTGGTTCAAGGCTAGTGCTCTACCATTAGAGCCACAATTCTACTTCTGGCTTTTTTGGTAGTTTATTGGACATAAGAGTCTCATGGGCTTACCTGTCTGGGTTGGCTTCATACTGCAATGCTCAGATCTCAGCCTCCTGAGCAGCTGGGATTACAGGCATGACCCACTGTCAGCAGCTGCCTTTGCCTTAGTTACTTCATCATCTTCTCATAATCCTGATGGGTAAATCATAGAATGCATATATGATAGGAGTAAGATTATTAAATAACATGTTCTAGAAGAGTATTTAATGTCATCAATGATATATAAATGGTAATTAAATGTACTTAAATAGGATAAGATTTTGATTAACATATTTATAAAAAATAGGAACAACTCAAAACAATTTGTTAACAGTTATATTTGGCAGATGATTTTTGTTTTTTAATTTTCCTTTTCATGATATGGCCACCAGAGTGTTCATCCATCAATGATCAGATAAAGAAAATATGGTATGTAGCAGGATGAAACACACAGAAAGTCAAATATATTGCACAATTTCAATCATATTTGCAGTAAAATATTGATCTCAGAGAAGTGGATAGCTAATTAGTGATTACCAGGACTCAAGAGAGTTGAGAAGAGAAAGGATGATCAATGAATAGTAACAGTCAGATTGAGAACTCAGTTCTGGTATTCTGTTGAATGGTAGAGTTATTGTAGATAACAATAATGCATTTTTCCAGAAAGTTATACAAGGGCTGGGAAGTTGCCTCAGTGGTAGAGTTCTTGCCTTGCATGCATGAGGCCGTGGGTTCGATTCCTCAGCACCACATAAGCAGAAAACCCAGAAGTGATGCTGTGGCTCAAGTGGTAGAGCGCTAGCCTTGAGCTGAAGAGCTGAGGGACAGAGTCCAGGCCCAGAGTTCAGACCCCACAACCGGCCAAAAAAAAAATTATACAAGCAAGGATTTTAAATGTTTTCACCAAAAAGAAATGAAAAATATTTGAGATAATTGAAATGCTTACCCCAATTTGACCATTACAAGTTATATACATTCATTGGGAATCATGTAATCCCATAAATATATACAATATAATACAATGATATTCCTCCACGTGAGAATGAATTGGCTACTTGGATTATAAATGAGAACCAACTAGTTACTTTCTGCAAAAAACACACCTCACCTGCAAAGTCATAAATAGGCTAAAAGTGAAAAGATAAACATTTGTATCTAAGAAAAGGAAAGCTGAAGCAAGCTACAATAGGTAAATTCACATCTCTCAAAGCAGGACTCAAGCCAAAAGTAGAGGAGCTAAAGAAGTAAACAATAAAACAGTATTAGAAATCCATATTCCCAGAAAGCTGCAAGTAATGAAGTCTTTTTCTTACATGAGTGATTAACATAAATAATAAAACAATGCTATGCAAGCCCCAAAATAATTTTAAAAATCTGAGAAAGAAGAGTGGGCTGCTGGATAGGCTGCTTCGGCTTGGATAGGCTTAACCTGTCAATGGTAGCCTGTGAGGCATACATACAATCTCAAATAATATACTTAAAGTAGCTCATGTGGGTCAGCCCATGTGTACTAATTTTTGCAGTACCTCTTGGACCAAGGTTACAGTTTACTACAACTTGGCAGACTGAAGTCCATTTAAGGGAAGAAAGAAATGGCCCAGGTACATTCACTTCCAGAGAACCCACACCAATAGATCTTCCTTTCATCTGGATTCTGTATCTGCCATGACTTTGTGTCATCTGTATTTCAACTTGATACCAGGATAATGCTGTTCTTGTAAGATTAACAGGGAAGTGGAAAGTATTTCTCTGTTTTCTAAAGATCTCTTATAGTATTTGTCCTATTTCTGCCTTAAATGTTTGATCAAATTATTCAGCAAAATTATCTGGGCCTTGAGTTTCCTGGGGTAGGGCAGGTGGATACCTATAAGTAGTCTTCAAAGCACTGATTGAAGGTCTAGCTGAGCTTCTCTGGAAACCGTAACTGCTGCTGAAGAGAATTACCAGGACTCAGATCTGCCTCAAACGGCTTGTCATCAAACCTCACAGAAGAAGATGACATCTCCTTCTCATTCAAGCTATACTCCCTGTCTATATATTAAGAACCCCAAGAAAGAGTGTGCATATGCCTTCTTTCAGGAGCTTACTTAATTAATAAGCTGAGAACTTGGAAAACAGGGGCACAGCAGAGCAATTACTTTGCAAATCTACATGAACATTGTGTATATATGCCACACTTGCTTTATCTTTATTATTTAGTGAAAGACACTTAGGCTGGCTCCACAGTGTGGCTATTGTGAATAATGCTACTACTAACATGGGTGTACAGGTGTCTCTATTGTATCCTAAATTACAAATGTGGCACAATATAAGAGTATTAGTCATGAGGAAGAATGAAATTATGTTATTTTCAGAAAAAAGGATGGAACTAAAGTTCTTCATGTTTAGTTTTTTTAAAAACTTTCAAAGGGACAAAGATTGTATGCTTTCTCTCACCTAATATATATATATATATATATATATATATATATACTCATATATATGTAGATATATATTTAGAATCTAGACCTAAAATATATGTATGTATATTTTTTACATAACATGTATTCTGTATATAACATGAATGTAATTGTTGCACTGTTTAGGATAAGGGGAGAGGAGAAAAGCAGGAGAATTGTGGGAGTCAATTATATCAACATATATTGTGTATATATATGAAGATGGCATATTGACACCAACTAGAAGTTGAAAAATCAGTATGAGGTGAGATAGGAAAGGGGCCAGAATGGAGAATGGAGCTAATTTAATCAAAGTACACATGTGTATTGTGAAATCATATTATATAAATAGTACATGAAAAATGAAAATAAAAAGATAAGCTTTTCATGAAATTTCATTTTCTTCAGATTTCAATAAATCAACAGTACTTGGGATTCAATTTAGGCTCTCTTATTAGTTAGGCTTAACACTCTACCACTTGAGCCATGACCTCTACCTGTGGTTTTTAGGCCAGCCCCAGGTCATTGTCCTTCTTTGTGTGCTTCTGGGGTAACAGGAATACAGGCATGTGTGCTAGGCTATCAACTCTTGGAGATTTTTAAAATGTGGTCTCTGACATTATAGAAAGTAATTTCAGATGAGGACAATAATGATGGTACATTGAATCTTGTTACAGCCAAGAATTGGGAATGGTAGATAGAATGCAATTTCATATCTTGGAAACACACATACACATACAGTGCACACGCTCTTAGTCTGCAATATTACTTACAAAATGAGGTAAATTATAAAACAAATAAGAACAGAATATAAATGTAGGGAAGTTTTAAGATCTCATTTCTTTCCTATATATCCAAGTACATATCCAAGCAACTTTCTTGCTGAAGAAATTGTGTTGAAGAAGAGGAGGAGAAGGAGGAAGGGGGGGAGGAGGAAGAGGAGGAAGAAATGATTATTTGATCCTGTTAGTAATATACTACCTACTATACTATTTAGGTTCAGATATTGCACCACACACACACACATACACACACACACATTCCATGTTACATCAAATGTATGTTTTGATGTAAATATTAGTTTTCCAACTTAGTATTAGATAGATTGAAGTTCTAAGTGTTAGAAAAGTTGTTGATTGAGAGTTCAGAGGAAGATGGCAGAGCAAAAGCTGGAGGTTAAACAAGCTTTCGCATAGAAAGAAGTTTTAGTGTTTCAGTGAACAGTATTAGGCCAGAGAATCACACCACGTGTACCATCACAGTACAAAGAGTTTGGCCAGAGAGGGAAAATCCAGGCAAGGAGACAGCTCTCAGCACTTGCTGGTAACCAAGGCTGTGGCAGCTGCGGCGGCAACGGCTGTACTGCCATACCTACAACAAAGAGAGTCCCGGACAAAGGTACCAGACACAGTGGGCAGACCAGAGATGGCCCAGGAACCAAGATTCTGGCATGAGTAGAACCCTGACATCCTCCCTCCTTCTCAGGAAGCAGAGGAGAGAAGGCCGCCCCTCCCCCACCACCAGAGATCTCCATCCTTGATACTGACAAAGGCCTGGCTGAGCAGCTAGCTCCAACTCAGGCCTTGGAAGAAAACAAAAGAGTCATTTAGCAGGTCACAGGAACCTGACCTGACCTGCCAGGCTCAGCTCCACCCAGGGGAAAGTCACCCAGCCCAGGCAGAGAAAGCTCTGCCCCCAGAGAAGTGACTTTCTTCTCTGGGTAAACAGAGCCAGAGGCTGCCCCTCCCTACAGCAGCCTAGAAAATCAATTGAAATTCAGTAAACATAAACCCTGAGAATGGCTCCAGGCTGGGCTCTGTGAGTGTCTCAGGAGCTAGCCCCTTAGGGAAAAGCTACTGTCTGATGAAACTAGCCTCATCACAGCATCTCCAAACTAGAGGAAACAGCCATCTCCCTCTTTTGTGATACTCAAAGCAGATCCCCCTCCCACTGAACTAGCCTGGGAGGAGGATCACAAAATCCTGGGTAAAGCAGAGCGTTTTTCTGCCTGCTCAAACAAACTGACTTAAGAAACCAATCAAGCCACAGGACAACCAAACACCCCAAGCAGACCAGAGACTCCACCAAGAGACTGGTTATGGATACCGGGGAGATACAGGATCTTCCCATTCTCCCCTCCCCCACACACTAAAAAAGAAAAACAAAAGAACTCTTTTTTGTACCTTTTTTAATTTTTAATTTTTTTAAAAATTATTTTCTATTAATCTTTTTTCTTCTCATGATTTTTATTTTAGGTGTGTGTGTGTCTGTGTGTGTGTGTGTTTGTTTATCTCTTCTAGTTTTTTGGTCCTTTTTTAAAATTCTTTTCATTTTTTTCTTTCTTTCTTTTTTGAGTGACTTAATTGCTGTTCTGCTCATCTCCAGTTACATACCCGTCCTTGATTATTAGACCTTATACCCCATTGTGTACACAGTTAATCCAGAAACTTATTACTTAATTCACAACCTCTTAGGCTTAAATTCTTTAATAACAGAATTATCTCTTTATACTTACATAATTTTCAAGTAACTAATTTTAAGAATTTTTAGTTTTTAGTTTTTCATGTCTCCTTTCAATCCCTCTCCTCCTCTCATCCTATCCTTCTCTCAATATAATTTCTTTAAACTTACATAATTTTTAAGTGTTTCACTTTTAAATTTAAATTTTTGTTTTTCCATTTTTCCTTGTTTTTTTTTTTAATCACTCTCCTATCATTCTGACCAATCTATTTCCCTCTCTGCACTTAGGACTTGGTTAAATTTACTCTTTTACTTCTCCACATCCCTCTAATCCTATTTTCCCCACATTTCTCCCTAAACCTAATAATTTCTGGCTTGCCAAATTCTTCTTTGCTGTTCTTAGCCCATTAATCCATAGTTGTTTGATGTTGAAAAGACTGTATCTGTTGAACTAGATTGTTGTATCTGCAGCCATTTTGACTGTGCAACTACAGGACTTTGGTTGATGCTAGCCTTAAAATAGAGTTCTAGCACAAAATTGGTGTTACTTTCATACCAAATGAGCAGAACAAGCCAGAAAAACACAAGAAAAATGGCAAGTCCGGGTATCTCAACTCCCACTCATGATAATCAGGTGACAGAAAAGTTAATGAATAATCCAGAGGAGAGTTCCCAAAAAGCTCTACAAACACTACTGGTAAACATGGTGAATGAAAAGATTGAAAACCTGAAAAGGACTCAGTGTGAGTGTGATAAGGAGAGAGAGGAGGCAAACCAAAGATTAATACAGGAACATTGTGAGCATGAGGAAGCTACACAAAGATTGATACAAGAATTGCATGAGCAGGCTGAGAAAAGACAAAGAGAAACACAGGAACTGCATGAGCAGGCTGAGAACAATCAAAGAGAACTCCAGGAATTGCATGAACGTGAGGAAGCTAATCAAAGAGTAATACAGGAATTGCAAGAGCGGGATAAGAACATACGAAGATCAATAGAGGCATTCATGGAATCCACAAACAGACAGCTGAAAGAATTCAGGGAGACCACAAAGGGAATGCTGGATGGAGCCCAAAAGAAGGAATGGGAGTACAGGGAAACCATAACCAGTCAACTAAGTGATTTGAGAATAAACACTGAACACCAAATTAAGGAAGTAAAGAAGTTCATACAAGATCTAAAACAAAGCTCCAACAAAGATTTTGAAGCCATAAAAGCCGACCAATTAGAAGGAAAAGAAATACAAAACAAAGTAGAAAGTCTTGACAGTAGGTTAGACCATGCAGAAGATCAAATCTTGGGGATTGAAGACAGCCTAGATGTTATAGAGAGAGAACATACAACTATTCAATACAAATCCAAGAAATATGATAAATCTATTCAACATTTGGAAGACACCATCAGAAGGCCTAATCAGAAGATAATGGGTGTAGAGGAGCCCTGGAGACATAAGTTAATGGTCTAGGAAATTTGTTTAACAGGATCCTAGCAGAGAGCTTCCCAAACATGCAAAAAGATAGGCCTATTCAGACACAAGAAGCTTTTAGAACCCCAAATAGACCAGACCAGAACAAGACATCCCACCGTCACATTATAATCCACACAGGAGCAATTCAGACCAAGGAAAAGATCCTTAAAGTTGTCATGGAGAAAAGATCAATCACCTATAAAGGGAAACCAATTAGAATCACCTCAGATTTCTCAGCAGAGACAATCAAAGCAAGAAGAGCCTAGAATGATGTAAGCCATGCCCTAAAGACAAACAACTGTCAACCAAGAATACTGTACCCAGCTAAACTCTCCTTCATAACAAAAGGTCAAATAAAAAGCTTGCATAGCAAAGAAAATCTAAAACAACGTATCTCCACCAAACCAGCCCAGATGTCCTACACATAGAAAACCAAGACCACCATAAAGGCCAAGAAACCACACCCAAACTGAGAATCCAAAAACCATAGGAAGAACCCAGTAGCTGCAGCCCCCAAGAAGATGGATAACATGGCAGGAAATCCCAAACAACTCGAAGTCCTTACTCAAAATTAACGGACATCACTTTCCAATTAAGTGACATAGACTTTCTAGTTGGATTAAAAAGCAAGATCCTTCTATCTGCTGCCTTCAGGAGTCACACCTTGCCCATAAAAACAAACACATTTTGAAAGTGAATGGCTGGAACAATATCTACCAAGCAAATGGCCCCCATAAACGGGCGGGAGTTGCAATCCTAATATCATATAAAAGAGACTTCAAATTAAAATTAATGAGAAGAGATAAACAAGGTTGCTACATACTAATTAAGGGAACTCTCCTTCAGGAGGGTATTACAATTGTAAATATCTATTCACCAAACAATGGAGCACCCAAATTTGTCCAAATAACACTACTTTCCCTCAAAGCTCACATAGATCCAAAGACAATAATTGTTGGGGATTTTAACACACTACTATTCCCACTAGATAGATCAACTCGGCAAAAACTCAACAAAGAAACCACAGATCTAAACAACTGCATAGATCAACTACATTTAACAGACATCTACCAAATAGTTCAGCCAGCAGCGTCAGAATACACGTTTTTCTCAGCAGCACACAGAACATTTTTCAAAATAGACCACATTTTAGGTCACAAAGCTAACTTGTCCAAATTCAGAAACATTGAAGTTATACCTTGCATTCTCTCAGATCACAAGGAAATAAAATTAGAACTCAACACCAAAAGACACCAAAGAAACTCCTGTAACACATGGAGGCTGAACAGCACACTGTTGAATCACCAATGGGTCATGGAAGAGATTAGAATGGAAATTCAAATGTTCATGATATTCAACAAAAATAAACACACAAATTCCAGCTCATTTGGGACACAGCAAAGGCAGTACTCAGAGGCAAGTTTATAGCTCTGAGTAACTACATCAACAAATTGGAGAGATCTGAAACCAACAATTTAATGAGACATCTGAGCCTCCTTGAAAAAGAGCAGCAAGATAAACCCCAATCTAGTAGATGGAAAGAAATCATTAAAATTAAATCAGAATTAAATGAATTAGAATAAAAAAACCATAGAATTAACAAAACAAAGAGTTGGTTCTTTGAAAAAATTAACAAAATTGACAAACCCTTAGCAAATCTTATCAGAAAAAAAGAGAACACATCCAAATAATATAAACTCAGAGATGAGAATGGAAACATCACCACAGAAACAACCAAGATTCAGAATATTATAAGGGAATACTTCTCAAACCTGTATGCTAATAAGTTGGAGAACTTGGCACAAATGGACCTTTTCCTAGCAAATATCGACATGCCGAAAATAAACCAAGATGAATTAAACCATCTTAACAGGCCCATATCAAGCATTGAAAAGGAAATAGCAAAAAGAGACCTCCAATCTAAGAAAAGCCCAGGACCAGATGGATTTACAGTGGAATTCTACAAGGTTTTCAACGCAGAGCTCACACCAATACTCCTCCAACTCTTCAATGAAATTGAAAGAGAAAGTTCACTACAGAACTCATTTTATGAAGCCATCATAACCCTCATCCCCAAACCAGGCAGGGACTCATCAAAGAAAGAGAACTATAGACCTATTTCTTTTGATGAACATTGATGCAAAACTTCTCAACAAAATTTTGGCCAATTGATTTCAACAATTAATCCAAAAAATCATACACCACGATCAAACAGGATTCACTTCAGGGATGCAAAGCTGGTTCAATATACATAAATCAATTAATATAACTCATCACATCAACAAGAGCAAGGATAAGAACCACATGGTTATCTCAATAGATGCAGAAAAAGCATTTGACAAGATCCAACACCCCTTTATGATGAAGGCTCTGGAAAAAGTAGGAATCCAGGGAACATTCCTCAATACAGTAAAGGCTGTATATGACAAACCTACAGCCAGCATTCTACTTAATGTTGAAAAACTAAAACCATTTCCTCTTCACTCAGGAACAAAACAAGGATGTCCACTCTCTCCACTTTTCTTCAATTTAGTATTAGAATGCCTAGCTACAGCAATAAGACAAGATGCAAACATAAAAGGGATCCAAGTAGGGAAAGATGAAGTAAAAGTCTCCTTCTTTGCAGATGACATGATCTTGTATTTAAAGAATCCCATAGACTCCACTCCCAAATTGCTCAAGCTGATTCAAAACTGTGGCAAAGTAGCAGGGTATACAATTAATCCTCAAAAATCAATGGCTTTGGGCTGGGAAGGTAGCTCAGTGGTAGAGTGCTTGCCTTGCATGCATGAGACCCTGGGTTCAATTCCTCAGCACTACATAAACAGAAAAAACCAGAAGTGGAGCTGTGAGCTCAAACAGTCGAGTGCTTGCCTTAAGTTCAAGAGCTAAGGGACAGCGCCTAGGCCCAGAGTTCAGGTCGAAGACCGGCAAAAAAAAAAAAATCAATGGCTTTTCTGTATGCCAACAATGAGAAAAGCATGGCTGAAATCAGGAAAGCAACTCCTTTTGTAATGGCCCCACAAAAATAAAATACCTAGGAATTAACTTAACCAAAGAAGTGAAGGATCTCTATGATGAAAACTTTAAAAACCTGAAAAAGGAAATCAAAACAGAACTAAGGAAGTAGAAAAACCTCCCATGTTCCTGGATTGGAAGGATCAACATCGTGAAAATTGCAATACTTCCCAAGGCAATCTACAAATCCAATGCAATACCTATCAATATTCCAACCTCATTCTTCAAGGAAATAGAAGAGGCAGTCCAAAAATTCATATGGAACAATAAAAGACCCCAAGTAGCAAAAACTATCCTTAACAGAAAGAACAGTGCTGGATGAATAGTAATACCAAATTTCAAACTCTACTACAAAGCCACAGGCCGAAATTTTCTTAATAGAGACACAGAAACACACAAATTAAGCAAAGGTTGTACAAATGGGATTGCATGAAATTGCAGAGCTTGTGTATGGCAAAGGACATAGGTAGCGAGAGCAATAGAAAGCCCACGGATTGGGAGAAGATCTTCACTAGCCATACAACAGACAAGGGTCTCATATCTAAAATATACCTGGAACTCAAAAAAATTAAATCCCCCAACAACAAATCCTCAAAGAAACAACTGCCCAATATATAAGTCGGCTAAAGACTTAAAGAGAAACTTCTCTGAAGAGGAAAGAAGGATGGCCAATAGACACATGAAGAAATGCTCAACCTCCCTAGCCTTAAAAGAAATGCAAATCAAAAAAACCATTGAGGTTCCACCTCATCCCAGTTAGAATGGCTATAATCAAGAACTCTAATAACAACAGATGCTGGAGAGGATGTGAACAGAAGGGAACCCTACTGCATTGTTGGTGGGAGTGTAAACTTGTTCAACCACTTTGGAAAGTAGTAGTATGGAGGTTTCTCAAAAGACTTCACATAGAGCTCCCCTATGACCCAGCAATGTCACTTTTGGACATTTACCCAAATGATCACAAACAAGTCCATACTAAGGCTACCAGCACAACTATATTTATTGCAGCATTATTTACCATAGCTAAGTCATGGAACCAACCCAGATGCCCCTCAGTAGATGAATAGATCAAGAAAATGTGGTATATATACTCAATGGAATTCTATGCCTCCATCAGAAAGAATGACATCTCTCCATTTGTTAGGAAATGGAAAGACTTGGAAAAATTTACATTAAGTGAAGTAAGCGAGGCCCAATGAGACATAGGTCCCACAGTTTCCCTTATTTGCAATAACTACTATATGTCTGAAACAAGCAGAAACAGATAAGTTGATGTTAGGTGAAATGAAGCCCAAGATAAAGACTCAAAATGTTTTCTTCTTTCTTGCTATTGTTTCTAACATATTCATAAGATGATTTCTTTGTTGCTTTGTATGTACCTTCCCCATGGTATAACTCCTGTTTTCACTGTATTTGATGTTGGTATAATTTGTGGAGGGGAAGGGAAAAAACAAGTTATTTAAATAGGGATACAGGTGGACCCATTGCAACAATGAGAGGTACAAGACATTATGTCAAAAACCAAACTTTACATCTTTGGCTGGGGGTGGGGGTGTTGGAGTGGGGAAGAGATGGGAAGGGATGGGAAGGGGAAACAAAGAGGGGGCAACAATGGTTGATAAGAAATGTACTCATTATCTTGCCCGTGCAATTGTAACCCCTCTGTATTTTCACAATTAAAAAAAAGTAAAGTTGATGCTCAAAACAAACATTAAGGATAATAATAAAAATAATAATAAACAATCTCTCATATGACCTAAAATTAAGACAACTCAAGACAATTCTAACCTTGAAAGTCAGACCTAGAGATCAAAGAGGCCAAAGGAACAGAGAAATACAACAACCCAATATGATGATGCTAATAAATGAAGGAAAACATTTATGCCATCATCAGACAATGCACTTTATTCAGTTCCTGAAAGAAGAGTTACAGATGCCCAAGTGGTGGAAATTCCTGCCCAGGTGACACACAGACTTGAGAGACATCCTCTAATGACACCAGAGAGACACCTTCTGTTCTTCCTGCTGAAGGCCTGGAATACTGGCTCTGGTGAGGATGAGCCTTGTTCAGCCACCTCCTGGACAGTGGCAGCATGACAGCCTCTCATTGTCAGGAATCATCATAGGCAGGTTACAGGATAAACAGGGAATGAAGCAGGTTGTTCTGTATCCAGGACAGGCTTTGAAGAGAAGATGGAGAGGTTGCCATGGAAGCAGGTAGGCCAGTTTCCCTTATCTTTTCATAATCCTGATGACTCCTGAAGCCATCACTTGCTCTTGGGTGGGTACGCTGGCTGCCAGGGTGTGGGAGGCTGCACAGGAGGGCATTTCTGCTGGCACTGCTGAGGTGGGCATGGCTCAGGGCACTTTGGAGGTGGACACGGCTCAGGGCACTTTGGGGGTAGGCATGGCTCAGGGCACTTTGGGGGTGGGCACGGCTCAGGGCACTTTGGAGGTGGACACGGCTCAGGGCACTTTGGGGGTGGGCATGGCTCAGGGCACTTTGGGGGCAGACACACAGGAGGAGGCTGGCAGGGCTGCTTGCACTGCTGCTGTTGATAAGACATTCTTCTGGAGTGTCTGAATCTGAAAAAAGAATCATCACAATGTTCACAGTAAAAGAAGTCCATAGAGAAAGAAGCCACAGCTTATAGAATAGCAGGGGATATTACTCTTTCTCCAAGAAAATAGTTAAAGCTCTCAATTCCTTTTTTTAAAATCACTTCCCGGATTCTCATTTCCATTTTAAATATTTGTAACATCAACTCCAGAAAACCCTATTTGTTGACTCACGCTATTTTCCAAATAAAATATCTCTGTTCTAAATAAAATTTCTCTGTTCCAAATAGCCAAGTAAAGTTATATTATAAGAAAAATATCTTCAAGAAAGATGATCACAAGTTCAGAAATATTAGGCAAAGATCTACTGCCATAATAAGCAATTCCTACTACCATTCTAAAGTCCCAGTTGATGGATTGAACTATGAAAAAAGGGTTTCTCTATAATAATTCAAGAGTCTCCCACTTGCTTAAGTAATAAGCTTTGAAGCTGGGCATAGGTGGCTCACACTTACAATCCTAGCTGCTCAGGAGGCTGATATCTAAGGATCATGGTTCAAAAAGAGCCTGAGCAGAAAAACCTATGAGACTCTTCAATTAATACCAAAAAAGAAAAAAAACCAGAAGAGGAGCTGAGGCTTAAGTGGTAGAACACTAGTGTTCAGCAAAGAAGCTAAGAAAAAAAGACGAAAGAGAGAGACAGAGAGAGAGAAAGAAAAAGAGCAGAAAAGCAAGGAAGGAAGGAAGGAGAGAAAGAGAGGGAGGAGAGAAAGGGAGGGAGGAAAGAAGGAAAGGAAGAAAGAAGACTGAAAGAAATACAGAATTGTGGAAAATGGAAAACTAATTTCCTTTTCAATTCTCTGGGTCCTTTTTTGATTCATGGAATGCCATGCTTTGTAACAAGCAAGAGAAAACCAATCCAAATCCAGTTCCTCATTCCTGAATTTCCATCAACAAAGCGACATCCATCCAATGATTATAATTTGGACCTACCAAACTTGCCACCTTCAGAGGATATTTAACACCTAGTAATGAGACAGACAGACAGACAGAGTCAAAAAATAAGACTCACCAAGCTCTCAAAGTAGTATAGACTTGAATACCAAGAGTGCAAAATCAAGTGTCAGAGGACTCTTTATAGGGCTTACTGTCCCACAAAAGGAAGCAGAGCAGCCTAAAGCTGGGCTGGCCCAACAATTTCCTCACTAAAATGCAAATCCTCCCCTAACAGGCTTGACAGGGACTCTGAATACCTGCAAGTTTCCCACTCCAGAATATCCTCACTGAATTAAGCACTTGTGACTCAGAGGCCCTTCCTTAGTGCTCAGGTGCTGTCGCTGATGACTGGGTGAATCGGGGGATTCTCTGATGGTCAAAGGCTATCCCCTTTCTTGATGGAGAACCAAGAGCCCTTTCTTATAACTTCTCCAATTCTTCAAACTGCCTGACCTCTTTGTTCCACTTTAGCTAACTACCATTGTTTGACACCTAAATCTCTTTCTTTTGTGTCAGTTTTGGGGCTTAAACTCAGGGCCTGGGCACTGTCTCTGAGCTCCTTCACTAAAGGCTACTGTTCTACCACTTTGAACCATACTTCTACTTCTGGTTTTCTGGGGGTTAATTGGAGATAGAAGTCTCACAGACTTTTCTACCAGGGCTGACTTTAACCTTGAGCCTCAGATCTCTGCCTTACAAATGGCTACGGTTCCAGGTGTGAACCATGGGGGACCAACAGCCTTTTGAATGTACTTTTTATAACCACATGAAAGAAAAAATAAAAAATTAAAATAACAAGCATCACTATAGCTCACCCTATAATCCTACTTACATGAAAAACAAAAGTGAGAAGACTGTAGTCCAAGTTCAGACTCAGACAAAAATGAAGACCCTATCTGAAAAATAGCTAAGGCATAGCTCAGATGGTAGAGCACCTGCCTGTCAATAGCAACTCCCTGAGTCCAAACCCTAATACTGCCAAAGAATATCATAATAATTATAAACACCACAGACAGTTTAAAAGTGACCAAGATTCATAGACTCACAACATCATATACAAGTGGTCAGAAGTCAATCTGAGAATGAGGGAAGGGAACACTTAAACTCTGAAATCTTAAGAGAAATAGGAAGTTAGGCCAATCTCATATGGTGGTTTTCTCTCGCTCTTTACAAACACATTTAAGTGTTTCAAAGATGGTATTTTAAAGCTTTGTTTATATGCATGCTTATTCTCCCTCACTCATGAGCAATTCCCTCCACTTTACCTGCTACATTGTCCTCTTACTACACCCACACTGAACCAGACCCACAAGAGGGACACCCGGAAGTACACAGAAATGTGATCCATTTGGTACATCTCATCCTTCAAGCCATTATTGATGCATTTTGGGGCTAGTCCTTTCATATCATGAACTCTTCCCAAAATCTGCAGGCTGCCTAAATAAGGTACATTAAACATTTACAGAGATGTTCCTAGAGCCTCCTTCTCCAGGCCAAATATTAAGGAAGCTTCCATAAACACACACACAGAGAGAGAGAGAGAGAGAGAGAGAGAGTGTATGCCAGTTCAGAGCTTGAACTCAAGACCTTGGCTCTGTCTCTGATCATTTTTGCTCAAGGCAAGCACTCTGCCACTTAAGCCACAGCTCCAGCTCCAGCTTCTTGGTAGTTAACTGGACATAAGAGTCTCAGGCTGGGAAGGTGGCTCAGTGCTAAAGTGCTTGCCTTGTATGCCTGAGGCCCTGGGTTCGATTCCTCAGCACCACATAAGCAAAAAGAAAAAAGCCGGAAGTGGCGCTGTGGCTCAAGTGGTAGCACGCTAGCCTTGAGCTGAAGAGCTGAGGGACAGCGTCCAGGACCAGAGTTCAGGCCCCACGACCCGACCCAAAAAAATAAACTGTCTCACGACCTTCCTGCCCAAGATGGCCTCAAACCACAATCCTCAGATCTCTGCCTCTTCAGTAGCTAGAATTATAGGCTTGAGACACCAGCACCTATCATGTGATCTTTAAGTCGAAAAGAGAACAGGGAAGATGAAAGATTCAAAATCTCTGATCCTATCCCCATCAGTTATGATAAAGAACCAAGATTACTGAGTCAACCCAATATCACATCCTGTTGGTGAAGTTAGTCAGGTTCCTAGAACTGTCATTGTTTCTGACAATAAGAAAGAGATTATGAGTAAGATCACCACTAGCCATGACACTATCAGAACAGAGCAATCACTTTAGCACATTGAGACCAGGTGCTTACTAACTAGATAGTTCACATGCCAAAAAGTCAAATGGAAAACTGAAGGGACTTATTCGATAGGTCACTTACTACTCCACATAGCCTCAAAGCAGAACTAAAACATAAATCCTTAGAGGAATGTCCGACCGCTTTCATCAAAACTTTGAGAAGTAAATGGCTAGACAAGAATACAGTGTCCAAAATCATATTAAGTGAAGTAAGCCAGACCAAAAGAAATATAGGTCCCATTTGCAATAACTAGTAACATCTAGGATAATATTATCAGATGAGCAGAGTAGCTCAAAAGCTATGTGAATATGACCATATAAGATGATGCTAAATGAAATGAACCACAAGATAGGGACACAAGAGGTTTTCTTTGTTGTTGTTGTTTTAGTATACTATGTAATTTTTTCTTCCATTTGTATGTTCTTTCCCTTATGTATATCCCCTGTTGCCACTGTATTGGTACCGTAATTTTGTATATATACATTTATCTAATTTAGGGAGGGGAAGGGGAATAGCAAACTGCCGAAACAAGGACACAGGATGACCCATTGCAACAATGATGCTCATAAGACACTATGTTGGAAATGATCTTTACAACTTCATCCGGGGGAGGGAGACGTGAGGGGAGAAGCAAGGGGAGAAGAGAGAAGTGAGGGAAGGGATGGTAGGGGAAAAAAACAAAGGAGGGTGTAACAATGATCAACAAGAAATGTATCCATTACTTACTCATACAACTGTAAACCCTCTGTATGGCACCTTTGCAATAACATAAAATGAAAAAAAAAAGAATACACTGTCCACTAGCAAATTTTTGCTGTAGCTTGAAACTCTACTTCACATATTCTGAAAATCTGCACCCCCCCCCCAGAAAGGAAAAGTCAGGACAGCCATAGACACTTCATAGACTGATGCAGTAAACCTGAACATGACAGAATACACCTTATAGATCAGTTTCACGAAGGCTGCCACCCATGAAGAGTAGTGCCCAACAATCGTATAAGTTTGGACATCCAAGATCTAAGCATGGAAGGACATTCTAGGTACGATTGGTAGATTGTTAAGTTTCTTCTATGTGACTCCAAGTACCATATTCCAGAAGGGGGAAAAAGTCAGAAATCAAGAAAGGGTTAACAGGACAGCCAAAAGCACATGGGAGCAGAAAGGTGATACAGAGAAACACATGAAAGATCCATGCTATAACTCTTCCTCTGAAAAAAGAACAGGAACCAGAAGCTATGACCACAAGGTAAGCCAGGCAGCAGACAAGCAGACAGCAGACTGGCACATCTACCACAGGAGAAGCTACACTTCTTGCAAGCCTTGCAATCCAGGGTGAAAAACACATCCAGGGAGGGAATTTGTAGTGACAGTGTCTCCTCCTGCATGGCAGCCAGAATTGGAAATTAAATCCATTTGATGGTTCCCACATCTTAGATGTATAGCCAGAAAGCAGCTAGAAAAGGGAACCATTACATAATACTGAGCTTCCCCAGAAACCTGAAATCTGTAAGCAAAGGAGTTGGGACACTCTAACACAATGTCTCAATGGAGATGACCACAAGAGAGCAGACATGAAGACTGTAAAGAAGTCGAGGAATCTAGGGAGAACCATCTCCCATTCTTGGCCATTTTTTTCAACTTTAATGTGTTACAATACTTTTAGCATTTTTTTCACTTTAATTTTTTTTTCTTTAATTTTTTTTAGCCAAGTGTCAGCAACTCATGCCTATAATCCTAAACTACTCAGGAGGCTAACAGAAATCTGAGGATCATAGTTGAAAGCCAGCCCAAGCTGGAAAGTATGAGACACTTATCTCCAATTATACACCAAAAAGTTGGAAGTGAGGTATGATAGAGTGCTAACCTTGGGGGAAATACCTTAGGAACAGTGTGAGTTCAAGCCCTAGGATCTGAAAGAAAATGTGTGTTTTCATTTATTCCTTTTCCTACATTTATCTCTCTCTCTCTCTCTCTCTCTCTGTTTCCCTATCTCCTCTGTCTCTCTCTCCTTTCTCTGATTATGTGTCTCTGTCTCTCTCTCTGCCTGTCTGTCTCTCTGGCACTCTGAATCTCTCTGCCTCTCTCTGTCTCTGTCTCTGTATCTCTCTCTCTCTGTTTCTGTCTCTCTCTGTCTCTCTGTGTCTATGTCTGTGTCTCTCTCTGTGTCTCCCTCTGTGTCTCTGTCTCTGTCTCTGTCTGTCTGTCTGTCTCTCTCTCTCTCTCTCTCTTTTTCTCTTTATGGTCTCATTACAAAACTAAGGTTGCTATAGCACCTTCTAGATAGCCCAAGCTAGTCTGGAACTAATCCTGCTTCAACCTCGAAAGTGTACAGATTACTGGTATATGCTACTACATCGGTGATCAATGTTGTCTCACTTATTATTACTTTTATTTATTACTTTCATATTTAGGAATTTTAATAATAATAGTAATAACCAGTTGGACAATTGGCCATGTCACATACATTTTTATCCCCACCTTCAAAATTCTTCTCATTTCTCTTTCAGGGTGCATATTCAGACTTACAAAGCTGCAATAGCTTGTTTGCTAAGTCCCAGTAACTTTGCAAATTTGAATACAAATTGAAAACCCAATACTTTTTCAAATGTAGTTCCAGATCTCCCCAGAAATTAACACTGATTGTGAGCCTGAACTAGGGTGAAAGAAGGATTGAATATGTACATGTGACTATAATATGACATATAACAAAATAAGATGTTTAGCTAACTGAACCCCAAGATAGGGACATGAGTGTTTTTTTTTATTTCTTGCTATTGTTTTTAACATATTTATAAGGTGCCATGTAATTTTTTTGTTGTTTTGTATGTTCCTCCCCCAGAGTGTAACCAGTTTTCACTGTATTTGATGTCCATATAATTTGAGGAGGGAAAGGGGAAAAATGTTTAAATAGGGATACAGGTTGACCCATTGTAACAATAAGATGTACAAGACACTATGTTGAAAAACGAACTTTACAATTTGAGGAGGGAGTGTAGTTGTGGAGGTAGGAGGAAGGGATGGCAGGGGAATAACAAAGGAGGAGGCAACAATGCTTGATAAGAAATGTACTCATTATCTTGCTCATGTAATTGTAACCCCTCTGTACAGCATTTTCACAATAAAAACTTATTTAAAAATAAAGGAGGATTGAAATAGATCAAAATGATAATTGTACTTCTAATGAAGTACAATTGCAAATAAAGAAGATGTTTATATTGATAACAACAAATGTATTTTATTCAGGAAATGAAAGAAGAGCTAGAATCTCCCAAGTGGTGGACATTTTGCCCAGGTCACAGACAGCAATGGAAGACATCATCTGTTGACATCAGGCAGAGAGAAGTCTCACTTTTTACAAAGGCTTGAAAGGTTGGCATTGCTGATGATGACCTTTCCTCAGCCACCTGTTGGACAATAACAGAGTGGCAACTTCAGGAAGGAAGTCTCTTGTTGCCAGGATAAAAGATACAAGATTTCATAGTACAGGAGAAAGGATAGAGAAAGTTCTTCTGCATTCAGAATGGGCTTTGAAGAGAAGATGGAGAGGTTGCCATGGAAGCAAGTGATCCGGTTTCCTTTGTCTTTTCATAATCCTGATGAATCCTGAAGCCATCACTTGCTCTTGGGTGGGCACTTTGGCTGCCAGGGTGTGGGAGGCTGCACAGGAGGGCATTTCTGCTGGCACTGCTGAGGTGGACACGGCTCAGGGCACTTTGGGGGTGGGCATGGCTCAGGGCACTTTGGAGGTGGACACAGCTCAGGGCACTTTGGGGGTGGACACGGCTCAGGGCACTTTGGAGGTGGGCATGGCTCAGGGTACTTTGGAGGTGGGCATGGCTCAGGGCACTTTGGGGGCAGACACACAGGAGGAGGTTGGCAGGTCTGCTTGCACTGCTGCTGTTGGTATGACATCTTTCTGCAGTCTCAGAATCTGAAACAAAGCACATGACAGTGTTTACAAGAAGGGACTCCCTTAGAGAAAGAAGAAAAAGCATACAGAATGTCACAGGCTATGACTTGTTAATTCTGCATTGGAAAACATTCCTTATATCATGCTATTTTTCCAGGTCAAAAAAAAATAAATCTGTGGTCCAAAGCACTAAGCAGTGTTTGAATGAAAATAATGCATTCAAGAGAGGACTTCAAATTTCAAAGATCCTGGGTAATCTCATTAGCAATTTCTTTCTCCTTATGTCTTAGAAAGTCCCAGTATGCTGAGAGAAGTATATGCAAAGGGCTGTCCCAGGAAGATTGTTCCCCTGCTTCAGAAAAAGTCCTTAAAAGAAACAAAAAAGCTGGGCACCTGTGGCTAACACCTCTAATCCTAGCTACTAAGGAGGCTGAGATGTGAGGATCACTGTTCAAAGCCAGCCTGGGCAGGAAAGTCATCTCCAATAAACCACCAGAAAACTAGAAGTGGCACTGTAGCTCAAGTGGTAGAGTGCTCGACTTGAGCTAAGAGCTAAGGGACAGCACCCAGGCCCAGAGTTCAAGGACCACCACTGACAAAAAAAAAACACAACAAAAAGACATTAATATATAGATATATATACATATGTATATAGTTCTTCCCTCTTCTTCAAATAAGTTTTCCCCTTATTTAATTTTTATATGAATATCAAACTATTTAACAAAGAAAAGCAAAAGAAATCTAGCATATAATATTGTATGTCAATCCTAAATTCCATTTTTTAAAAATGGTAATATCCTTGTCAGGCATTGGTGGTGGCACACCCCAATAATCCTAGCTACTCAGGAGACTGAAATCTGACAATTGTGGTTCAAAGCCAGCCCACACAGGAAAGTCTCTGAGAATCTTATCTCCCAAAACCAGCCAAAAGCTAGAAATAGAGCTGTGGTTCAAGTGGTAAATCATCAGCCTTGAGCAAAAAATTTCAGGGACAGTGCCCAGGCCCTGAGTTCAAGCATCAGAACACATGAAGAAAGGAAGTCTCTGAATTTGCATCTAACAAACACAGTGTCTCCAGATTAAATTCAATACCGCCTTGGGCCAAAATAAGAAAATCTCAAGAACTAAGACTCACCAAGTGCTCCAAAGTGGATCAGGACTGGAATACCAGAAGTGTAGAAGCCATGCATCAGAGGACCTTTTTATAGGGCTTGCTGCCCCACCCAGGGGAAGTGGAGATGCCTAAAACTGGACAAGCCCAACAATTTCCTAACCAAAATGCAAATCTATCCATAACTGGCTTGACAGGGACTCTGAAAAATACACAATTTCCTGCTCTGGGATATCCTCATTGGGTTAAGTCCTTATGACCCTGAGATCATCAGCTCTTGGTTCCAGTCATTGATAGAGCCTCTGAGTGGGTGCTAATGACTGTGAGCCAAGACTCAACCATTTTCAGGTCTCCATGGTTTTCTTCGTGAACAGAACACTTGAGCTGTCTTCCTCAGAGAAGCACTTCTCTTCCAGGGTAGATTTGGATATCAGAGTGGGATTCAGTCTCTGTATGCTCTTCCTCCATGTTTCCTTCAGGATCTGTTTGTTTTTTTTTTCAAAGATACTACATAATTTTCTTTCTCTGACACTCGGGGGTTGTTATGAAAACCTTTCATTTATAATAAAAGTATACTAAATGAGGTGAGACTAGAAAAAAAAAGCAAGTATTCATTCCAAATCATGGTCCACCACTGATGTTCCCAATAGTACAAAAAAGATGGAAAGACTCATACCTCATATGCAAATAAGAGTAGATTGAAACTCTTGGCAAGGGAAGAGGGAAATCTATGGGGAAGAGTTACAACTTTGGACAATCTTATATGATGGCTTTCTCTAAATGCATTTTATGCTTTGAAAGACAGTTATTTTAAGATGTTTAAAGAAAAAAAAACACTGGAACATAATAAAATATCCAGGTCTCTAGGCATTCACACAGAGTGAGACCAAATGAGGATATTCTAAGAGAGGATCAAAAAGTCAAAATGGCTATGTGCATCCGACAATATAAAATAAGATTTATCAAAATGAACTCCAGGCAATGAACACAAGAGGTTAGTTTTTTCCCTTATTGCTGTTTTGTTTTCATTTCGTTTTGTTTTCTTTGTTTGTTTATCTGTCTTTGGTAGGGAAACAGCAACACAGAAATGAAGGAGAAAAGGGTGAACTATAGCAGTGGTAATCCCTCGACACTAGGTTGAAAATGTTATACAATTTGTGGGTAGGGATGGGAAGGAAAACTGAGAGAGGGTGAAAGAAGAGGTAATATTGTTCAAAAGAAAGGTGCTCTTTATCTCACTTATATAAGTGTAACCCCTCTGTATATCACCTTTACAATAACAATAAATAAATTTTAAAAATATTGTTTGGTGTTTTTTGTATAATCTCCCCACTCTGCTCCAATTACTACACTGTCTTCTTATTGCGCACTTATATTTACATATAAAAGTCAATCCGGACATGTTATCAACACATTTACGAACTAGCCTTTTCATATTTCTTGGAAAACTTCTTGCAATTGGTGTGAATGACTAAATGCTGTGCATTAAATATATAATATGATGTCGCTGGAAGCTCCCCATCTTGGCCAAATGATGAAGGTAACTGCCCAGGAATGTGCTTTTTACTTCAAAGGAAAAAGAAGAAGAGAATGAGGAAGAAAAAGAAGGGCTTCCCCCTCAAAATCCCTGAAGCAGTCACCGGTAACACTTCAGAAAGCTCGGGAGCACTGAATCAACCCAGAATCACACCCTCTCAGTGAAGCAAGAGAGGTTCCCAGAATTGCTATTGTTCCTGACAATAAGGGTTTAGCTCAAGTTATCCATGAACCATGACCCCACAGCAATGGAGTCATCTCCTTAGCCCTTAAGCCTAGGTAGTGGCAAATGGTCTCATCACTGGCTGGCTCAGAAAGACACATTTCAATGTGCAAAGGGTAAAGCAAATGGACTTTGATCAGTACCGGATCCTCAAAGACTGACTGACTACTGCCATCTAAGAATTAGCTAGCCAAAAGATCCATTCTGATTAGAACTTGTGGCTTTACCCCTGAATGCACACCACTCAGAAAGGCTGCTAATAATGACATTGCCAGCACCAGAGGCAGAGTAGTCCTGAGCTCTTCACAGACTGAGAAGGTAAGGAGAACACTGGGAGTTCTTCACAGATCAGCCACATGAAACGTTTTCATAGACAAAGAGTGGCACCCAACAATGAAAGCTTCTGAAAAGTGAAGAACACATACACATGCCATGAGCTATTTTTCTAATATCTGTATGGTATCTGTCTGATTTATCTCTGTATCTTCTATTTAATTATTTTTCTTATGATCTGCCTATCTACCTTCGGTCTGTCTATCCATCTTATCTATGCATAATCTATGTGTACAGCACATGAACCTAATTAACATTATGATCTTTTAAAGTCAAATACTCCTCTGTCTAGTACTGCTACTTTCTGATTTTCTATTATTTCTATGAATAATTTTCTATCATTATTATTATTATCAATCATTACTATGAGAAAAATAGCAGGAAAGAACAAAAGAATTTTATGTTGTTTTAATTATTCACTTATTTTTAAATTACATTTACTATGATATGTTCTCTGCCTCAATCAAAACAGTCTCTGCATATCAAGATTCTACACAACTCTTGCTAACTTTGGGCCAACTGGCCTCAGACCTTAATTCTCTCTATCTCCACCTCCTAAGTAACAAGGATCACAAATGTGAATTGCAACACTTAGCCCTCATCATTTTTTGATTTTCAACAATAGACCATTTGAGAAAATAATAAATAAATTTCAGAGCTAAATTTCAAAATAGAGCAAATGAACAGACATCAACTGCAGAAGGTGTATGTTTTTTAGATGTCTATGAAACTTTCTCCAGAATAGTCACACTTAGGACCATAATACAAGGAGAAGGGAGGGGAAGGGAGAGAAGAGAGGAGAAGTGGAAGGGATGGGAAGAGAAAGCAGAGAAGAGGAGAGGGAGAGAGGAGAGGGGATAGAAATGGAGGGGAAAGAAATGGAGAGGAGAGAAGAAGGGAGGGAGAGAAGAGGAAGGAAGAAGGAGGAGAAGAGGAGGGGAGGAAAGAAAAGAGGAGGGGGAAAAGAAGGGGAGAGATGGTGGAGGGAAAGGGAGGAGACAAGAAAGAGAAGAAGGAAGAGAGGGGAGGAAAGAAGCAAAGGAAAGGAAAACAGGAGATGGAGGGAAGGACAGAGGAGGGGAGGGGAAGAAATGGGAAGGGAAGGCAGAGAAGAGAGGGGAGGGAAGGGGAAAGATGGAGGAGAAGATCTGGGAGAGGAAGGGAGTGGAGAGGATCTAATAAGCTGGGAGTTCATATCTTCACTCCCAAGAATTTTCTTTGATCTTGAAACCGTATCAGGAGGAGACTACACAGCTTCTCCCTTCCCTTCCACCTCATGTCATAAGCATGTTCTCTTACTCATGGTATTTTACCCCGCCATTTGCTCAATAAGCAAAGTGATTTGAAGACACATTTTCAGTAAAGCATACTCACCATTATGAATGTTGTCCATATCATAAGAAGCTTTATTCTACACTATAACCTTTAAAGCACTGACTACAGTTCTAGCTAAGCTAGCGGAAAGTCCTGCTGGAGAGACTTAACAGGATTTAGATCTGCCTCCAAGGACTTGCCATTTTACAGACAAGTGTATCTTGTTTTAAATTTCACAGAATTAAACAAGTTATATTCCCTTTTAAATACTTAGAATCTTAAGAAAAGATATGCCTAGGCCTCCTTTCAGAAGCTTACTTGACCAGTGAAGAGCACTTCTAAGGAGCCTGCACACTGGTAACAGTAACTTCCCAAGTATAAATAAACTGAAGGAAAAAACCTTACTTTCAAATATTGAATAAGAATACTACAGAAACAGATTTCAGAAGAAAATTACAATAGGACACTGAATTTTGTGAATCGTATCAAGTGAAGTAAGCCAGATCCAGAAAAAGAGGTTGCTTGGTTTACCTCTTTTGTGATAGCTGCAATGTGCCTATAAATCTACCCCTTGGTAAGCAAGAGGTTACAAATCAATTCATTGAAGTGTAATAGGCTCTATGGATAGCTCAAATAGTATAATTCTTTTAAAAGGCTAAATCAAAGCCCAACAAAATCTGTACCAGGAAATGGGTATTTGTGAGAGCGAAGAGTAGGACCAAGAGGAGAGGGGTAGAAGAACAGAAGGGAAAGGAGGGGAAATTGCAGCCAAGAATTCATTGTATACACTACAGAATTGAGAAATATAAGGGAGGGGGTGGGTTGAAGGGGGATGAAGATGTTGGTGACACAGATCAAGATGCATTCTACTCAAAAACTGTTTTGTTTCTTGGGAGTTTTTTCTTTTTCTTTTTTTTCCCTTTCTTTCTTTCTCTTTTTTTTTTTTGTAGGTTGTGGGGCTTGAACTCTGGGCCTGGGCACTGTCCCTCAGCTCTTCAACTAAAGGCTATTGCTCTACCACTTGAGACACAGCAATGCTTCCAGTTTTCCAGTGGTTTATGGGAAATAAGAACACACAGACTTTTCTGCCCAGGCCAGCTTTGAACTGTGATCCTCAGATTTCAGCCTTCTTAGTAGCTAGGACAACAGGTATAAACCACCGGCACCTGGCATAAAATTCTTTGTTAAATTGCCAAGAAAGAAAATCAATACATAACCTAAAACTAAGCTAAGCAAGGGAAAGAGTAAGTTAAGAGGGCTGGGTGAGAAGGTTGAAAGGGATAACGTTGATTGAGATGCACTGTATTCAGAAACTGCTTTGGTGAATGGCAACTCCTTTGCACAACTACTTAAATATAATAAACATATTTTTAAGAAGATGGCACATGGGCTGGGAAGGTGGCTCAGTGGTACATGAGGCCCTGGGTTCCATTCCTTAGTACCACATAAGCAGAAAAAAAAAAGAAGAAGATGGCACACAGGGAAAAGAGGCAACTTCACACCTGGGAAACAGCTCTTCCTGTTTTTGGTACTACTTCTGTTCAAAGGCTACTATAACCTTAATATTGACATTCAACCAATTGCAAGAATAACTTCATCTACAGTTTTATACAGAAAATGAGGTTGACTAACAAACAATAGGATGTCAACAATAAGGAAGTTGAACATCCTAATTCCTATCCTGGTTATATACAAGCCATTTTCATTCTGGAGGAAACATGGTGATGGTGGTGGAAATAATAAATATTTGTTGCTGCTAATTAACAAGCACATATTGAAAGGTACATAGTTTGTAAAGCATGGTGCAAAACTAATAACATATATTAATTCAATTGTAACTTCGGTCTCTCCTCCTTCTAGAGGAGAGATTAAAATTCTGAAGAGTTGGAAAAAAATGCCTGTTTAAACTTACCAAAAATTGAGGATAATGATTACTAACTTTTCATAGTTACACATATTAATGTGAGTTTGAAATAATATGGGAACAAGGCAACCCTGACGGTAAAGACCCTGTCCCAGGAATAAGAAGAAAGAAAGAAATTAAATAAATAATAAATAAAATAGCTAGGTGACATTGTTCCTGAAATGGTTTTGGAAAGAAAGAAAAGTATTTGACAAATTGTCACCAGATGCATTTTATTTAGGAAATAAAGAATGACATTTGCCCAGATGAAAGAAAGCACAGCCCAAGTGACACACAGACATGGAAGACTGTTCCAATGGGGCCAAGGAGAGAGCTGATGCTCTTTCTTCCAAAAGCATTGGGTTTGACCCAAGGTTTTGACCTGAGGATTGACTTTCTTCTCTACCTCCTGTTTAGTGACAGTGCAGTAGCCCCAGGAAGGATACACCTCGATGTCAGGATTCACAACAGGCACATTATAGGATAGAGGGTGGAGAGAGTTCTTCAGAGCAGGATCAGGCTTGGAAGAGAAGATGGAGAGGTTGCCATGGAAGCAGGTAAGCCAGGTTCCTTTGTCTTTCCAGAATCTTTATGCGTCCTGAAGCCATCACTTGCTCTTGGGTGGGCACTTTGGCTGCCAGGGTGTAGGGGGTTGCACAGGAGGGCATTTCTGCTGACACTGCTGAGGTGGGCATGGCTCAGGGCACTTTGGGGGTGGGCATGGCTCTGTGCACTTGGGAGGTGGGCATGGCTCAGGGCACTTGGGAGGTGGGCACACAGGAGGAGGCTGGCAGGGCTGCTCGCACTGCTGCTGTTGGTAAGACATCTTTCTGTGTCTCAGACTCTGAAAGTAATCACATGACAGTGTGAACAAGAAAGGACACCACTGAAAAAGAAACCAAAGCTTGCAGAATGTCAGAAGATATGGTTTCTCTTTCTAAAAAATAGATTTCAATCTGTTGGCCCCATTTTGATAACTTTCTGTCTTCTCTCTTTCACCTTAGTGATTCCTATCATCAGCCAGGAGAAACTCTCCTTCTGTCCTATGCCATTGCGCCAAAGTAAATCTCTCTGGTTGGGAGGGAAAATGTTCTTTGCAATAACATTATAATAAATAATGCTTTGAAGAAAGATCATCACATATTCAGAAATGATTAATCTCCTGAACAAGTTCATGCTCATTAATCATATCTTGTGGATTTCCAGGAGATTGACAACAGTTCAAAGCAAAAACTGATCCAGCAGCAAACTGCATAGCTACTTAAGACACCACTTTGGAAAGGACCAAGAAAAACACATGCAAAAGGGAAAAACTTGTTCTGTCCTCTGGGTAAAAACTCCCCATGAACTTCCTTCTCTGTAGAGATGCCAAACTCACAAGCAAAAGCAAGCAAGAAAGCTAAAAGCTAACAATGTGCAGTCATTGTGTGCCCCATTCCTGTTTTCATTGATACATTACCATAATTTGAACCTCAAGATTTGCTGTCTACAGAGCAAACTGGACCCCTCATAATACCAACACAAGAGATAGAAACTCGAGAAATCAGCCACACCACCTTCTCCAAAGCAGATCCAGACCTGAGGACTAGGAGTACAGATGTTGGCATCAGACAATCTGTTTTGAAGGGCTTGCTGCCCCACAGAGGAAAAGTGAAGCTGCCTCACACTGGGCTGGCCCAACAACTTCCTAACCAAAATGCAAATCCATCTGTAACTGGCTTGACAGAGGCTCTGAAAAATGGGAAATTTCCTGGTCCAGGATATCCTCATTGGATTAAGTGCTTGTGACTCAGAGGTCCTTCCTTAGTGTTCAGTTTCAGTCACTAGTGGCGAGGGGAGGATGCTCTAACAGGTGTTCAAAGGCTATTTTTCTTGATGGAAGGAAAACTAAAAGTCCTTTTGCCTTCCAGCTTCTCTGAATTTGATTACAATTTAACATATTTGCTCACATTTGTTGATGGCTTTTGTGTGGTAGATGGACCCCATTTTTTTCTCTAATTTCCTCCTAATATTTACCAGTATGCTAGAAGAAAGGACAAATCAGATACAGGAAAAGACCTGTAGTCTAGTCCCATTTCCATCATTGACAAGACCTGTGAGCACAGGTAGGGTAGCTCTCTCCCTAAGTTTGAATCTTTCTCTGTAAATAATGCGTGCCTCTCTATGTGGTGCTAAAGGAGCTGAGCCCTCTCTTGATGCTGTTCAGATGTTCACCTCCAGCTCTTTTCACACATAGACATAGATTGGACCTGTGTTCTTGGCCTCTTTACACCTTTCCTTTCCCATCAGACTAGGTGAGTCTCTCACCAGACAGATTTTTATTTCAGAGTGGGATCTAGTTTCCTCTGATCCTACTTTTCCCCTCATTTCCTTCCAGGGTGTTCTTTCATATAAGAAAAAGAAGTCAGGCTGGGAAGGTGGCTCAGTGGTAGAGCGCTTGCCTTGCATGCATGAGGCCCTGGGTTCGATTCCTCAGCACCACATAAGCAAAAAGAAAAAAAAGCCGGAAGTGGTGCTGTGGCTCAGGTGGTAGAGCACTAGCCTTGAGCTGAAGAGCTGAGGGGCAGTGCCCAGGCCCAGAGTTCAGGCCCCAGGACCGGACCCCCCCCCAAAAAAAATAAGAAAAAGAAGTCTTGAAGAACACTTTAAGGACCTAGGGAGATAAACAAAAAAGTAATGACAAGCATTCATTCAAAATGTATTTCCTGATGCGGTCCCCTCTAATATGTGTACAGTTCGAAGCACAATGCATACATTTAGGCCAGGATATGCAAATAATGGATCATTGTTTGGGAAGGGAAAGGGGTCAGAGCATTAATACTCTGAAATCTAGAAGGGGGAATACATTTTAGAGAAAACTGTCTCATGGCAATCATTCCATCCAACTCCATACAGATTTTGAGTTGTTGAATAATTGAACATTTTTAATTTACGTGCATGCATATCAAAGCTGTCTTCTGCACAAATCCTCCACCCATCTCCCCATGCTGTCTTATCCTCGTACAACAACAGAACAAATTGGAAGATTTGGCACAGTTACCAGTGCATTTGGTGTTGGCATTGATAACTCTGCCAGATCTTCCACTTATTTCTTCCCTCAGTCTGTAGGCATGGCTAAAAATTGTCTATAAAACATTTTAAATGATACTGCTAGAGTCTCTTCATCTTGGCCACATAACCAGGAAGCTTTCTAGGAATGTGGCTTTACAAATTAAAGACTAAGAAGAAGACAATGAGGAAGAAGACGTGAAAGAGGAAAGGCTCAAAAAATCCCTGAAGCTACTACCAGCTCTGCTATAGAAAGCACAAGAACACCAAGTCAACCAGAATCACACCCTCTCAGCAAGGTCCAAAATAACATGTCTACGACCCTACTACAATAGGATCATCATTTTAGCATCTAGAGGCCAAAGGACTAAAAGTATTACATCACTAGATGGTTCATAGTGATGATTGCATATTCCTATCTGACAAAAGGGAAGCTAAAGGGATTTAACCCAATGTTACTACTTCCTATAGCCTCACATCAGTTCTAAAACATAAATCCTTAGAGCAATGTCCAGTTTCTGCCATCCAGAATTGGAGAAATGACACTAAAGGTCAGGTGAAACAAGCTTGACAAATAACTATAATGTCAGCTAACACATTCAGTGAGCCCTTGAGAATCCTCCCTGAGCGTTTCCCACTCACAAGCCTGCTCATCACGACAGTGGTAGTGCTCAGATCAGATCAGCCTGGTGAACTTGAGCACTCAGATCTGTTCCCTGAAGAGCTGTCACAAATGAAATGTGTCATCTGACAAGTAAAACTTCCCAGACTGAACAGTCAAGAGCTAAGAGGCATGGAATACACACACACACACACACACACACACACACACACACACACACTTTGGGTTCTCTCTTTCAATTTACATATTTAATTACTTTTAAGGATCAAATAGTCCTAGGTTCAGTTCTGCTACTACTTCCTGGTTTTCTACTTGTTTTTATAAGTCATTACTATTATTAAAAAAAAACAAGAAACGAATTTTGAATCTTTACTAATTCTTGACTTGCTTTTCTCATATCTGCTCATGTACTATTAACAAAACAGTCCCTGAACTTCAAGATTGTACAATAAAGCATGTGACAAATAAATATAAGGAAATAGGAATTGTGCTCAAATAATATTTTGGACATGCTCAAACAAATGATAACTTCATGCCTCCACGGAATTCTACCTTCTGTTTTTGTGTGGGGCTTGAACTCAGAGTCTAGGCACTATCCCCTAGCTTCTTTGCAAGGCTAGGGCTCTACCACTTGAGCCACAATTCTACTTCTGGCTTTTTTGGTAGTTTATTGGACATAAAAGTCTCATGGGCTTACCTGTCTGGGTTGGCTTCATACTGCAACGCTCAGATCTCAGCCTCCTGAGCAGCTAGGATTACAGGCCTGACCAAATGTCAGCAGCTGCCTTTGCCTTAGTTACTTCATCATCTTCTCATAATCCTGATGGGTAAATCATAGAATGCATATATGACAGGATAAGCTATATTAAATAACATAATCTAAAAGAGTATTTAATGTCATCAATGATATATAAATGGTAATTAAATGTACTTAAATAGGATAAGATTTTGATTAACATATTCATAAAAAATAGGAACCACTCAAAACAATTTGTTAACAGTTATATTTGGCAGATGATTTTTTTATTTTTAATTTTTCTTTTCATGATATGGCCACCAGAGTGTCCATCCACTAATGACCAGATAAAGAAAATATAATATGTAGCAGATGAAATACACAGAAAGTCAAATATTGCACAATTTCACTCATATTTACAATGTAAAATAGTGATCTCAGAGAAGTGGATCTCTCTGAGAGAATTGAGAGGAGAAAGGATGGTCAATGAGCAGTAACAGACACATGGGAGAAGTCAGTTCTGGTATTCTGTTGAACAGTAGAGTTATTGTAGATAACAATAATGTATTTTTCCAAAAAGTTATACAAGCAAGGATTTTAAATATTTTCACCAAAAATAAGAGACAAATATTTAAGGTAATTGAAATGCTTATCCCAATTTGACCATTACAAGTTATATACATTCATTGGGAATCATGTAATCCCATAAATATATACAATATAATACCATGATATTCAGCCTCATGAGAATGAATTGGCTGCTTGGATGATAAATGAGAACCAACTAGTTGCTTTCTGCAAAAACACACCTCACTGGCAAAGTCATAAATAGGCTAAAAGTGAAAAGATGAACATTTGTATCTAAAAAAGGAAATCTGAAGCAAGCTAGAGAAGGTAGAGTCACATCTCACAAAGCAGGACTCAAGACAAAAATAGAGGAGCTAAAGAAGGTCACTCTCCTCCAGTAAACAATACAACCACACACTCCCAGAAAGCTGCATGTAATAGTCTTTTTCTTACATGAGTGATTAACATAAATAATAAAACAATGCTATGTAATGCACAAAATAATAAAACAAACTCTGAGGAAAGAAGAGTGGGCTGCTAGATAGGCTGCTTCAGCTTGGATAGACTTAACCTGTCAATTGTAGCCTGTGAGACATACATACAATGTATTTAATGTATAATGTATTTAAAGTAGCTCATGTGGGTCAGCCCATGTGTACTAATTTTTGCATCTTGGACCAAGCTTACAGTTAATACAACTTGGTAGACTGAAGTCCATTTAAGGAGAGAATGAAATGGCTCAGGTGAATCCACTTCCAGAATGCCCACACCACTAGATCCCCCTTTCACCTGGCTTCTGTGTCTGCCATGACCTTGTGCCACCTGTATTTCACCTTGATACCAGGAGGATGCTGTTCTCATAAAATTAACAGGGAGGCAGAAGGTCTTTTCTGTTTTCTAAAGATCTCTTATAGTATTTGTGTTATTTCTGCCTTAAATGTTTGATCAAATTCTTCAGCAAAATTACCTGGATCTTGAGTTTTGCTGGAATAGGGCAGGTGGCTGCTTATACATATTCTTATAAATTTGTCCTTTTATGTGTCCCACGTTGAGAGAGAAAAACTCTGGTGTGGCTTTTATGGTCTCTGACTTTCAGGATTTTACCTTTGCTTTCATTACATTTTAGATATATTGAAAAGAATAGGTAGGGAACTCAAGATTGGCTCACCTAGTATCTCTTTTCCCTGATCATTCCAATCTTCTCATCTTGTTTTAAGAATAAATGATTTTCCTTCTGTTGATGGCAAATAATCAGGAAAGTTATGTATACTACACTTTCCCAGAAATAGAAATCTCTGAAGAACTCCTTCTATCAGAAGAGAATCAGCATCTTTTTGATATGTCTCAAAGTGTGAGAATTTTCCCAATTTCATAAATTGGCCTGAGTGAGCCAATTCTTTTCTAGGACAAATATATTGCCAGTAGCAGTATGGAAGATAATGATGATAATGGTGATAAAATGACAGTACACTAAGTACTATTTGTACATCAAGTATTGGGCTAAGTTGTTTCACAAAGCAAGCTTGTTATTTTAATGTTCTTTAATTCATGCTCACGTAGCTGATAAGTATCTCTTTCCAAGACACTCAGCAAATAAAAAGCAGAACAGGAATCTGCACCAAGACAGAAAGAGTCCTTGGTTTTAAGAGCCCAAAGCTATGGGTGAGAACGTTGAAAGGAGTGACACTGATCAAGTTGCATTGTATTCGTAAACTGTTCTGTTAAATGACAACTCCCTTGTACAACTCCCTAAAGATCACTTTAAATGAAAACGAAACAGATTAAGAAAGCAATTTACCACAAAACAACACAATTGATTTTTTAAAAGTTTAATTTAAAGGTGGAGAGTTTCCAACTCATCATAAAAGGTGAGCTTTACTTTGGAACCTGAGTGAGACTTTAGTCATCCTGTTAGTGAAATTAATGACTCAAGGATCAGGTAGAGACCCGTGATAGTTCTTTGTGATGAATTTCAGCTTAATGTCTTAAATTTTTACTGTTAGTTTCTGAAGGCCTGTGTCCTTGTTCCTTGGTGCTGAGACTTCTGAACAGACCACTCTACAGGAAGAGAAAGGACCTCATCTCCACTGGCCCAGCTGAGTGTATTGTAGAAGTGGTCACAGGTAATAGGAAATGGTTCCTCTCTGGCGAGTATCTGGAAGACAGGCATGAATCTAAGCATTTTGGAGGTTGGATGGAAACAGGGCAAAAAAGGCAGCTAGAAGGGATGCTTTCAGCTGTGATGAAAGAGCCCTCCCCTAACTCATGAAATCTGAACAAAGACTTCTATTAATACTATTCACAGAAACTGCCTTACACTGAGCAAGCAAAAGCCCTTCTAAGGAGCTGGGCCTTTCTGTTTTCAATCACCAATTTCTTTGCTTTTGAAACTGTACCTTGAGATTATGTGGCTCTCCCTCCTTCTCCTTCAACCTCAGTTTTCTTCATATTTACCACAGAAAATCCCACACTTGTTGAGGAGGAACATAAGTGTTACAGTTTCAAGAGTCATTATCAGAAAAGTATGCTCTAACAATCTTTAATTCAACAAGATGTCTTTAAAGCACTGATTAAAGATCTGACTGAGCTTCCTTGGAAAGATCATAACCGCTGCCGAAGAGGATTGCAAGGACTCAGATCTGCTTCAAACGGCTTGTCATCAAACCTCACAGAAGAAAGGTGACAATCCTTCTCATTCAAGCTATACTCCCTGTCTATCTATTCAGAACCCCAAGAAAGGGTATGTATATGCCTTCTTTCAGGAGATTACTTCATTAATAGGCTGTGAACACTTGGGAAACAGGGGCACAGCAGAGCAATAACTTTGCAAATCTACACGAACATTGTATATATGTGCCACACTTGCTTTATCTCTATTATTTAGTGAAAGACACTTAGGCTGGCTCCACACTGTGGCTATTGTGAATAATGCTGCTACAAACATGGGTGTACAGGTGTCTCTATTGTCCTAAAATTACAAATGTAGCACAATATAAAATGGAGTATTAATCATGAAGAATTATGAAATTATGTTATTTTCAGGAAAATGGATGAAACTAGAGTTCTTCATGTTTATTTTTTTAAAAGTTCAGAGGGACAAAGATTGGATGCTTTCTCCCACCTAAAATATATTTATATATATTTAAAATCTAGACCTAAAATATATGTATGTAAATACTTTTTACATATGTGCATAACATGAATGTAACTGTTGTACTGTTTAGGGTATGGGGAGAGGAGAGAAGCAGGAAAATTGTGGTTGTAAAGTATATCAACATATATTGTGTGTGCATATATATATATATTTGTTTATATATATGCTTACATATAACATATATATATATATATATGAAGATGGCATATTGACACCAACTAGAAGTTGAAAAATCAGTATGAGGTGAGATAGGAAAAGGGCCAGAATGGAGAATGGAGCTAATCTAATCAAAATACACTTGCATATTATGAAATCCTTTTGTATAAAAAATATACATTAAAAATGAAAATAAAAAGATAAGTTTTTCATAAGATTTCATTTTCTTCAGATTTCAATAAATAAACATTGAAAATCCCAAATATTTTTGGCAGTACTTGGGATTCAATTTAGGATCTCCTATTTGCTAGGTTTAACACTCAATCACTTGAGCCATGACCTCAGTCTTTTTTGTTGTTGTTTTTGTTGTTTGTTTGGGGTTTTTTTTTTTCGGTTGTGGGGGCTGAACTCTGGGCCTGGATGCTGTCCCTTAGCTCTTCAGCTCAAGGCTAGCACCCTACCACTTGAGCCACAGTGCCATTTCCAGCTTTTTTCTGCTTATGTGGTGCTGAGGAGTTGAACCCAGGGCCTCATGCATGTGAGGCAAGCACTCTACCACTGAGCCAACTTCCCAGCCCAGTCTTTTGTTTGCATTTTGTGTTTCATGTAGGCTCTACAACTTTAGTCCAGGCCAGCCCCAGGTCATTATCCTTCTAAGGTAATAGGAATACAGGCATGTGTGCTAGGATATCAACTCTTGGAGATGTTTTAAAGTGGGGTCTTGAAGATTTTTTAACATGTGGTCTCTGACCACTGCAGAAAATAATTTCAGATGAAAACACTGATGATGGCACATTGAATCTTGTTAGAACAAGGAATTGGCAAAGGTAGATAGAAGGCAATTTTATGTCTTGGAAACACACATACACATATAGCACACAGACAAGCACACACACACAAACACACACACACACACACACACACACACGCACACATGCACATGCGAGCGCACTTTCTTCTAAACTGGACTACCTATATTTTAAGGCTGCCATAAATTTTACATGGGACATAGGATGGATTCTCAGAAGCTCTTAGTCTGCAATATTACCTACAAAATGAGGTAAAGTATAAAACAAATGACAACAGAATATAAAATGTAAGGAAGTTTTAATATTTTATTTCCTATCCTATACATCCAAGTAGATATCCAAGAAAATTTCTTTTTTTTTTTTTGTCAATCATGGGGCTTGAACTCAGGGCTTGGGTGCTGTCCTTGCGCTCTTTAGTTCAAGGTGAGCACTCTTATTGTAAAGCCGAATTTGGAAATCCTTACCCAAAAGACCACCAGAGACCGTCACCAATGTAAAAGCAAGGGAGTCTTTATTGCAAGCTCGAACTTGGTCCCCCGCGTACACGGCAGCAGCCCATGACGCTGAGAGGCCCCGAGCCCAGGGTCACAGCACTTTTTATACACTTTTTTAGGGAAGGCAGGGACTTTGCATACATCATAACTTCTTGTAACAAATGACTACAAACAGCGAGAAAATCATAAAACAACTCTATAGTATGATTGGCGCACTACAAAGTGGGAAAGGACCAGAAACAAGTTGTTGCTTAGATCAAGGAGACTGATGTACTTTAAACTAGTTGGCTTGCACCACAGGGGAGTCTCAAGAGGATAGGTGCTAAACTGCAGGGTGTCTGGTTTAGATAATGGTCACCAGACCCCAGGAGGGGCAGTTCTGGAATTTCAGATACCTTGACGTACTGTCTTGAGAAAACACCATCTATGGTTCCAAGAATTGTTTGTGCAAGGCTTGCTGTCCTAATTCCTAGCATTGGGGATGAAGTGGGTCAAGGGTTAAGTTGCAGAACTGAGATGGGGGTCTTAAGTGAAATGGAGTTGCTTAGGTTCCTCATTACCATGTGAGCCACAGCGCCACTTACAGTTTTCTAGTGGTTTAATGGAGATAAGAGTCACACGGCCTTTCCTGCCCAGGCTGGCTTTGAACCCCAATTCTCAGCTCTCAGCCTCCTGAGTAGCTAGGATTACTGGCGTGAACCACTGGCACCTGGCTTCCAAGCAACTTTCTTGCTGAAGAAACTGTGTTGAAGAAGAAATAAGAGAAAGAGGAATAGGAGGAGAAGTAATAATATTAATTTGATGCGGTTAATAAGCTACCACTTACTGAATACTATTTAGGGTCAGACGTTGCAACAAACCTAAATATATATAATATAATATGTATTTTATATCATATTATATATATAGGTTTGGTACAATGTATAATACTATATATATTATATATACATATGTATATTCAATGTTATACCAAAAGTAAGTTTTGAGGTAAATATTAGTTTTCCAACTTTGTAGCAGATAGATTGAAGTTCTAAGTGTTAGAAAAATTGTTACCCAAAACAAACATTAATTTAAGATAATAATAATATGAGTTTGAAATAATAAAAAAATCAATCACTCATATGACCTAAAATTAAGACAACTCAAGACAATCCTAACCTTGAAAGTCAGACCAAGAGATCAAAGGGGCCAAAGAAACAGAGAAATACAACAATGCTGATGTTATTAATACAATATGATGTTGCTAATAATGAAGGAAAACATTTATGCCATCATCAGAGAATGCACTTTATTCAGTTTATGAAAGAAAAGTTACAGATGCCCAAGTGGTGGAAATTCCTGCCCAGGTGACACACAGACTTGAGAGACATCCTCTAATGACACCAGAGAGACACCTTCTGTTCTTCCTGCTGAAGGCCTGGAATACTGGCTCTGGTGAGGATGGGCCTTGTTCAGCCACCTCCTGGACAGTGGCAGCATGACAGCCTCTTATTGTCAGGAATCATCACAGGCAGGTTACAGGATAAACAGGGAATGAAGCAGGTTGTTCTGTATCCAGGACAGGCTTTGAAGAGAAGATGGAGAGGTTGCCATGGAAGCAGGTAGGCCAGTTTCCCTTATCTTTTCATAATCCTGTTGAATCCTGAAGCCATCACTTGCTCTTGGGTGGGTACGCTGGCTGCCAGGGTGTGGGAGGCTGCACAGGAGGGCATTTCTGCTGGCACTGCTGAGGTGGGCATGGCTCAGGGCACTTTGGAGGTGGACACGGCTCAGGGCACTTTGGGGGTAGGCATGGCTCAGGGCACTTTGGGGGTGGGCACGGCTCAGGGCACTTTGGAGGTGGACACGGCTCAGGGCACTTTGGGGGTGGGCATGGCTCAGGGCACTTTGGGGGCAGACACACAGGAGGAGGCTGGCAGGGCTGCTTGCACTGCTGCTGTTGATAAGACATTCTTCTGGAGTGTCTGAATCTGAAAAATAATCACATCATTACAAGAAGGGACTCCCAGAGGCAAAGAAGCCATGACTTGTAGAATAACAGGGGACATTATTTCTCTCTCCAAGAAAATAGCTGAATCTCTCAACTTCCTTTTTACAACTTTTTTTTCTGGATTCTCAGTTTAGCAATTTATGTCATCACTCATAGGAAACTCTTTTTTTCTAACAAATACCAATTTCTAAGGAAAATATCCCTGTTCCAAAGAATCAAGTATTATCTGCAGGCAAATACCTATCTCAATTTTGAAATTCTGGGTAGTCTCCTGAGCAATTCCTATCATCTTATCATTCTTTTTTCTGAAATCTCACAAGTCTAACAGGGATAGATAAAAGTCTGTTCAGAAAGAATTCAAGAGTCTCACACCTGATTAAGACATAAACCTTTGAAGGATATACCAAAAAAAAAGAAGTGAAAGAGAAAAAATACTTCATTCTAGCCTCTTCTTCAAATCAAAACTTCATCAAGTCTACTATTTTATATGTTCATATGATTATCAAGTCACCTGACTGAAGCTAAAGCAGGTTAGCAAGGTGTCTATCAACAACGCAATATCCATCTCATGATAAAAATTTTAATTGCGAACCTTGCTGATTAAATTTAGTATCTGAGAAGACCAAAGCTAAAACAACAATAAAATAAACAGGTAAACTCAAGAAATCAGACTCACCAGCTTCTCCAAAGCAGTCGGGAGTTGAGTATCAGGAATGGAAATGTTGGTACCTCAGAGGACTTTTTATAGGGCTTGCCACCCCACCCAAAGGAAGGCGAACTGTTGAAAACTAGGCTGGCTCAACCATTTCCTAATAAAAATGCAAATCCATCCAGAACTGGGTTGACAGAGACTCTAAAAAGTAGGAAACTTCCTGCTCCAAGATCTCCTTACTGAGTAAAGTGTTTATGATTCAGGGAGCTGATTCAGTCACTGATGGCCATGGGGTAATCAGGAGAATTCTCTAACTGGTGGCCAAAGACTGTGTATCTTGATGGTAGACCAGAAGCCCTTTCTATTTTACAGTGCTTTGAGTCTTACAACTACCTGACACATGTATCCCACTTTAACTGATTGACTCTATGTGGTAGCTAAATTCATTTATTTCCATTTACACTTATTTTTATTTTTAATATTTTTATTATCTTTAAGTAGTAGTACAAAGGGACATCTTGGCAGTGTGCTTCAAGGAAGGATGAAAAACTGAAAAAGACCTGAGATCTGGTTCCAGTTCCATCCGTGGCAAACCCTGACATTCTAACTTTGAGAATTAGCTGGTCAAATAGGATTACAAGATCAGGGTTTGTCCATGTGTCTTGACACTTTTCCCCTGAACACACATCTCTCAAAATTGCTGCTGAATACTAACCACCAGAGGCTCACATCTATCATCCTAGCTACTGTGGATGTGAAGATTGGGAACAGAAAGTTTGAGCTCCTGGATGAGGAACCCATGTGCAGGATGGATTGAACCTAAACAAGACAAGGGTTTAGAGGAGCAGTGAGAGGTCCCGGGCAACAACCCAGGCAGACCGAACTTGATGTGAATGCAGGATAGAGAGATCCCAGCTGCAAAGGAGGAGCTGCACAGCAGAGGATGCTCAAAGAGGCTCTGCCACAAAGGACCCAGGAGAACAAGGACATCTTCACCAGTCAGGGAACTTAGGGACGATGAGAGTAGTTTGCAGAAAGCTGAGCATATCTGCTTCTCCTGCTCCCACCACTCTCCCCTGTCCCCTCCCCCTCCACCCCACCTCACCTCAACACTGTTCCCAGAATATCCCATCAGCCAGTTCTGGTGTGGAAACAAGTGGCCCTGAGCCCCAGCCCCATCCTCTTCCCACTCCTGGCTCGGTGGACTTCCCTCTGTCCCCAGTGGGTCTTACCACACAGATCTACCCTAATGGCATTTCTGCTTCAACTAACTGCTGGTTCCCCAGTCACCTGCAGAGCCCTATGCTGTTATCCAACTTGCATGCGATGATATTCATCATGTATCTACCGTATTCTTAACTCCTGGGTTCTGAGAGCGCTCTGTGGAGCCGACCCTCTTCTCATCTTGTTCCCAGGTCTGCTATGACTCAATACAAGAGTCTATACTAAACTCCTAAGTATTCAAAGGAGAGCATGGAAATTGCATTGGATTATAAGCAAAGAGAACAATCGATGTGTGAAAGGAAACCAAATTTAAGACTCTTCCCCATTTTGTATCATAACTTTTCTTACCCATGTACTTGCTACAACTAACTAACACATAAGCAACAGCAATGGCAGAAACAATAGTGCAATGCACCTACAGTGCTAAGAATTTTACTCCCGTTTTCCCATTGAAGGAGTAAAACTCAGATGTAGCATTACAGTCCTCACTTTGGAGCTGGAGAAATGGAAAGTCAGAGGGATGAAAAGCTTTGCTGGAGGGTCAAAATGGATATAAGCAGTTGGGTATGGATTTGAAGCAATGAAAACACATTCTACGGTGGGCCATTGTTACAGATTCAATTTAAACAAGATTCATCAAGTATCGATGAATACGCAACAAAAACCGCTCATCACCTTCACTTGCCAAAAGCATGGATGGGGGCTCATGGGAGGAAAGAAATTAAAAGAGAGAGAAACTGACTTTGCTTTCAACCATGAAATTTTTCTTATTTGTGAAGCAGAAAGGAAGGTACCTTGCTGGGGGGATGGTAAGCGCAGCTGTCATCAAGAAGGCTAGTAATGGAATCTGTCCTCCCTTCTCTACTTGAGGTCTTAGGAAACATGGAATTGATGATGATTCTTGCTTATAGAGAAGCGGTTTAACCACTTCTGAAAATAAGCCAGATGTTTGTCACATAGCATTACAGATTATAAACACGCACACGTGCGCCTACACACACACACACACACACACACACACTGGAGGAAGACATGGTTCCTGGCATTCGGGTTGGAATACAGGAGGTGGCTTGCAAATCTACATTGTTCCAGGGCAAGGTATGAAATCCGAGAAGTCATAAAGTGTTAAGAAATCAAAGCACATACTTGAAAACTCAAAGGGATAATTCCACAGCTCATTAAGTAAGCTTTGGCATCTCGGCTTGTAGGAGTGTCTCTACCATCATCTTACTGCTTGGGAATATTGTTTCTTCTACAGCTGAAGCCAGTTATTAAGACTACCGCGGAGCACACACAAGAGGTGGGTCAACTAATATGAGGGAAGTTGTCCTAAAAGAAGACAACATCAGGTTTTTGTGTGTTCTTGCATACTAGAATCTAATGAACTTTTGAAATCCTAAGTATGCATACTCTTGAAATGATTGTGAGGAAAAGGACAATCCTTTCTCTTTCCCTCTTTTGAGATGTCCTAGTCATTTATTTTCCCTTAAATTTTTTTAATTCAATAAGAAGAAGAAGAAGAAGGAGGAGGAGGAGGAGGAGGA